>NW_027461713.1:30000-395524 GCF_050947455.1 Rhinoderma darwinii
GGATCTTCACACCCTTGTAATGCTAGGCTGCTGCTGCTGTGTTGTATCTGGCTGGTTATAAAAGTGGGGGGGACCCCACGTCATTTTTTAAAATTATTTATTTATTTTTTTTATTTTTTTTTTAAAAAAGACATGGGGTTCCACCCAATTTATCATAACCAGCCACATACAACACAGTGTTATTAGCCTGGGAATGGACAAAACCAGTGGCCCTTCCCACTCATGTAATGCCAGACTGCTGCGGCCTTGTATATGGCTGGTTATTAAAAATGTGGGGGACACGTCTATTGTTAAATTTAAAAAAAAAAACGACGTGGGGGTCCCTCCCATTTTTATAACCAGCCCGATACAACACAGCAGCAGCAGCCTAGCATTACAAGGGTGGGAAGGTCCACTGTTTTTGGCCCTTCCCAGCCTCATAATACCAGCCTACGGCCGCCCCAGTACCCGACCATCACAACAGATGGTCGGGTACTGGATCGTACCAAGCTCTTCCCGGCACCCCTGGTGGTGGTGGGTACCGGGGTAATAATGGGTGGTTAGTGCTAGCCTCTGCACCGGCTAACACTAAGTACCGCCTTAATAATGGACGCTGTCAATCAGCCAACTGCCATTATCTAGGCACTAATAAAGTTTTAAAAAAACCACAAAGACAATTCTTTTTTATTGAAATAAGAAATCCCCAACAAAACCCTCGTTAACCATTTTATTAAAATTTGAAAAATGTAGATCTACGCAGTAGTCCAACGAATCGAAGATGTAGTCCAATCGGTACATCAAAATCTGCAACAACATAAAAAAAACAGTTATCAATGTGAACAATACCAATACTTCTACTCACCTACACACATATATACACGCACACACAAACAAACAACCATACACAAACATACACATATATACACAAACACAACAAGATATACACACACACACACACACACACACACACACACACACACACACACATATAAACAGACAAACACACACACATATACACGAACTAACACATATACAAACAAAAACACACATATCCAAACACACACATATACACGAACACACACATATACACAAACACACACACACATATACACAAACACACACACATATATACACAAACACACACACACACACACACACACACACACACACACACACACATACACAAACACATATACACAGTTATACACAAACACAACAAGATATACACAAACACACACACATATACACGAACTAACACATATACACAAACACATATACAAACAAAAACACACATACCCAAACACACACATATACACAAACACACACATATACACAAACACATATACACAAAAACACCCATATATACACAAACACACACACATAAACACACACCCATATACACACATATACACAAACACACACATATAAAAACACACACACACAAACATATACACAAACACACCCATATATACACACACATATACACAAACATATACACACACACATATACACAAACACACATATAAAAACAAAAACAGACAAAGACACATACCCAAACACACATATATACACAAACACACACATACACAAACACACACACACACTGTTTCTTTTAAATGCTGCTGGGGAACCCGCTCGATCCACTATATAAGGCTGCGCTACAGTGCAGCATTTAAAAGAAACAGGATCCTGACCTGTCCATAGAGTTTAAGGCAGCACAGAGTATTTCAGGAGATGAGCGTGCAGATTCAGTGCTGCTGTGAACTCTGCTCTTACCATTACGTAGCTCTCAGTCTGTTACCTCTCCTCCACTCCTGTCCTCAAGAACACCTTCACATGATTGGCAAGTCACCACGTAATGGTAAGAGCAGAGTTCACAGCAGCACAGAGTATTTCAGGAGATGAGCGTGGGGATCTTGTGCGGGGTGGTGACTTGCCAATCATGAGAAGGTGTTATTGAGGACAGCAGTGGAGGAGAGGTAACAGACTGAGCTACGTAATGGTAAGAGCAGAGTTCACAGCAGCACAGAGTATTTCATCAGAGGAGCGTGCAGATTCTGTGCTGCTGTGAACTCTGCTCTTACCATTACGTAGCTCTCAGTCTGTTACCTCTCCTCCACTCCTGTCCTCAATAACACCTTCACATGATTGGCAAGTCACCACGTAATGGTAAGAGCCGAGTTCACAGCAGCACAGAGTATTTCAGGAGATGAGCATGCGGATCTTGTGCGGGGTGGTGACTTGCCAATCATCTGAAGGTGTTATTGAGGACAGGAGTGGAGGAGAGGTAACAGACTGAGCTACGTAATGGTAAGAGCAGAGTTCACAGCAGCACAGAATCTGCATGCTCATCTCCTGAAATACCCTGTGCTGCTGTGAACTCTGCTCTTACCGTTACGTGGTGACTTGCCAATCATGAAGGTGTTATTGAGGACAGTAGTGGAGGAATCGAAAGGAATAAAGGAGAAAAATCACCCCAGCATTTGTAAAACAATTTCTCCTGATTACGTAAATACCCCATATGTGGTAATAAACTGCTGTTTGGACCCACACCAGGGCTTTTGGAGCTCAAATTTAGCTGGAATAGTTTTTGGGTGTCATGTCGAATTTGCAAAGCCCCTGAGGTACTAAAACCGTGGAAACCGCCCAAAAGTAACCCCATTTGGGAAACTACACCACTTAAGGAATCTATCTAGGGGTATAGTGAGCATTTAGGCCCCACACGTCTTTTGCAGAATTTATTAGAATTAGGCCGTGAAAATTAATATCAACATTATTTCCACTAAAATGTTTAATTTTTTCAATTTCACAAAGGATAAAGGAGAAAATGCACCCCAACATTTGTAAAGCAATTTCTCCCGAGTACGGCAATACCCCACATGTGGTCATAAATGTTTTTTCATTAGAAAATAAATTAACCCTTTCCGGACTGATCCATGTTTTGCTTTTTCTTTTTTCCTCCCCGCTTTCCGAGAGCCACAACGTCTTTATTTTTCCGTCAATAGAGCGGTGTGGGGGCTTATTTTTTGCGGGACGAGCTGTAGTTTTTATTGGTACCATTTTTTGGTACAGAAGACTTTTTAAGCACTTTTTATTACATTTTTTGGTAGAGCGAAGGTGACCAAAAAACGGCGATTTTGCCATTTAAAATTCTTTATTTTTCACGGCGTTCACCGTGTGAGTTAAATAATGGTATATTGTAATAGCTTGGACTTTTACGGACGCAGCAATACCAATTTTGTGTATTTTTTTACATTACTTTAGAGAAAAAATATGAAAAGGGTTTATTTTTGGACTTTAAATATTTATTTCATTTTTTCCACTAATAATAACTATTTACTTTTGTTTTTACACATTTTATTAGTCCCGCTGGGAGACTTGAACCAGCAATCATTAGATCACTGGGAGAATACACTGCAATACTAATGTATTGCAGTATATTGTGATTTTTACATGATCCTGTAACAGCGCGATCGCTGTTTCTGTCCGTTAGTCCCGGGTATCAGCTGTAATACACAGCTGACACCCGCAGCGTATGGCGCGGGCTCAGCGCGTGAGACGCTCCATATATCACCCCCCACACCACGACATGCTATTAAGTCATGGTGCGCGAAGGGTCTAATGCGCAGCCGATGGTGGAAAGTGAAAATTACAATTTTCCACTGATGTGCCATTTTAGTGCACTATATGTTGTGCCCAGTTTGTGCTACAAATACCACAAATAAAATATTAACAGGGTTCTCCCGGGTATGGCGATGCCATATCGGTGGACGTAAACGGCTGTTTGGGCACGCTGTAGGGCTCAGAAGGGAGGGACGCCATTTGGCTTTTGGAGCGCAGATTTTGCTTGGTAGAAGCTCTGGCGTTTTGCTGGTATTTCAGTTTATAATGTGGGGGCAAATGTAGGTTGGGCAGAGTACATCAGGGGCATAATAAGAGGGTATAATAATGGGGTAAATAAATAATAATCCGCAGATATGTGGCCAGTGTTGCACTTATATTATAAATGGCGCCCGATCTTATCCGCTATTGGAACGCTCTGCACATTTTGCATCGCCATATTCTGGGAGCTGGAACTTTTTTTCTTTTTTCACCACCGGAGCCGTGTGAGGGCTTATTTGTTGCGGGACAATCTGTAATTTTCATTGGTACCATTTTGGGGTACATGCGATTTTGTTGATCACTTTTTATTCCATTTTTCGACAAGCAAGGTGACCAAAAACCATCAATTCTGACAATGATTTTTATTTATTTTTTACAGCGTTCACCCTGGGCTATAAATGACCGTTATATTTTATTCTGCGGGTCGGTTCGATTACGGCGATACCATATGTATATAGGGTTTTTTATGTTTTGCAGCGTTTGCGCAATAAAATAACTTATTTAGAAAATTATTTATTTTCTGTGTCACCATATTCTGAGAGCCGTAACATTTTTATTTTTCAGTCAAAAAAGCTGTGTAAGGGCTTGTTTTTTGCGGGACGGGTTGTAGTTTGTATCGGTATAATTTTGCCGTACATGCGACTTTTTGATCACTTTTTATTGTATATTTTGTGAGGGGTGGTGACCAAAAAATAGTGATTTTCGCTTTGTTTTTGATTTATTTTTTTTGCGGTGTTCACCGTGCAGGATAAATAATATTATAGTTTTATAGTTGGGGTCGTTACGAACGCGGTGATACCAAATATGTTTACTTTTTTTTTACGTGTTCATTTTTTTTCCTATAATGAAAGACTTATTATAGGAAAAAAAGCAGTTCATGTTTATGTCACTTATAACTTTTATTTTTACACTTTTTTTAAAACATTTTTATCCTTTTTTTTACTTTCTTCACTTGTCCCACTAGGGGACACTTAGACTTGCAGCTCTGATCGCTGCTGGAATACATTACACTAGACACGAAGTGTAATGCATTCCAACTGTCATTGTGACGTAACAGTCACACTGACAGGAAGCCTACGACTTCCACCCTCGGGGTGGTCCTCATAGGCTTCTGTACATGGCAACCCGGAAGCCATTGTCTGGCGTCCGGTTGCCATGGGTACGATCGCCAGCCCCCGTGATTTCACATGGGGGCTGCCGATCGAGGCTAAACACCTTAATTGTGGCGTTCAAATCGAACGCCGCAATTAAGGGGTTAACTGACGAAATCAGCTGCGACAGGCCGCTGATCGGCAACGGGGAATGCAGGGCAGACGCCCTGCACAGTTAACCGCCGCTGCGGTGTAGCGCCCATTATGCACGCGACCGTAAAAACACCCGTTATTGCAGGTCGTAATTATGACCCGCAATAACGGGCTCATAGACTTCTGTTACCCATGGGTACCTTCCCGTTTTCTCACGGGAAGGTGCCCGTGCCGTTAAAAAAATAGAACATGTTCTATTTTTCTATTTTACGTGCCGTGCTGCTATACATTATAATGGAAGCACGGCTCTCAAAAGCGGCTGGCTGCCCGTGGCCGGCCGTCCCCGGCCGTGCTCGTAATTACGAGTCGTAATTACGAGCATGGCCCGTAAAATAAAAAAATACAACATGTTCTATCTTTTTAACGGTACGGGCACCTTCCCGTGAGAAAACGGGAAGGTACCCGTGGCTAACAGAAGTCTATTGGCCCGCTATTTCGGGTCGTAATTACGACCCATAATAACAGGTTTTTCTACAGTCGTGTGCATGAGGCCCCGTAATGACGGGTGACTACATGTGTGCACCCGCATTACGGCAGCGTTGCTAGTCGACGTCAGTAAATAGTCACTGTCCAGGGTGCTGAAAGAGTTAACTGATCGGCAGTAACTGCTTCAGCACCCTGGATAGTGACTACCGATCACAATATAGAGTAACCTGTAAAAAAAAAAACACGTTCATACTTACCGAGAACTTTCTGCTTCCTCCAGTCCGGTCTCCTGGCCGTTGCCTTGGTGACGCGTCCCTCTCGACATCCGGCCCGACATTCCTTGATGACGATGCAGCCCATGTGAGCGCTGCAGCCAAGCACAGAATGCAGAGGCCTCTGCAGCCAATCACAGGCTGCAGAGGCCTCTGCAGCCAATCACAGGCTGCCGCGTCAGAAAAGAAGGTCGGACAGGAGGAAGAAGAGGGACTCGTCACCAAGACAACGACCAGGTACGTATGAAATGCTTTTTATTTTATTTTTAATCAGCAGCCTCTTTTCTCTATCAGTGATTGATAGAGACAAGTGGCTGCCGATTTTTATAATATTTTTGACCGGGTTCGGTCAAAACGGGTTCGGCCAAACCCGGTAAAGTTCGGATTCGCTGCAAACAGAACTTTTCCGGAAGTTGGGACCGAAACCGGGTTCGGTTGTCCCGGTTCGCTCATTTCTACCTATGATCTATATACTATTCCAACTTAGTTGGTTCCCGAAGTTATCCGCCTTCTGGTGCCACAGATCTACTTTTTAGAACAGGAGAGCAACTGGCAGAGATTATGTGCAGTTATCTCTGAGCTATTTATGCTGAATACGTTCACATCAGGTCTGACCGTCTCCTCTCAGGATGAATAGATCAATTCTTACCACCTCTTTATTCCCTCGAGAGCTGAGCACAGGAGATGCAGCATGTAGGATGTTCTTACTGGTGCAGAGCCCCAGCACCTTATGAGGGTCTTCAGGTTTTTAGTCATATTTATTACAAAGATTATGTATTTTAATATAATATTAATTGTTTCCTCAATGTCACACAGACAGAAATTATTATCTATCAGATGTTCAGCAGCTGCAGATCCGTCCAGATTGTAATAACTAGACACACACTAAACCAACTGTGAGAGATGAACATTACAAGTTCCATGCACCAAGACTGAACCATATCTCCGACTTTTACAATTTATTATGGGTTTTAATTCTATCCCTGATCTCCTTTCTTGGCAGTACTGGGTAAGAGTCTGTCCACGGAAACATTATGAATATAGAAACTACATTCAAAATATAAATAACAATCAAACATTAAAAATATTGTTAAAGCCATACTGAAATATGCAAATTATGTGTGTGGTCATAAAAGCAGCTCACGCCGGGTATATCTATTGTGATGTCACTACTATTAATGATGGTAAATCTATACTTGAAATATGCAAATTATGGGTGAGGTCATAAAAGCATCTATTGTGATGTCATAGAGCTTGGGTATATGCAATGATGCTGGTCACAGAGCTGTCACTCAGTTGGATGTGACCGGTAAGTTCTCTATCATTTCTCTATCTGTACCTGACTCTGATCGATCCATTATATTAGGAACATTGAATCCATGTTTTCAAGATATGGTTTATTAGAGGTTGTAATATCTTTTTTTGTTTCATTATACAATTGAATTGCTTAAATATCATAGAAAGAACACAGGCTGTAAGAAATGGCAGCCTACATTCAGCCGATAATAGATTTGCAGGGTAACAGCACATCATTTTGGTTCCCTGCAGCCCTGAGAACTTATTTTGGCTCTCGATTGTAAAGGAGAAATTACAGTATGGTCATATTAGGGGACTGTTATGTAGTAAGTCCTTATATTAGTGTAAATTCCCTAAAAAGAATTCCATAAATTAACACAATGTAATAAAATTCAGAATTTTGATCAAGTAATATAAAAAAAACATGTAAAAGCCATTGAAAATGCCATATTAAGATCTGTAAGTTATAACGAGTGTAGTTAGGTAATCCACCTACACTATATGGCCAATAGTATTTGGACACCTCTCCTAATTATTGAGCCAAGAATCAGCTGGATGGGTGTAAAACACGTCGCCGTTGAATTTTGGAGCATGGGAAACATGTTCTGTTGAGTAATAAATCACGGTTCACTATCTGGCCATCTAATGGACGAATTTGCGTTTTGTGCCTGCCCGGGAAATGCTACCTACTGGACTGTATAGTGCCTATTATAAAATGGAGTGAAGTTTGTATAATGGTCTGGATTGTTTGTAAGGGGTTGGATTAAATCCCCATTTTTCCAGTAGGGGTTAATAAGACTTTTAAACAATTGTATGCTTCCAACTTTGTGGTAATAGTTTGGGTAAGACCCTTTCCTGTCCTAGTATGACTGTGCCCCTGTGCACAAAGAGGGTCCCTAAAGACATGGTTTGACAAGTTCGATGTGGAGGAACTTGCGTATCTGCACAGAACCCGGACCTCAATCCCAACAAAACCTTTGGAGTGAATTGGAAAGGCAATTGCGAGCCAGACCTTTTTGCCCAACATCAGTGTCTCAACCATTGGTGTCCATATACTTTTGGCCATATACTGTAGTGTACCGAGTGTATATCTATTGTGATGTCACCGAGCTTAGGTATAAAGTATAGTGCTGGCCAGAGGGCTGTCATTTATCAGGTGGATGTGATCGGTACGGTAAGTACTTTATCATTGCTACGTCTCTAGAACAGTCTCATCTATCAGTCTCTTTATGAATATTGGATTCTTACATGTAATTCTAGTGTTTGTCGTGTTATTTGTGTTTTTTATTTGGCATACTTATACACTAGGAAATTGCTTAAATAGCAATATTGTGGCCTGTCACATCTGCTCCATAGACAGAATGCAGATTGCAGACAGAAATTGGTGTCTGTATTCTGCTGGTAGATTCATAAAGCAACCACAAAGCAAAGAATGTGAATCTCTGGGAACTTATTATCACACCCTCCAGTTTATAACACCAGTAATTCTCATAATAAATGTTTATAAGGGAATTCATATTTATGAATTTTAGGTTTTCTGTCTGTAGACTATACTATTTATATATCAGGTCAATCCTGAATATTAGCTGGTATGGCTATGCAACCAACCTACATCAGGTGCTGCTATTGTGATGTCTTGAGATGAGTCTAGATAGCCGTGTTTCTTACTGCGTCTATGGTAGTATTGGTTTTATTACAAGATTTAAACTATTTGATGTTTGAATCATGTACATAAATAAATGATTATAAGGAGTATTGCTTTTTTGAAAAAAAATTTTTAGTAATAAAATATTAGTAAGTCCAGGAATAAACAGTCTAATAGCATTTGTCAGACTAAATTGTAGAAGGATAGTGCTAATTCCCTGGAAACGTGTCCTTATTAACAATTGAAATTAATAATTATGTATATAATAATAATAATAATAATAATAATAATAATAATAATAATAATAACAATAAAAAAGCTAACAATAAAAAGTATTTATTACTAACTCCAATTACTTAGGTTCTAAATTCTGGTTATCAATTAATATAAAAAAAAATTCAACCCTTTAAAATGCCATATGGTCAATTTAACAACCAATACATTGTTTCAGCTTCCAAACCTAATACAATGTTATCAACAGGGGCTCCCAGGTCCAAGACCCCAAGTCATGTGATCCTCTGACACTTATGATTGACAATATTCTGTTATAGGAATACCCTATTTAATAACTAATTTTTCCAGCTAGTTTCATCACAAGTAACGACTCCCTTATAGTTTTCTGGTCTTTCTAGGTCTTGCTGTTGGATTGACACTGTGTTACTTACTGTGTTGCTTATACGGTTAGCGATTTGTCCTATTTTCGGAGAACTAGAGGCGATTAGTCAAATTCTATCTTGACTGTCTCCTGGTTTTCTACCAAGGACATTGGTGCAGTTTTGCACCCGGGCATTAAACAACCATGCCCTTTTGGAAAAAATCTAAGAAATATCACGTCTCCCAAATTCCTGATAAAGGAAATCTGATGGGAGACATACCAACTATGGAGGAGCCTAACATCTCGCTCCAGAAGTTTTCTGTCATCAAAGATATGGCAGATGAAAAATCCAGCGATCTTAGTCACAGCAAATATTGTGACATTACGTCAAAGAACACCAAGAAGAGCGCATTCAGCCTGCTGACCCGCCTGCGCTCCAAAAATATCCGTAAAAGGTATGTAACTAATAATTCTCATACATTGCTCAGATATCCAGAGCTGTGGTATAACAGTCACTAGATCTTTAATTCTCCCCATATCTTCACAGAAACTTTGGCAGCAGCGCTGTGATCGGCGCTAGAGAACTGGATCGCTATTTCCCAGATAGACGGTTGAGACTATATGTTGCCACCTGGAATATGGAGGGAAAGGTGAGAAGTAATGTACAATATTTATTGTGACCCATCAGTGTGCCCGAGCTCAAGTTGGATGAAATGGGCCAGTAACCATGTCTCTTTAGTTTGTAGTTGAATATTACATAGACAGGTTATATTCTACCCTATGTCAGTTGAGTTGGCGCTCTTTGTATACAATATTAATGTTTGTATATTTTGAACAGGATTACCCGCAAAATGTGGAGGATCTGCTGTTACCATCAGATGATACGAAAGACATTTATGTTATTGGCGTTCAGGAAGGATGTCCAAACAGGTAAGTCTTCTCAGGTTGTCTTACACCAGCCTATGACTGCAGATGGACAGCAGGTCGGCTGATACAAATTCTCTCTCAATGCTCTACTTATTGTATTATCACTCCTTAATTTTCAAAATTCAACACCAGAGGTTATTATATGGAGTGTTGATACAGATGAGTTGAGTATCTTAATCTTGTGTCATTTATTAATATGTAAATCTGAAATTGTGTCTTCTTGTAGACGGGAATGGGAGATAAAATTACAGGAGACCCTTGGACCACACTATGTATTATACCACTCCTCCGGGCTCGGAGTCCTGTATCTCACCATCTTTGTTCGACGGGAACTAATCTGGTTCTGCTCAGGTAAGATTCACATTCCTACATCTACATAAGAAGTCTTGAATGTAGTCATTAGCTGGAACATCTTATTTAGTTATTAGAATTAGATGCCTAAGAGCTTGGCTCTCAGATTCTTGACTTCTGAGTATTGGAGATCTAAAAGTTCACACCACAGTTACAAAGTATGAAATTATGTTCTAGTAATATTTCCATAGTTTAATTGGAAATAATTTCTATTCCATTGTTGCAAGTAGTACTCTTAACCACTGACCTGTCTTTTTGTGTTTAATTTCTTATACAGAGGTAGAGCACACCCATGTAACAACCAGGCTATTCCACCATGTGAAAACTAAAGGAGCCTTGGGAGTTGCCTTCACCGTCTTTGGAACATCATTCCTTTTTATTAATTCACATCTGAGATGTAAGTATTTACAATATTAATATATGACCATGTACAGTTTTACTTTGTATAAAATTGCTGCTATTTGATAATTAACTGAAATATATGGGATGATATCAAGAGATCTGTACTAATAATGTTTTGGTAAAAATAAAAGGTTTGTTCCAGTTTGATCAAACTTTTTCTAATCTATCAATCTCATTCTATGTTGTGAGTGGCCAGTAATACAGATACACGCAGGTACAATTAGTGCAGGAGGGGGTGGCGGCGGCTGGTTTCAGTTGCGCCGCCTCCCCCTCAGGGAGGCAGCAGGGCGGACGGTGCGGCCGTATAATCCCTCACACCCACCCCTCCTCTCCATTAGCGGCGGTGGCGCGCTGCAATGTGTTTTTTTGAAAATAATATGCGATTCGGGCCGCCCATATGATCATCCGCCACTGCTAATATGTATTTTTTTGTTGGCAGTTGGGGCAGTCAACAAGAGGATCCAGGACTATAAAACCATCACTGAGGGTCTCCGTCTGCCTCAAATTATTCCGGAAAGAATCAACTCCAATGCCTGTGAGTATTACTTATGTGGTTGAACCTATGGATCCTTTTATCTCTCTATTTGTCTCCGTTGAGTCTAATGCAGTCATGTGCTATAATTTTTTTATTTATTTTTATTCTACAGTGGACGTCACCAGCCGCTTTGATCGGGTGTTTTGGTTTGGAGACCTCAATTTTCAACTTAAAGAGGACAGAAAAAATGTGGAATCTCTTCTGCAGAAGATCCAAGGAAAAGATATGTCCAGTCTCCTCAAACACGACCATCTGAATGAAGCCAAGAACAATGGTATATTTACTAGTAGACCAGTATATCATCGGTGCGGGTCCGACACCTGGACGCTGCACTGTTAAGCTGCTCCAGTGGCCTGCGGGCACCGGATGTTATGCCACACAATGCTATTTACGGAGCCGGAAGCAGTTGGCTCCTTACATAGCATAGCTGCCATGATGCATAACTGCAGGTCTGCCTCCTATTCACTTGAATAGGAGCAGAGTTGCAGTACTGCAGCTCGGCTGCAATTCCGTGGCCGGCGCCAACTGCATCCGACATGTACATCCGGTGCTCAAAGGCACCGGACCAGCTGATTAGTGCAGGGTCCGGGTGTCGGACCACCACAGATCATGTACTGATGACCTATCTGGTGAGTATGTCATCAGTTGTCAGAAGTTGGAAAACCCCTTTAATACCACTTCCACAGATTAATACAAATCACTGACATGATGGTTGATATGTTCCCCAAATTCTTATATAGTGCTAAAATTATCAATTGTTCCTTTTTTTTTTTAATACTGACAACTTTTTTTTCTTTCAACTTAAGGGTCCATATTTCTAGGGTTCAAGGAGCACACCATTGATTTCCTTCCTACATATAAATTTGACATTGGCAAAGACACCTATGATACATCAGCAAAGCAGAGAATTCCATCATATACGGTAAGATATCTTATTTCCAGGTCTACAGAGCTTGAGAGACAATAGAATCCATGGGCCAGAGCACCCATTATATAATGAATCCCCTCCCCCAATGTAATGAATTGTTATTATTATAGCTGGAAGAGTAATTTCTTATGAACAAAGCTTTCAGTTAATTTTACTTTTATGTAGTGAGTTTGTCATCACAGTTTCCCAGTGTAATATGTCGTTGCCCAGTATGGGTCAAGGATACTTATTTAATGAAATCTGTGTGACCAAGTCAAACCTAAAATGCAATAAAGTCTCAATATTCTGCAATATAAATAAAGTAGGCCCAACATTTAGGTCTGTGTTGTTTTGCAGTTTAATAATATATTATAATATGATTTCACTAATGATATTTGTTATTTTCATGACCTCTACAGGACAGGGTGTTGTTTAAAAGCCAATGTGAGGGAGATGTGCGAGTCCTGAGATACGACTCTTGCCCTGTTTTGAAGACCTCAGACCACCGACCTGTTTTTGGCATCTTTGAAGTAAAGATCAGGCCCGGTTCAGATGAGTAAGTCATGTTTTCCTCCATATTGTTCGTATGATACTTTCAGTAGCCGTCATTACTACATGGTCCTTATAGCCAGAGCTCACACTTTGGGGCAGGTGGCTGTACACCTTGGTAACAGTACTGGAGGATTATAGGATGTGAAACTAAGCAAAGTGTGGTTACCTGCTAACATTATTATATGTCTTACATAAATATATTTCTCATTCCAGCATCCCCTTGGCTGGTGGACGCTTTGATCGTAAAATCTATGTAACGGGCATTAGGAGGAAAGGACAAAAAAAGTAGCTGCATCTGTTCATGTCCTTACAGGTAAGAGCTTTGTAGTTGTCTATTATGTTTGCGGTGAAAATGTTCTTCCATCTCTTAGGTTTTCCTCTGTATCTGTAATTTATTTTATCAACTAATTTAACTAAAGTGTAAATAAGTATTTTCAATCTTAAAATTCCAACTCCTTGTATTCAGACACGTTTTCATTTCTGAATGAAGGTTGTGGGCTTTGGGGAACAACTTCCCCAACTGTAAGCATGTATGTAGTATAGTACAATGAGTTTCCTAAAGGAACCTGTCATCTGAATGGATGGAACAACTGGATTTTATGATGCATTAGTTTCTAAGCAAAAATGATGGATACAAGGAACATTGCTATTGATGGAAGACATTACTTGGCATCTTGCAGGACTCCTAAGGAACAGTTACAATCTCCGGGGCATAAAACATCGGAACATCAGAAAGTTCCCGTAACATGCTGAAGAGCGCAGCTCTAGGTCAGACCCACTGCTTGCATCAACCATCTTCAAGGTTTGTAGTGTGACGCCAAGGATCAATTAAGAAATGTATTTACCTCAAATCACCTTAAAAAGTCTTCTAGATTTTGTGTCTGCTAAGAAACACACATTATAGAACATTAATAGCAAATATTTGTCTTGCAGCATAAACATCAATTCCGCAGTACATCTGGCGAGAATAGCGCTCCCTGTCAACGGAGGAGCCACCATCAATGCTGATAGAAAGGTAAGTTCCTCTGGATGTGTCCCCTCTCTATATTTATCAAGCAGCCTGAATGATCAATATTAAATAGGGTTGTGTGCTTCTCCCCCCAGAACAAGTCAGCAGATATCAACAGAACATCAACACCAATAACAACCAAGGGCAGAATCCGCCATCTTACAAGAATTCCAATGGCGAGACTTAACATTTCTACAACATCTGTCACAGAAGAGACATCAATGTGGTCACCAGGGCATCAATATCACCCAGAAGACCAGGTTCAGAACAGGACAATATGTCATCTCTACTTGTGTCTGTGGAATCCAGATTTTCCACCCCTTACTGATACTACAGTATATACTGTGACATATACCGTAGTTTTTGCTGGATCTTGTATTACCATCATCTTTACCATTATATATTTTGATCCACAAAAACCTTAAATAAATCTTTAACATCAATGCATAAGTGTGACTGGTAATTGTTATGTGCGCGGCTGCAACTTAACACAGTGTATACATTTCACCTAACCGACCCTTCACAGCGCTATTTGTGTGACATCGCGTTTAATCCAGTGGTAGGTGACAGGACATTGTATCATATGTACACAATACAGAGTGTATGGAACGTGCCGCCATATGTACTGGATTATATACTGTAGGACAAAGAGTGACAGGAGATGTAAAACATTGATATATTTGATAGTTGCTTAACCACTTAAGGACGCAGCCTAGTTCGGGACTTAGGGCTCAGAGCCCATTTTTCAAATCTGACATATTTAACTTTATGTGGTAATAATGTCGAAATGCTTAAACCTATCCAAGCGATTCGGAGATTGTTTTCTTGTGAGACATTGGGCTTTATGTTAGCTGTAAAATTGTGTTGATATGTTCAGTGTTTATTAGTGAAAAATTGCAAAATGTAGAGAAAATTTAGAAAAAATAGAATTTTTCTAAAGTAAAAAATGCATCTGCTTGTAAAACAGATGGTTATACCAACCAAAATATTTACTAGTTCACATTTCCCATAATTCTACTTTAGATTGGCATGATTTTTTGAACATAAACAGCAATTTCTCATATTTTTAAGAAAATTTCAAAAGCCTTTTTTTTAAGGTACCTGTTCAGTTCTGAAGTGGCTTTGAGGCACCTATGTATTAGAAACACCCACAAAACTTCCAGTTTTAAAAACTAGACCCCTCAAAGTATTCAAAACAGCATTTAGACAGTTTTTTTTAACCCTTTAGGCATTTCACAGGAATTAAAGCAAAGTGGAGGTGAAATTTGCAAATTTCATTTTTCTTGCTGAATTTAATTTTATTCTATTTTTTTCTGTAACACAGAAGGTTTTACCAGAGAAACACTACTAAATATGTATTTTACAGATTCTGCCGTTTTTAGAAATGTCCCACATGTGGCTCTAGTGTGCTCTTGGACTAAAACACAAGCCCCAGAAGCAAAGAAGCACCTAGTGCATTTTGGGGCCTCATTTTTATTAGAATATATTTTAGGCAGCATGCCAGGTTTGAAGAGGTGTTGAGGTGCCAAAAAAGTAGGAATCCCTCAAAAGTGACCCCATTTTGGAAACTGCACCCCTCAAGGAATTCATTTATGGTTGTTGTTACCATTTTGACCCCACAGTTTTTTCACAGAGCGTCTTTGAATTTGGCTGTGAAATTAAAAAGATGAAATTTTTTCCAATAAGATGTCATTTTTGATCAAAATTTCTTATTTTCGCATGGAACAAAATGCCCCATTTTGTTGCCCAATTTGTCCTGAGTGCAGTAATATCCCATTTGTGGTGATAAACTGCCGTTTGGGCCCATGGGAGGTCTCAGAAGGAAAGAAGCGCTATGTGTTCTTTGGAGTCCAGATTTTGCTGGATTGGTTTTCGGGTGCCATGTCGAATTTGCAGAGCCCCAGAGGTATCAAAGCAATGGAAACCCACCAGAAGTGACCCCATTTTGGAAACTAAACCCCTCAAGGAATTCATTTATGGGTGTTGTGACCATTTGGACCCCACAGTTTATTCTCAGAATTTATTTGAAATGGGCTGTGAATTAAAAAAAATGTGTGATAAACTGGGCCCATGGGAGGGCTAAGAAGGAAAGGACCACCATTTGGCCTACTGGGGATTTTCTGGTACTAAGTCATGTATGCAGAAGCCCCTGAGGTACCAGTACAGTTGAAACCCCCGAGAAGTGACCCCGTTTTAAAAACTACACCCCTTAAGACATTCATCTAGAGGTGTAGTGAGCATTTTGACCCCACAGGTATTGTTTAAAAGATAATGCGCAGCAGATAGTGCAGAGTGAGATTTGCAATTTTCTATACATATATGCCATTTCAGTGTCCGATATATTGTGCCCAGCATGCGCCACCGGAGACATACATCCCATAAACTGTAATGTGGGTTCTCACGGGTACAGCAATACCCTACATGTGGATGTTAACAGCTGCCTGGGCACACAGCATGGCCCAGAGTGTAAAGATGAGCGGGATAAGCTGTGCGGAGTGCATCATGGTAAGTAAAACTGGGGTAGATTGAAAATCAACGGACGTATGATACATTTTAAAACACTTTCATACAGAGCCCTGGTTTATCGGGACACGTGTTATATTGATATATTGTGTCTTACCTTATCCCCCTCTTATAGCAGACTTTGCACTTCTTTTGACTTTTTCCCTTCTTGCCAGTTTGGGGAACTCCTCCTGGAAAGTATTGCCCTGGTACGATGCGTGTTGCCCTGCTTCCAGAAGTACTTGGTGCCCCCCTTCATGGTCCCTAAAGATTAGGTTCTTGATAACCACCTCTTGAAATTCCAGGAAAGTTCCCGCCTGGCCTTTACATCGATGTAGTACGTACGCATTGTACAATGCAATCTGAATGATGTGCATGGCCAGCTTCTTATACCACACCGCATGGCACTGTAGGGCTTCAGGACTTGACCTGACAAGTCCACCCCTCCCATGTACCTATTGTAGTCCAGGATGCAGTCTGGTTTGGGGTTCTCTGTACTGGTACCTCGTACAGGTACATGGGCACTGGTATGGCCATGTATTGTTGTCAATACAACGACATCTCTCTTGTCCTTGTACTTAACACACAATATGTTGCTGCTAGAATGTGCCCTGCTTCCACCCCTTCTTGTTTGCCCAAGCAGTGTCTTAGGGAGGTGTAATGTCAGGATAGGGAGACAGACAGGTGAGCCCTAATCTATCCGCCACTCAGACCCTGCCTACTTTCACAGCCCGTCCTAGGCGACGGCGTACAAATGGGCGACGGTCCATACGCTCAATATGTGCACGACAGACAAACAAGACAAGGGTACACAAAAGCAAAGGGAAGTGGGGCAGTTGCCCACGGCAAAACCGTGAGCAACAGAGTAGTGGATGAGCCGAGTCAAACCAGGAGTGTACGTGGTAACAAATGCAGAGCAGGAGAATAGTCAGTCAAGCCAGGGTCAATATGAAGCAGAGGTCAATGGTAACAGCAGGAACAGCAGAGCCAGGAAACAAGAGAATCACAGGCAAAGGACAAGCATCAAATTAAGTTATAAGTAGACCAAGGGCGGGAGCTAGAACCGTATGGCCAGGCTGCGATAGGCTCTCCCACTCCTCAGCCTACCAGCCTGAGTGGTAGCAGATCGAGTCACTCTAGCAGACCTAGACACAGATGCAGGCTTATTAACCACGGGCGTTGACACAGAAGCTGTGTCAGGCAAATCCTTCACAGGAGGCCTCTCCGATTTCTTCTAGCAGTGCCGCATGCCACAGTACTTCTGGAAGCGAGGCACTTGAAGAGTAGGACGCTGGTATAAAAATTATCCAGTTAGAGGTGGTAAACCTGGTCCAGCAGTGGGTGCACCAAATCCCACCCAATTTTTGCGTTAACTCCCAGTAAGGGGAGGCATTCTAAGGGCTGAATACTGCTGTCCTTGTAAGTATACCCTGATGCACTCTCGCACAACTTATACATCTTCACGCCATACCTTGCCCTCTTACACGGCAGGTACTGGTGGAATTGAAGCCTCCCTTTAAAATGGACCAGGGACTCATCAATAGAAATACAATTCTCGGGGGTGTATGCTTTGGAAAACCGGGCACTAAAATGGTCTAATAGGGGTCTCCGTTTATACAAACGGTCAAAACTGGGGTCATCTCGGGGTGGGCGCTGCTCATTATCAGTATAATGTTAGAAGCGAAGTATTGCCTCATAACGCATCCTGGACACGGCCATACAGTACATTGGGGTATGGTATAAGAAAAAGTCTCTTTTTTTTTATTTTTAGTTACCAGTTTAGTTCTGAAGTGGCTTTGGGGGGGCCTATATATTAGAAACCCCTATAAAACACCCCATTTTAGAAACTAGGCCCCTCAAAATATTCAAAACAGCATTCAGAAAGTTTATTAACCTTTTAGGTGTTTCACAAGAATTTAAAGCAAAGTAGAGGTGAAATTTACATATTTCTGTTTTTTTGTAAGAAAATTGTTTTTATTCCTTTTTTTTCTGTAAAACAGAAGGTTTTACCCCGAGAAACACTACTCAATACTTATTGCCCAGATTCTCCAGTTTAGAGAAATATCACAGATGTGGTCCTAGTGTGATAATGGACTGAAGCACCGGCCTCCGAAGCAAAGAACCACCTAGAGGATTATGGGGCCTCCTTTTTATTAGGCACCATGTCCGGTTTGAAGAGGTCTTGTGGTGCCAAAACAGTGGAAACCCCCCAAAAGTGACACTATTTTGGAAACTAGACCCCTTGAGGAATTCGTTGTAGTTTTCATGGGGTGCATGTGACTTTTTGATCAGTTTTTGTTCTATTTTTTTTATTTTTTTAAAACAATCCAATTTTATTGATACGAACACAGAAATGAAATAACACATTAACATTCACATTACAATTTTCCAACATCGTATACAATAGTGACAGCATATCAGGAAATCCCCAACTTCCCCCCTTTCCCCCCTCCCTGCACAGCCCCCCACTATATCTCCGCCCTTTGTTTCTAGTACCATTCCTGGTCAGAGTACATGTCTCTTATCAAGTTTCCCCACCACCCCTTCTTTGCTCCAGACTCTATCACCTCCAGTTCCTCAGACGACTCTCGCACTTAGTCTGCTCAGTTCAGGTGACAGCACCTCAGGACAGGCCAACCATCTGCTCCATTGTTTCTCAATTTTTTTTTCCGTGCCCCTTTTAGAAAATATCTTATGCTCCATCAGGATATTATAGTTCAACATTCCTACAATTTCCCTCATCCTTGGTGGCTCCGCGTCCAGCCAGTGTTTAGCAATGCATTTCCTCGTTTGATATAATATCTTGGCAATTGCCAGGCTTGCCATTCTGTCACTCTCCAATTCTCCCACCGCTCCCAACAACATAACTTTAGGGTCTGCCGCCAATTCCCGACCATACACCTGCTTTATCAGGTCCAATATTTCCCCCCATAGGGTCCTCAGGGCCTCACATGACCAAAACATATGCAATATGTCTGCCTTCTCCTCCGTGCACCTAGGACATTTAGCATCCGCTCTAATACCCATCTGTTTTAATACCCACGGGGTGCGGTACACTCTGTGTATCAGGAAGAGTTGTGATCTCCTCTGCGCCAGACTGAGCGTTAAGTGACATGTGGACGCTAATATCTCCTCCCACTCCTCCTCGGTCAATGGACCGACATCCTGTTCCCATTTCGCTTTTACCAGCACCATTGGGTTTCCCAAGTGTTTGGACAGTAAGCTCCTGTACGCCATTGAGATCAGGCCTTTGGTCGTGTCAGCCCGTCCCACATACTCTAGGACCCCAAGAGCACAGACCGTCAGGTCCACCACATGCGCCTGCGCCTGTAGGGCATGATGGATCTGCAAATATTGGTAAAACATATTGTGCTCCAGTGGAAATAGGTCTTTCAACTGCTGAAATGATCTCAGCCCGTTATCATCATACAGGTGTTGTAATCGCCTAACCCCTGCCGATTCCCATTTTTGCATGCCCTCTAATTGGTATAATTCCCACAAGACCGGATTATGCCATAGGGGAGTATATTTGGTACACATTCCCACTCCCAGTATCTGTTTGCACTGCCACCATATTTTATGTATCAGGAGTAACGTTGGTTTAGCACTCGCCAATCTCTTAAAGGTATGCGCTTCCAGACCCTCTAGTGGGTTGAGTCCTCCCCCCAAATATGACAATAAACGTGCACTGGAGCCCCAGGTCTCTGTGTCCTCCCACCCCTTAAATTGTTGGCTCTGGGCAGCCAGGTAATATATCCAGGCATTTGGCAGCGCTACCCCCCCCTTCGTCTTTAGGCAATTGCAATTTCTCCAATTTAATCCTTGGAACCCATTTTTTCCAGACCAGATCCCGAAAGAGATTGTGCAATCGTCTGAACCAGTGCTTAGGTATCCATACTGGGGAGTTATGAAGAATATATAAAACTTGAGGCATAAGGATCATCTTGATTAGATTAGTCCTCCCCAGAGCAGAGAGCGGGAGCCTGTTCCAGGCATCCACCTTATGTTTCACCTTGAGCAGCAGTGGTGAAACATTCAAAGACATATAGTCTTGGACCCTAGCCGTCACCTTAACCCCTAGGTACGTAAATTCAGAGACTATCGGAATCCGGGGTCCCACTCCAGTATCTACCATATTCACCGTGTCAAGTGGCATCAGAGCAGACTTGGTCCAGTTAATATTTAATCCCGAGAACTCCCCAAACCTTGTGATCGTATCCATTACTACCTTCAGTGTATTCTCAGTGTCCGTCATATATATTAAAATATCGTCTGCATATAGTGAAATTTTTTCCTCCATTTCTCCATATTGCAAGCCTCTTATATGCTCCTCCTGCCTTATGAGGCACGCCAGTGGCTCTACCGCCAAGGCGAATAGCAATGGTGACAGTGGGCACCCCTGGCGCGTACCCCGGGCCAGTGAAAATTTCTCGGACATTGCACCATTTACCCGTATGCGGGCTTTAGGGGCCACATACAACAACTGTACCCACTTCACGAAGTTAGGGCCGAATCCCATCTTTTCTATTACTCGCCATAGGTACCCCCATTCTACGCAGTCAAACGCTTTTGCGGCGTCTAACGTTAGCACCGCCCTTCCTCCTTGATCATCCAGTGTCGCCTGAAGTTTTAAAAACAGCCGCCTGAGGTTGACAGCCGTCGATTTGGAGGGCATGAACCCCGATTGGTCTTCATGCACAACATGCTGTACCACCCTGTTCAGCCGCAGGACCAATATCTTTGCCAAAATCTTGACATTCGATGTCAACAAGGATATTGGTCTGTAGGACTCCGGTAATTGACTGTCTTTCCCCTCTTTTGGGAGAACCACTATCGTAGCCTCATATAGGGAGTCTGGTATTTTACCTCTGTCAAAACTATCCTGCAAAGTACTCAAGTATTCTGGCGCTAGTTCCGTCCCATATTCCTTATAGATTTCCCCCGGTAACCCATCTGGACCCGGAGCTTTCTCATTTGCCATATCCCTTATCGCCTGTTCCAACTCCTCCAGTGAAATAGGTGCCTCCAAGCTTTCACAGTCCTCCCGGCCCAAGGTAGGCAAATTAATGTTTCCCAGGTACTCGTCCAATTGCTGTGTGTCGTAATGCACTTTGGATGTATACAGGTCAGTATAAAACCGCTGAAATATTTGCAAGATTTGCCCCGTGTGTGTCTCCACCCTCCCCCCTCCCCCCTAAGGCCATGAATGAAATTATTACTCCCATGCGGCTTTGCCATCCTAGCGAGTATTCTCCCCTGTCGTTTCCCCTTCTTCATAATATTTCTGTTTAAGGAATAATCGTTTATTATCCACCATTGTTAGTTGGTGATTTTTTAACAACGTCTGTGCCTCCACCCAATGTCTAAGTGTCTCCTCGGACCCCTCTTCTACATGTCTCCCTTCTGTTTCTGTCACCCGAACCTCTAAACTTTCTCCCAATTGCCTAGATTTAGTTTTCATTTGTTTAATATGTTGAATGAATACTCCCCTCAACCATGCTTTCATGGCATCCCATAACACCCCTCGCAGCACTGACTCAGTATTAAAATTTAAATATTCTTTAACCAGGTTCCGTATTTCCCCGCCATCTATCAATCTTAGCCAAAACGCATTCAGCTTCCAATTCCCGGGGTTCCTGGTATGCCTTACACCCACTTCCATCGTCACCGCCATCGGAGAGTGGTCTGACAACGCCCTCTGTAGGTATTCAATTTGCGCTATGTACGGCACTGCTGAAGCTGAGCATGCTACCAAGTCCATTCGCGAAAGTGACTGAAATGTGGATGATGCACACGAGTACTACCTCACCCCTGGAAGTTTATCTCTCCAAATATCCCGCAGACCCAATTCCTCCATTAATCTTCCAAAGGCAGTCAGGTCTCCTCTTTGCCCCCTCCTCCCCTATGAAACCTATCCAACCCTTCAGACATCACTGCATTAAAATCCCCCATCACGATTAGCGGTACCTCAGGCCACCTGGAGAGTTTCTCCGTAACTCGTTTCAGTACAGTGCTAGAATAAGGCGGAGGGATATACAGCACTACTAGAATACAGTTTTTGTTCTATTTTTAAGAGGCGTGGTGACTAAAAAGCAGCAATTCTTCTATTGTTTTTTATTCTATTTTTTTTACAGCGTTCACCGTGCGCTATAAACGACATATTCACTTTATTCAGCATGGCGATACGATTACGGCGATACCAAATGTTTATAGTTTTTTTTTATGTCTTATGGTGTTTGCACAATAAAATAATTTTTATTAAAAATCATTTACTTTTTGTGTTGCCTTATTCTAGGAGCCATACAGTTTTTGTCTTTTTTTCCATCAGGAAAGCCGTGTGAGGACTTGTTTTTGCGTAACGAATGGTAGTTTCGATCAGTACCATTTTTAGGTACATGCGACTTTTTGATCTCTTTTTTTTCCATTTTTTGAGAAGTGAAGTGACCAAAAAACTGTGATTCTGGTATGGTTTATTATTATTTTCTTTTACGGCGTTCACCGCGCGGGATAAATAACTAAATACTTTTGTAGTTCAGGCCGTTACGGATGCGGCGATATCAATTATGTATAGTTTATTTGTTTATTTATTTATTTTTATTAATAATAAAAGACTGATAAGGGAAAAAGGGGGATTTTTACTTTTGTTACTTTTAAAACTTTTATTTTCTTATTTTTACACAACTTTTTTTTAACTTTTTTTAACTTTATTACTTTGTCCCACTAGTGTACTTGAGGGCAGGAGGCCCTGATCCCTATTCTAATACACTGCACTATATGCGGAGTTCAGTGTATTACAGCTGTCAGCTACTCACTGACAGCAAGGCTTCCATAAATGGCATAGCTGGATGCCATTGTTAGGCGTCCGGTTGCTATAGCCACCATCGCCAGCCGCTATCGTGTAGCGGGCCGATGATGGCAGCTTAACCCCTATAAGCCGCTATCGCTACTGAAAGCGGCTTCCAAGGGGTTAATCAGCGGGGACACAGCGATCAGTCTCCGCAGAAGGAGCTGCGGCGACTGCTGTACGAGTTAGCAGCTGTTGCAGCTCCTGTATGTGTCGGGAAGACGGCCGAAATGGCCGTTCCTCCCGCGACATACTATTCCAGTGCTGAGCGCGAACGATGCACTTAGCACGAAGGAATAGTACGTCGCTGAGCGCGAAGGGGTTAAGCATCAGTTTCCTAAAATGTAATATTAGACTCCCTTTACAAGCGGCGACAATACGATTAAGCAAATATTTTCTTTACGTTTCCCAGTATATAATATGGTACAATAAATGGTGCCGTGAAAAAGTACAACTTGTCCTTCAAAAAACAATCCCTCATACGTTTTTTTGGGACCAAAAAATAAAAACTTATGGCTTCTGGAAGTTGGGGAGGAAAGAGCGAAAATGAAAAACCAAAAATAACTGTAAAAGTCAGGGGTTAAATATGAGGTTATAGTTAACATAAGTAATAATTCATGGCGTGATATATTTAGTAAAGTCCAGTTCATCTCATTCCACTATTGGACAGGAATAGTTGGTACACTGAAACTTGTAGAATTTCTAATTCTCTTGATGTAGGGATATGAATCTTGGACAATATGGGTGTAAGTATTAAAGGGGTTCTCTGCAAATAAACCTTGATCACTGTAAAATAAAAAATGTTATACAACTTTATAATATCCTTTGTGCTAAAATTTCTGTTTTAACCTTTGCTGTAATGGGATGAAAACACGGAGTGAAAACCCAAAGAAGCCAAATACTTCTCATGGATAGTAATATGCTACAATTGTATCCAGCCTAAGCAATCGTCTGTAAACTAAACAGCATGGACTCTAAGGCCTCATGCACACGACTGTAATGGCTTTTATTCTACTCAAATACGGATCCCTAGTCATCCAAAGTCATCTGCGACTCATTCGCATATAGGCACGCTGTCCGCAAATACGTACCGTCATGCATCCTTAGTACATCCGCATTTACGGATCCGCAAAAAAAAAGAAATGGGAGTCTACAAATGATGTCACCACTATGTCGCAACCCCTTGAAAAGGTCACATGATCGCTCTGGCACCATTTTCTCTGGCATTTGTGCTTTGTGAGAGCTCTGTTGGAATCCTCGGCTGATATAACTTTGGTTTCTGGCATTTCTTTCGTTGCAAGGATGCACTACCCACGTGTGGTTCATGCTCTCATGCTCTTCTGGACTGGCTCGTCTCTCGGCGATTCGGACAGTAAGCTATGCTGGAAGAAGAACCGAAGAGGAGGAGGAGGTACTGGGTTCACCCCATTGTCTCCCAACAGCCCAGAAAGGTGCATTTCCATACCCTGTATGCAGACCTGCGGCAGCACCCGGACAAGTTTCACAACTTCTGCTACATGTCGATTTCCAGCTTTGACCGACGGTGCATCTCGGAGGAACGGCTCATCGTTTCTCTCAGGTAAGAACACCAAATGTCCCTTTTGTCCATTGCTGCCATGTCACCTTGCTACAGGTAGTATAACCGTAGTTGTCCCCTGTGCCCATTGCCGCCATGTCTCCCTGCTACAAGTAGTATGTATATAATTGTAGTTGTCCCCTGTGCACATTGCCGCCATGTCATAATGCTACAAGTAGTATATAACCGTAGTTGCCCCTGTGCCCATTGCCGCCATGTCACTCTGCTACAAGTACTATATAACCCTGGTTGTAGCCTTTGCCCATTGCCACCATGTCACCCTGGTACTGCTAGCACTAATTATTCGAAATATTTTTTTCACAGATTCCTGGCAACAGGGAGCTCATTTGCATCACTGCATTTTGAATTTCTACTTGGGTGTTCCACCATTTCACAGATCATCTGTCTTACCTGCGAAGTCATCTGGCAGCGACTGAGAGCGACGATGATGCCACAGCCCAAGGCACAAGACTGGTTTCGGATTGCCGAGGGCTTTTACCAACAATCACAGTTTGCCAACTGTGTTGGCGCACTGGATGGTAAACACATTAGTGTGAAGAAGCCACCTCACTCATGGTACCTAGATTTCAATTACAAGCAGTATTTATTGGTGATGCTGTTCGCCTTGGCTGACAGCAACTACCAGTTTGTAATTGTAGATATAGGGGCCTATGGGAGCTCTTCAGATACTGGCATCTTCAGGGCTTCCAGAATGGGTGAACGGCTTCAGTCCAAACAGCTCTCCGTTCCAGAACCGAGACAACTGCCTGGATCTACTGGACCTCCTGCCCCATTTCTCATCGTGGCAGATGAAGGATTTGGACCATATATTCTACGTACAGCACACATGGAGCTGAGCCTGCACCATAACCAATGGGCTGAAACTCTCCTGTAGCGGCAGGGACCAGACTGAGGTCTGATCTCCGGCAATTAACTCCCTAAATGATGCGGTCAATTGCAACTGCAGCATTTGGTTGGTTTGTACGCTATCTGGATCCATGTGACGCAATTGCGGGGGTGGCGATGTTTGCTATGGCAACTGTAGGCCTAACAATAGCCTACTGCTTGCCAAGTACAGAAGCCTATTAGGACCTGCTTAGATGCGGGACCTAATAAGCTTGCTGTCAGTTTATGACTGACAGGTCTAATACACTGCACTATGTATGTAGTGCAGTGTATTCGAATAGCGATCAGGTCTTCAGGCTTTCAAGTCCCCTAGTAGAAAAAAATATTTGAAAAAAAATAGTTTAAAGTTGCATAAACTAAAAAAACGCCTTTTTTCCCATAATAAAAGTTTTATTATAGGAAAAAATTGAAAACATTAAAAAAGTACACGTATTTGGTATCGCCGCTTCCTTAACGTCCCCAACTATAAAACTTTAACATTCATTTTCCTGCATGGTGAACGCCATAAGTTTTTTTTATAGAAAAGAATGCCAGAATCACAGATCAGCTCGCCACCCAATTCACTGATTGTGACTAAAGAGTAAAATGTATATACTTTATTAATATCTCGCTAAAATCAGGGGTACATTCACCACCGTGACAAAAGCCCAATGTGCTCAAAAATTTATTTGAAAATGATTTTATATTTTATTCACTGATTCTATTGTAAACCCTGCAAAATGAATATTTTCGTATGATATATGGTGTTAGAACGTTTAAACATTGGTGTAACAGTGAATCACTCCCAGACATGTACTGGAGTAACCAGGAAAAGGATTCCTGAGAACCACAGTGTCAGGGTAAAGATATCGATAACACTGCCACCTACGCTAAATTCCCCTTCTCATATTGAACCTACATGTTTCTATCTCAACATTTCATCAGGGGTCTTATTCATTATAGAGCTAGCTACTAAGCCAGCAACATTAAATTGTGCAAACATTTCATTCCATATGCACAAACACAAAGCGTACTCACATTCATATTAGCGGCACGCTTCTCTCTGGACTCGGAGTATATATAACTTATACTCCGCCCCCTATGCTGAGGCCAAGCCCCCATATCGACCAATCATCGTCACATGCGCAAGCAGTGACTTGCGGATATTTAATGCCGGGCGCGTCATGTGACATGCCCACCATACACATCCACCATACACGCATGCGCAGAGTAGGGGAACGGGGCGTATCTGGCTGCAGCCTCAAGCCTTTCCTATCTAGAAGGAGGAGTAACCTATTCCTATGGGAACAAAGGACGCTGCCCAGCTCCAGACAGCGTCCTGGCACACCACTATAATCCATGCATAAGTAATCCGGCACTATAGGAAGTGAATTAAGAAAGGTATTAAATTGACCACCAGTAGATTAATCACAAGTTGATTAACCACTAGTATTGGGGAACCTAGAAGATAGACATAGATAAAGCCCCAAAACCAATACAGAAGGATAGGCAAATATATAAATGACTGGACTCATATAGATATGAGTTTAGATAAAGCATGTATAATTTATCTGCTCGTTTAGCCCATCTGGTTGTATACATGCTAACCTATAGATCCACTGGGCTTCTTTTCGCAGGATCAAGTTGTCCCAATCCCCACCTCGTTTAGGTGGACACACCAATTCTATTGCCTGAAAATGAAGACATTCAGCGTTTCCTTGATTTTTCTCATGTACATGTTTGGATACGGGGGTATCACTTGTATTTTTCACGTGCCCTACATGTTCTCTAATACGCCAATGAAATTGCCGAATGGTCTTACCTACATAATTCAGTGGGCATGGACACGTGATCAAATACACAACCCCCGCTGTTCTACAATTAACAAAGTCCTGAATGTCGTATTCAATTAACAGGTTCCCGACCGCTGGCCGTAAATATACGGCCAGCGGTCAGGGTCTCTAAAGTCCGGCGTATAGTATATATACGGCCGCACTTCAGAGACTGTGCACGCGCGATCGCGTGCACACAGCTCTATGCCCTGGCTGTTGCTAACAGCCATGGGCACTGGGCAGAATGTCAGGGGTCAATCTTTTGGCCCCTGAACATGTGATCGCTGTGACAACCAATCACAGCGATCACATGCATTTCTGCATAGAAAACAGTGTGCACGCGATCGCGTGCACACAGCCCTGTGCCCTCGCTGTTACCAACAGCTCTGGGCACTGGGCAGAGTATCAGGGACCAATCTGATGGTCCCTGAACATGTGGTCGCTGTGACAACCAATCACAGCGATCACATGCATTCCTGCTTATAAAACAGTGTGCACGCGATCGCGTGCACACAGCCCTGTGCCCTCGCTGTTACCAACAGCTCTGGGCACTGGGCAGAGTATCAGGGACCAATCTGATGGTCCCTGAACATGTGGTCGCTGTGAAAACCTATCACAGCGACCACATTTGTTTTATTTTGACTTTTCTGGCAGTAAATCTCCTGCCTCTTTTCTTCTCCTCAAACATTGTTTCAGTTTGAGGAGAAGAAGAGACTCGGGAGAATTGCTGCCAGAAGATTACAGTTACAGTTACAAAAAAATACAGTTACACTCTAAAACATTCTCTGTATAGATAGATTTCTATCTATCTATACAATCTATCTATCCATCTATCTTTTTTTCTATCTATCTACCTTTCTTTCTTTTATTCTATTAGAATAGGCAGGTAGGGAGTATATAATTATATATATATCCACATATATATAATATATATAGCAATAGCGGTTTATTTTTTTGTTAGCGGTAGTGTAGATATATATAGCAGTTAGTTTGTGTGTTTTATAAAAAAAAAAAAAAAAAAAAAAATTTGTTTAGTTAGTGTTAGTGTTAGTTACGTTATGGCGAGGAAGTTGTTTAGCGCCGAGGAGGCATACGCCATGCTGTGGTCTGAGTCGGAGACCGCATCAGAGATGGCATCCGAGATGGAACCTGTTTTAGGTAGTGACGATGACAGCGTCACTTCAGGTTCATCTTCAGGGGACGTTGTCCCTGATGCAGTCGAAACTGCAGAACATGAAAGCGCAGGGCCAAGTAGCGCTGTGGCACGGGAGAGCCTGGTCCCTCCAGTCCAGGCTCTTGTATGGGCACCTGCCCCATCTTTTGGGCCTAGAATCCACGGATTTACGGCCACTCCTGGCATAACCGTGGACAATACAAATTTTGTCCAAATGGATTACTTCCATTTATTTATAACGGACGACATCCTAAATCAGATTGTCCACGAAACAAATTTATATGCCACGCAATATATAAGGCAGAAACCTTCATCCACCCATGCCAGAGATTGGACGCCCACCAATTTGCAGGAATTAAAAAAAATTTTGGGGCTCACCCTAAATATGGGTATTGTCAAAAAGCCCTCCATTAGGTCTTACTGGTCAACAAGACCCGCCCAAGCCACCCCAGTATATTCTGCAGTAATGCCCAGGTCTCGTTATGAGACAATAATGAGGTTCCTCCACTTCAATGACAACGCACAGGCCCCCCCAAGTACCGATGCAAACCGGGATCGGTTGTTCAAAATAAGACCGCTAATAAATTCCCTGAATAATTTATTTCTGCAACTCTACACCCCTGAGCAGAATGTAAGTGTGGACGAATCCCTCCTCAACTTTCATGGCAGACTTAGCTTTCGCCAATATCTACCTTCCAAAAGGGCAAGATATGGCGTTAAGCTCTACAAATTGTGTGAAAGCGGGTCAGGATATACCACCGCCTTCAGGATTTATGAAGGGCGGGACCGCACAATAAATGTTCCTGGATGCCCCCCTGATCTTTCCACCAGCAGTAAGATCGTGTGGGAGATAATGCAGCCTCTGCTTCACAAGGGGTACCACCTGTACTGTGATAATTTGTATTCTAGTGTGCCCCTGTTTAGGCATTTGCATGCTGCAAGGACTGGGGCATGTGGTACCATGCGCAAAAACCGAATTGGTTTTCCACAGCAATTAGTGGGGAAGCGCATGGTAAAGGGGGACTCCTGTGCTTATGCATCTGAAGAATTGCTGGCGGTCAAGTTCAGGGATCGCAAAGATGTGTATGTGCTAAGCACGATTCATACCGCAGGAACAGTGGCAGTGAGGGAAAGGGGGGCAACATCGGACAAGCACAAACCAGTGAGCGTGTCCGAATATAACAAGTACATGGGGGGGGTGGATTTAAGCGACCAGGTTTTACAGCCCTATTTAGTAAAACGCAAAACTAAAACCTGGTACAAAAAGGTGGCCATTTATTTGTTACAGGTGGCCATCCACAATTCATTTGTGCTGTATAAAAAAAACAGAGGCAGAGACACATACCTGGATTTCCAGGAAAAAATTATTGAAGGCCTCATTTTTGATGTTCAGGACACCCGAGAATGCCCCCAGTCTGAGGATGTCACGCGACTGACTGAAAGACACTTCATCAGTCGCATTCCCCCAACAGCAACCAGAAGCAACCCCCAGAAAAAGTGCCGCGTCTGCAGAAAAGACGGGCACCGCAAAGATTCCCGATATTTCTGTCCCTCATGTCCCTCGCAACCAGGCCTGTGCATTGAGCCATGTTTTAAAAAATACCACACTGTTCTGAATTATTAGATTTTAGTTAATTTGTTGAAAATATATTTGCCCTACATTACGTTTTTATTTTTCCCATGATTTTACTCCAAGGGTGAGGGAGGGAATGGGTGGGTGGGGGGTGGATGTCATGTTTGCATATTCTCTAAAGTTCATCTGCTAGAGAGCTCCATTTGCATTAACCTGAAATTTCTTATTTTAGAAAACCCCAAAAAATAAATTCCCATTATACCCCTAGATGAATATTTTGGGATTTCTGCTTCAAGAGCAGATATTTTGGAAGTGTTATAGAAACTCTGTTGAGTTTTGTAAAACCAGCTTTGAAAAAAAGCGATATGTGAAATAATCTTCTTCTATCCTCCGCCCTCCTACATCTCTATGTGATAAATAAGGCCACATATTTGGTATCCCCATGCACGGGAGAAGAGGAAGAATGTGAAATGCGATGAATTTTGTCCGTGGTCTATGCTGTGTGTGAAAAATGCTAGCATAAACTGACGCATTTGCTAAAAAAAAAAGCTAATTTTATTTTGATCCATCTTATTCAAGAAACTTTCAGAAGAAAACTGGACTGTCTAAAAATATGATAAACCCCTTGAAGAAAACCTTGTGGGGTCTACTTGTGTGAATGAAGTCATTTATGGGGTGTTTCTAATCTTTCAGCAGCATTACGCCCACCAGAAAACAGTATGCTGCTATAAAATCAAGTGCAGAATTCCTGGACCAAAAAGCCTCCTTTTATGCCAAGCCCTGGCACATGCCCGCACAGTGAATAAGGCACACATATTTGGTATCCCCATGCACGGGAGAAGTGGAAGAACGTGAAAGGAGATGAATTTTGGCCGTGGTCTATACCGTGTGTGAAAAATACTAGCCTAAACTGACGCATTTGCTAAAAAAGTGCTGATTTTATTTTGTTCCATCTTATTCAAGAAACTTTCAGAAGAAAACTGGACTTGCTAAAAATATGATAAACCCCTTGAAGGAAACCTTGTGGGGTCTACTTGTGTGAATGAAGTCATTTATGGGGTGTTTCTAATGTTTCAGCAGCATTAGGCCCCCCAGAAAACAGTATGCGGCTATAAAATCAAATGCAAAATTCCTGGACCGAAAAGGCCAAAAAGCCTCCTTTTATGCCAAGCCCTGGCACATGCCCGCACAGTGAATAAGGCACACATATTTGGTATCCCCATGCACGGGAGAAGTGGAAGAACGTGAAAGGAGATGAATTTTGGCTGTGGTCTATACCGTGTGTGAAAAATACTAGCCTAAACTGACGCATTTGCTAAAAAAGTCCTGATTTTATTTTGTTCCATCTTATTCAAGAAACTTTCAGAAGAAAACTGGACTTGCTAAAAATATGATAAACCCCTTGAAGGAAAACTTGTGGGGTCTACTTGTGTGAATGAAGTCATTTATGGGGTGTTTCTAATGTTTCAGCAGCATTACGCCCCCCAGAAAACAGTATACGGCTATAAAATCAAATGCAAAATTCCTGGACCGAAAAGGCCAAAAAGCCTCCTTTTATGCCAAGCCCTGGTACATGCCCGCACAGCGAATAAGGCACACATATTTGGTATCCCCATGCACGGGAGAAGTGGAAGAACGTGAAAGGAGATGAATTTTGGCCGTGGTCCATACCGTGTGTGAAAAATGCAAGCATAAACTGGCGCAATTGCTAAATTCTTGCATTTTTTTCCAATTTTGCCCACTTTAGAGAAAAAAATAAAAATGATATATACTGACAAATGCCACTAAAACAAAGCCCTATCTGTCCTTTAAAAAGAGTGTAAAATTCAAAGATGAACTTTATTCACCTGCAGAGTTATAGTCATCTAAAGAAGCGCATAGCAAAATTGTGAAATTTGCTCTGGTCATTTAGCTGTAAAACAGCCTAGTCCTTAACCGGTTAAGGTGGCGACACTTTGGAATTTCTTACAAGTCTGAATAAAGTTACAGGCTGTGCAACCCCCACATCTATATGTGCCCAGAACCTTCCGGTCCAACCATGTTCCATGACCAGAGTGTCCTCCCACCAGCCGAGGTACAGATTAGCATAAGTAGGTGCTGCTGGACTCCCCATCGCCGTACCCCGCTGCTGATGGAAAATTCGATCTTCGAAGACAAACATGTTCCTTTCCAACACCAAGTGCAGTAGTTGAAGGACAAAGTCATTTTGAGCCACATATTGAGTGCCTCTTTACATAAGAAAATAGCCCACTGCTTGGCAGCCCAGCCCATGTGGTATCGAGGAATATAATGCCTCTACATCCAAGCTTGCCAGCATAGTTCCTCTTTCCAAAGTAATACCATCAATTTGTTTAAGTACGTCCATCATATCACGTACATAAGATGTCAGACTAAAAACAAAAGGACGCAGGACTACATCAATATATGTGCTGACATCCTGGGTTAGATTATTAATGCCTAACACAATAGGCCTACCACGTAACGGGGGATAACCCTTGTGGATTTTTGATAGACTATTGAAACATGCCATAGTTGGAAATAAGTTCACTGGGATTTATCAGTGCATTACTTTTTGAGTTGAGTAGTATGTCCTCACACATCTTTTTTGTAATCCTCCCTAATCATAATCACGATATTCCCACCCTTATCGGATGCTTTTAAAATTATATTTTGCTTCTTCTCTAACGCAGTTAAAGCCTCACGTCGCAAACCAAATTTTTTTTATAAAAAGTGATCAAAAAGTTACATGTAGCCCAATAAAAACTACAGCTTGTCCCGCAAGTAACAAGCCCTTGCACAGCTTTGTCGATGAAAAAATAAAAAAGTTATGGCTCTTAGAATATGGCAGCCTAAAAAAGATACGATTTATGTGATAACGCTGTAAAACATTAAAACCGATATACATGGTATCGCCGTAATCCTATCAACCCGCAGAATAAAGTTAATATGTCATTTATAGCTCATGGTGAACGCCATAAAAACAAATAAAAAACATTGCCAGAATTGCCATTTTTTGGTTACCTTGCTCGCAAAAAATTAAATAAAAACTGATCAAAAAAATCGCATGTACCCCAAAATGGTACAAGTGAAATCCACAAATTGACCCACAATAAATTAGCCCTCACACAGCCCGGTGGAGAAAAAATAAACAAGTTCTGGCTCCCAGAATATGAAGACACAAAAAGTGCAAAGTATATTCCAAAAGCGGATAAGATCGGGCACCATTTATCAGTGCGACACTGGCCAAACATCTATGAATTATTTATTTACTGCATTATTATACCCTCTTATTATATACTGATGTACTCCGCACAGCTCACATATGCCCCCACATTATAAAATGAAATGTCAGAAAAACCCCAAACAGGGGGGCGGAGCTAGCTGTGCTTTGTGATGGTCGCTTGATCCCGGAGCTCCTCACAGAGACACTGACTTCTACAGCTGGAGGGCGATTAAACTGCACAAAATGGTCCGTACGAATAGAGAAAAGTCGTGTGAACCCCGGGGGATACCGAAAGTCGGAAAATCTCAAGCGGAGATGGAGAGATTTCTCCAAAAGAAACATGCTTCCCCGGCGGGTAAAAGCAAGATGGTGCCGGCACCGCTGAACCCGTCAGAAGAGATCAGGGGAGAGGACTCTGATGAAGACAGCTCAGGTACGCAATCTGATGCCACAGGCAGGGTAGACCCTCTCCCTATCACTAGAACCTTTTTCAAAAAAGCCCTGGCCAGTGCAATGTCTCCGATCCTGAAATAATTATTCTCTATTAAGATGGACATTCAACACGTGGGGCAGAGGGTAGCGATATTGGAGGACACTCAGTCGGCCATTATACAGCAGGCAGATGCCTTACAGACCGTAGTGGCCTCGCAGTTCACCCACATGAACCAGGCATACTTGCAGTTAGAGGATCAGGAAAACCGCAGCAGGCGGAAGAATATCAGGCTGCGCGGCATTCCGGAGTCTATCACTGCAGAGGATATTTTACCCACAGTGAGAAACATATTTACGTTGTTATTGGGACAAGACAAGGCAGCGCAAGTTATAATTGAGCGTGCTCACAGAGCACTGAGACCTAAACCGGCAAAGGAAGAACCGCCTAGAGATGTTATATGTGGGCTGCTTAATTTTCTGGATACGGCGGCCATTTTGACGGCTGCGAGAGGGTCTTCGGACCTGAAATTTCCGGACCACAAGATCATGGTCTTTCAGGATTTGGCGGCTAGTACCTTGGCCAAGCGACGAATGTTGAAACCCCTGACCGAAGCCCTGAGATTGCAGAAGATTCCCATTCGTTGGCTGTTCCCATTTGGATTGGCAATTTTAAAAGAGGGAAGGCAAATTACTATCCGCACTCCGGAGGATCTTGATAAGGCCTGGTCCAAATTGGACATGGAGAAAATTGTTGTACCAGATTGGATGCCGATACAAAGGGACACTCTCTCGCTAAAGGTACCCGACCCACATGGGTGGCAAAAACCCCAGAAATTCAAAGCCCCGCGCAGCAGGAAGAGAACGGTACCTCAGTCTGGGGATTGAATTGCATACCCGGAGCTCCTTGAAATGGGACTACCTCATTGATATTATTTTCAGCGTTGGTGATGTACGATTGATGCACTGAAAATGCAGTTTACATTCCTGTGGTGGGATTCCTCCCACATGGTAATGGGAGAAGCTTCAAGACTCGGACGGGTTTGTTGTTATGTGCTCATCACCGGGGACGTTATCTGTTGCAATTTAGTATTGTGTGGGTCCCTTCTGGGTCACTTTTCTCTGCTCTCATCCCTCCATATATTGCTTTACCGCTATATTGCTATATTGTTATGTTTTCATTTAATTTCTATATTCACTTATACATAGAAGTCAGTGTTCTCCATACCTATCTCAAAAGGCTGGGTACCTACTCCCCCCCCCCCACTATGTCACTCGTGGGCTGTCATGTAATGGCTTGAACAGCGGCCTCTATGGGATAAGAGGCGCATTATTTATACCACATTTCACAGGATATGGTGCAGCCTCACTTTCTTCTCTCAAGTTCTCTATGTATATAGTTGATTGTATGTTTTATTTGTGTCCGGTACTACTCTCTTCACCACGATCAGTAGCTGACAAGGTCAGACGGGTAATATGTCACCACTTACTTACTTGACGCTTAATGTAAATGGGTTTAGCACACCCCAAAAAAGGTCCCAGGTCTTCTCTATGCTGAGACAGGATACGCAAGGGGTATTAATGCTTCAGGAGACACACTTTAGACACAACCTTGTACCCACTTTGCCTAGGTCCACATACAGTCAATGGTTCCACAGCACTCACACATCTGCCTCGAGGGGGGTCTCCATAGGTATTCAAAAAGACCTACCTTTTCAGGTAGAGTCCTCGAAAATTGATCAACAGGGCAGATATGTCTTCCTGAAAGGGTCCCTATGCAATACAAAAATGACCATTGCCAGTTTGTATGCTCCTAACGACAAACAAATAGCCTGGCTGCTAAAGGTTCTACGTTTATTTAAGAGGTTTGGAGAAGGTGGTTTGAGGGGATCTGAACCTAGTGTTAGATTCTGATTTCGACTGATTTCGACTGTTGTCTGACCCCTTCTCTATAAAAAACAGCACTCGTCAGGGCTGCCCGCTCTCCCCAGCTCTTTTCATACTGACGATGGAACCTCTATTGTTGACTATGAGACAAATTGATGAAGTCAGAGGATTAAAAGTAGGAGATGTAGAACATAAAATTGTGGCTTTTGCTGATGACCTCCTTTTGTTAATTTCTAACCCACTATCAGCAATACCCCATATAGTTGCTCTATTTGACAAATTTGGTTTTATATCAAATTTTAAAATTAACCTTAGTAAATCAGAAGCACTTAACATTAACGTCTCGTCGCAGACTATCTCACAACTGCAAAGTTGCACTCCATTCAAGTGGCCTCCCAAAGCCATAAAATTTTTGGGGATTATGATCCCAGCTGACCTTGGGGAATTGTTCTCCATTAATTACAAACCCCTCTTTATCAAAATTCGTTCACAAATAGGGTCCCTTAAGTTGCCATTCCTCTCGTGGTTTGGTAGGAAAAACTTATTGACTACGTATATACTTCCACAGATCATGTACCTGCTGACTTCCTTGCCCATTGGGGTCCCGAGAAGCTACTTTCGGAACTTTAAATCCTTGTTTACATCCTTCTTATGGCATCCTAAACGCCCCAGACTAGCCTATAGCCTTCTCTCACAGAAAAGAGAACAGGGAGGTATTTCGCTTCCTGACTTGGAACTGTATTTCTATGCTAATCATCTCTCACGATGGACGCAGTTATCTAAAAGGGGGGATTTGAGTCCTATCACTAAGGGGATGGTTCGTGTATGTCATACTGCAGGAGCTCTGAACATGACGGGGAAACTCCTCTCCCCACTGGCGCCACTGAGTGTTCTACCGTCCTTCCTGGGTAGAAAGTCTGATAGAACGGCAGACTTTTGGAGGAGGCTGAACAACGTCAAGATATCGGTTCTCTTGGACCCATTGGGTCCTCCAAGCCTTGCACAGCTATTTGAGGAACAGGGGTTGAGGCGTCCGAATGCATTACAAGTTGCGGATTATGTAGCAACAACAGATATGTTCAAGGCTGTCTCCAGGACGCCTCAGGCTGATCCGACATGGTTAGAAAATTACATCCTATTACCAACTACCCCTGCAAAGATTCTGTCCAAATTATATAGAGGTCTTCTAATGGGTAAGTCTGAACAGAAACCCCATTATTTGGGGGCTTGGGAGAGGGAATTGGGGAAATTCTTTTCCAAACTTGAATTGGAATATGTATTGAAACATGCTCACGGTTTCTCCAGATGTGTGCGTATACAGGAGAATTCTTACAAACTTGTCATGAGATGGTATCGGACGCCTGAATCCCTTGCCTCTATAGGTCTAGTGAATGTCAATACCTGTTGGAGATGTCATGAGGGGCCAGGTTCTTACCCACATATATGGTGGAGCTGTCCTAGAATAATTAGTTTCTGGAAGGGGATTGAGAGTGCTATCAACACTATCTGCTCTACGCAGATTAAGTTAACGGCAGAGTTAGTGTTCTTATGGCTGCCTCAGCCTGGCTTTACACCCTCCATATACAACTTGCCGACACAGATGATCTCGGCAGCTAAATTGCTCATTCCCACATTTTGGAGACAGACTAACCCACCTACAGAAGAACTATGGTCGGATAAAATGCAACATATTTGCCGCATGGAGGAGTTGGCAGCTTGGGTAACTCAAACCAGGGACCGTTTTCTAAAAGTGTGGAGCCCATGGCTGTCCCAGTGCATAGGCAAGACGGGTTCTACGTAATGTTTAGACAACTCTCCACATTTCTTTACATCTAATGTCCATCCCTTCCGTAAGTCATTTGCCGGGCCGATATGCTGAATCTTGGGGTAGCATGAAGCATGAAGTGAGTTTTCCTTTATACAGAATTGATTAAAGGTGCTGTAGTACTGGAATTGTTATTTAATTGTTATTCATTTGTTATTCATTGTTTAATGAATTGTATGTGCTGTCACTCACAGTTATTAGATTATTAATATTCGTAAAGTGCAAGATTTAGTAAATTTCATGAGGGTAGTCTTGTTTGTCAGGATTCTATTGCCTTCGCGTCACCGACTGGTGATTTATTATTCTTTTGTCTTTACCCACATGCTAAACAATGTAAAGTTTGCAATCTTTGTTTATCTGCTTCTGGTCATGCACAATAATAACTTTTTGTTATGTATTATTTACTGTTTAATAAAAAGAGATTTTTCAAAAAAGAAAAACTCCAAACAGAACAACTACCAAGCAAAATCTGCACTCCAAATGCCAAATGGTGCACCCTCCCTTCTGAACCCTACAGTGTGCCCAAACATCAGTTTACGTCCACATATATTAAATCGCCATACCCGGGAGAACCCGATTAATAGTTTATGAAGTATTTGACTTCAGTGGCACAAACTGGGCACAACATATTGTGCACTTAAATGGAATCAGTGGCCATTTTCACTTTGCACTATCTGCTACGCATTAATGCCTACTTGATAAATGCCAAGAGGGGAGTAGTTTCCGAAACTGGGTCACTTCTTGGGGGTTTGTTTTACTATTTGACCTCGGATCCCTGAAATTGTGGAACATTGCTGTGAAAATAACCAATAAAGAACTCCAATGTGCATGGTGTTCTTTCAATTCTGAGCCCTGTCATACTTCTAGGCAAATGATAAATGCCTTCAGCGGTGTGGTTTCCAAAATTGGCTCACTTCTCGGGGCTTTTATCACTGTACTCTGGTACCTCAGGGGCTTTGAAAATATTGTATGGCGCTCGAAAGCTATCCAGTAAAATGTGAGCTCCAAATGCCAAATAGCACTCCTTCCTTTCTGAGCCCTGCCATGTGCCCTACTGCCATACTCGGGAGATATTGCGTAACATATCTTGGGGTGTTTTTCTCCTATTACCCCTTGTGAAAAGGAAAAATTAGGAGCTAAATCTAGATATTTTTGGAAAAAATAAAAATTTAAATTTTCACTGCCTAATTCTAATCAACCTAGGAAACACCTGTGGGGTCAAAATGCTAACTACACCCCTAGATGAATGCCCTGAGGAGTGTAGTTTCAAAAATTGAGTGACTTCTCGGTGTTTTCTACTGTACTTGTACCTCAATGGTTCTGCAAATATGACATGTCGCCTAAAAAACAATCCTGCAAAATCTGCAGGAAAAATAGTGCTCCTGCCCTTCTGTACCCTACCGTGTGTCCAAACAGCAGTTTAAAACCACATATGGGGTATTTCCGTACTAGGGAGAGATTGCTTTACAAATGTGTGGGAGGTTTTTCTCCTTTATGGATTGTAAAAATGAAGAAATTCTACAATTTAGTGGAAAAAGTGTAGAGTTACATTTTCACGACCTAATTCCAATAAATTCTGCAAAAGACATGTGGGGTGCTCACTATATCCCTGGATAGATTTCTTGTGGGTGTAGTTTCCCAAATGGGGTTACTATAGTTAAATACACAAATGGGACCAGGTTTATCGGTTGCAGTCTTTTAGCTGGAACGGACCTTGGCGGTTACAGTTTCAAAGTGGTACAGGCGGTTTTTGAACTGTAAATGCGCACGGCGCAACTCATTTCATTTTCGTTACACAGACTCACGACACGTGAGACATTCTCCTTGACTGAGCTTCTGGCCACTCTCTATTCGACAAGTATCCACAGCCTCCACCTGCCTTAGTTCAGGAGCTCTTTCCCTTAGGAGGAGGTCCGTAACCACATGCAGCAGACACAAGATCTCCCAATCAAAAGTCACTCGGATCAGCCGGTTTTGGTCAAGGTTACTGGTGCATACCGCCCAGCAGGATCTTAACAGCAATAAAAGCTTGCACAACTAACTCCTTCCAAAATCCTTTCTGCTGTTTCGGTTCCGCCGCCAGTCCCATGCAGTATTTCATCCTCACAGTTGACAGAATGCTCCACTGTACTCTCTCAATCAAGGACCATCACTCTCCACTGACGTGCTCTCTGCAGCCAACAACAACAATGAAGCATGGCACACACTAAATCACCTCCTTTTATAGAATTAGCTCTGCCTACTTACAAAGTCTGTGCAGCATTATCTCAGGTGTCCACATCAAGACAAGAGTCTACCAACATCTCTCACATACCTACCATATTGCCAAATCATCACAGCTTTAACCCCTTCCCGACATTTGTCGTATGGATACGTTATGGAAAGCCAGTGCTTCCCGCAAATTGCCATATCCATATGACAAATGGATGGCACGGATTTAGAAGCTGAGTCAGTGCTATCGTCAGCTGTATGTTACAGCTGACACCCTGATATAATGGTGGGGACCAAAATTAGCTCTGATGTCCGCCGTTAACCCCTTAAATGCAGCAGTCAAAAGTGACCGCTGCATTTAAGGTGTTTGTAGCCAATTGCCTCCCCAGGTGGCGAAATTGCCAGGGGGCAGATGGCTGCAATGCCAACCGGAGGCCTAACACTGGCCTCCCGATCTGCCTAGTACGGAAGACTCCTAGGCCCCACCTGGAGGCGGGTCCTAAATGGCTTCCGGTACTGATGGGAAGAAAGAGCTGGCTCAGAAGCTGAGCCTGCGTCATCAGTCGTGGGTGTTAGCCTAATCGGCTTGCTGTCAATGAACGACTGACTGTTTTAATACATTGCGCTACATAGGTAGTGCTATGTGTTAGAAGATAAATCAGAAATTAGACCTTCAAGTCCCATAGTGGGTCTAAAAATAAATGTAAAAAAAGTTAAAAAAAAGTTGTAAAAAATAAAATAAAAGTTTCAAGTAATAAAATAAAACACAATAGCCTATTTTCCCTTATTAAGTCCTTTATTATTGAAAAAATATATAAACCATACATATTTTGTATCGCCGCGTCCGTAACGGCCTGAACTGTAAAAATATTATGTTATTTATTCTATGTGGTGATAGGAAGAAATTGAGACAGCACTCCAAAATATTCAAAAAATAAAGATCCTTTTATTCCACGTGTGTGCAACATTTCAGCTCAGTACGAGCCTTTCTCAAGCATGAGAAAGGCTCGTACTGAGCTGAAACGTTGCACACACGTGGAATAAAAGGATCTTTATTTTTTGAATATTTTGGAGTGCTGTCTCAATTTCTTCCTATCCTGACTGAGGGGTCACTCTTGGACTGTGACCTAAGAGAGAAATTATTGTCCTGTGCTGCTGATTTGTTTCTATCTATTCTATGTGGTGAATGCCGTAAAAAATTAACATAAAGATCAATGCCAGAATTGCTTTTTTTTGGTCACTTTGCCTACCAAAAATTGGAATAAAAAGTGCTTAAAAAGCCGCATTTATGCAAAAATGATATGAAAACTATAAAAACTATAGCTCAGCTTGCAAAAAACAAGCCCTCATATAGCTCCATCAACGAAAAAATGAAAACGTTATGGCTCTCAGAACATGGTGACAGAAAAAATATTTTTACTAAACAGAAAAAAAGTGCTATAAATTTGGTATCGCCGGAATCGTACTGACCCGCACAATAAACGTAACATGTAATTTATAATTCATGGCGAACGCTGCATAAAAAAAATTAGAAAACTCTGCCAGAATTGCTGTTTTTTGGTCACCTTGCCTCCCAAAAATAGGATAAAAAGTGATCAAAAAGTCTCATGTACCTCAAAATGGTAGCAGTAAAAATGACAGCTGGTCCCGCAACAAAACAGCCCTCATCCACTACGTCTCTAATAAAAGTAAAATAAAATTAGGGAACCAGGAATGGGAGGGCCCAAACATATCTTCTGGAAGCGAGGACACCTGCATTATACCAGAACACTTCCCAGCAAAATTCCCCAAACTGCAGAGGTGCAGAGTGTGTACCAAAATGGGGATAAGAAATGACACCATTTATCAGTGCGACACTGGCCTGTGCATAAAAGATTACTTGACAGCGTAACACACATCTATGGATTATTGTTTTTTTCTTTTTTACCCAATTATTATGCCCTGATGTACTCCGCACAGCTTTCATGTACCCCCACGTTATAAACTGAAACACGAGTAATACTCCAAACAAAACTACTACCAAGAAAACTCCAAATGGGCGCTCCCTCCCTTCTGAGCCCTACAGTGTGCCCAAAAAGCAGTTTACTTACACAAATATACCCGAGAGAACCCTTTTAACAATTTTTGGGTTGTGTGTCTCCAGTGGCACAAGCTGGGCACAACATATTTGCCACTGAAATGGCATATCTAGGGAAAAATTGCAATTTTACTTTGCACCATTTGTAGCGCATTAATTTATAGAAAAGACCTGTGGGTAAAAATGCTCACTACTTTGTCGACAAATTAGGCCTCAATTTTGCATTGTACATTTTCCGTCCTGAGCTCTGTCGAATGTCCAAGCAAAAGATTAGGGCCAGATGTAGGATATTTCTAAATCTGGGAATCACAGCATAATAGTTAGAGAGCTGTCTTTTCATGGTGGCACAAGCTGGGTACCACATATTGGCATAGCTATGGAAAAATTGCCATTTTCACTCTGCAACATTGAGTGTACACTAATTTCTGGAAAACACCTGCAGGGCTAACATGCTGACTACATCACTAGGTGAATAACTTGAGGGGTGTAATTTCCAAAATGAGGTCACTTCTGGTGGGTTTCCACTGTTTTGGTACCATAGAGGCTTTGCAAATGCGACATTGCGTCCCGAAACCAATCTAGCAAAATCTGCACTCCAAAAGCCAAATGGTGCTCCTTCACTTCTGACCTCTACCATGTACCCAAACAGTAGTTTATTACCACATATTAGGTATTGCCATATTCGGGAGAACTTGCTTTACAAATGTTGAGGTGTTTTTTCTCCATTTTTCGTTAAGAAAATAAAAATGTTGCGCTAAATCTAAGTCTTATTGGAAAAAAATTAAATTTTTATTTTCACTGTCCAATTCTAATAAAATCTATAAAAGTCCTCTGGGGTCAAAATGCTCACTACACCCCTAGATAAATTCGTCAAGGGGTATAGCTTCCAAAATGGAGTCACTTTTGGGAAGTTTCCAAAGTTTTGGTCCCACAGGGGCTTTGGAAAAATAAAAATGCATATTATCTGCCCAAAAAGCAGTTTATTACCACATATGGGGTATTTCCATACTCTGGAGAAGTTGTTTTACAAATCTTGGGGGCTTTTTCTTCTTTATTCCTTCCTCGTTTTTTTTTCAGCGAAAATGACATCTTATTGGAAAAAAATTAGTTTTTTATTTTCACGTCCAAATTCTAACAAAATCTATGAAGCACCTTTGGGGTAAAAATGCTAGATGAATTTCTCAAGGCGTGTAGTTTCCCAAATGAAGTCACTTTTGGGAAGTTTCCATTGTACTGTTACCTTAAGGGGCTTTGCAAATGCGACATGGCACCAAGAAACCAATCCAGCAAAATCTGCACTCCAAAAGCCAAATGGCGCTTCTTCCCTTCTGAGCCCTGCCATGTGCCCAAACTGCAGTTTATGACGACATATGGGGTATTTCCATACTGGAGAAGTTGCTTTACAAATGTTGGTGGCTTTTTCTTCTTTATTCCTTGTGGAAATTGATTTTCTTTTTAGCTAAATAACATCTTATTGGAAAATAATATGCATTTTTTATTTTGACATACAAATTCTAATAAAATCTGTGGGGTCAAAATTAGAGATGAGCGAACTTATCAAAAGTTCGGTTCGGCTAGTTCGCCGAATTTCACTAAAAAGTTCGATTCGGACCGAACTAGTTCGGACCAAACCTGTCACTTCCGTGCGCCGAGCATGCTACTGTCCAGGGTGCTGATAGAGTTAATGGGCTGCACTAACTCTTTCAGCAACCTTGACAGTACATGCTCGGCGCGCGGAAAATACAATTTTAATGTAATAAAAAAATAAAAATAATACGTTCGTACTTACTTTCCTCCTGTCCGGACTCCAGCGATGACGTTTTATCCCTTTCGCCGCTGCACAGGCTGTAGTGGCGGTCACGCACGTCAGGATGATGCTTCATCCCACGTGACCGCCTCTGCAGCCAATCACAGGCTGCAGCGGCGACATGGATGAAACATCATCGCTGGAGGCCGGACAGGAGGAAAGTAAGTATGAACGTATTTTTTTTTTTTTGGCATGTATGTATGTATGTTGGCATGTATGTATGTTGTCATGTATGTATGTATGCAGTATGTATGTATGTATGTTGTCATGTATGCATGTATAAACACCGAAAAAGGCCATACTTACAAATGGACACAGCCAGGTCAGAAACACTGATGAAGGCGAGTGAGCAGGTGCTTTAAATAATAATAGCCACTCCCACTAGTCTTGAGAGGAGTGGTATGTGGTGCATGGGATGTGTAGTAAGAAATAATAAATGAATAGTGTATGTGCAAGTGTAATAATGTAAGTGAAATATAGGGGGCAGTAATGAGTAAAGTGCCTAAAAAATAAATGAATAATGGGATGCAAGTGTGTGAAACATGGAGGGATAGTGTGTAAGTCATGAGGCGCAACGTGTCTAGCCAGGTAGAAGCCTATTTGTGACGCCTTGATAATTCATAGAGCGGGCTACCCTGCTTGCTAGGCCAAACAACAACACACCATGCTCTCCCAGCATCAAAGACCTGGCTGTTTCCAAAAGAAGCGAATATAAGTAATAATGAAAAATACCTGGGGTATTAGTGATCATTTTGGCCAAAAGGACGCAAGCTCGCAATCCACGACAAGGATCCCCAGACTTGCGAGTCCCTAACTGGAGCGAAAAGCTCCTGATGTACAGACAAAACAGATAAAAACAAGGACATTTATGCAAAAACACCGAAAAAGGCCATACTTACAAATGGACACAGCCAGGTCAGAAACGCTGATGAAGGCGAGTGAGCAGGTGCTTTAAATAATAATAGCCACTCCCACTAGTCTTGAGGGGAGTGGTATGTGGTGCATGGGATGTGTAGTAAGAAATAATAAATGAATAGTGTATGTGCAAGTGTAATAATGTAAGTGAAATATAGGGGGCAGTAATGAGTAAAGTGCCTAAAAAATAAATGAATAATGGGATGCAAGTGTGTGAAACATGGAGGGATAGTGTGTAAGTCATGAGGCGCAACGTGTCTAGCCAGGTAGAAGCCTATTTGTGACGCCTTGATAATTCATAGAGCGGGCTACCCTGCTTGCTAGGCCAAACAACAACACACCATGCTCTCCCAGCATCAAAGACCTGGCTGTGTCCAAAAGAAGCGAATATAAGTAATAATGAAAAATACCTGGGGTATTAGTGATCATTTTGGCCAAAAGGACGCAAGCTCGCAATCCACGACAAGGATCCCCAGACTTGCGAGTCCCTAACTGGAGCGAAAAGCTCCTGATGTACAGACAAAACAGATAAAAACAAGGACATTTATGCAAAAACACCGAAAAAGGCCATACTTACAAATGGACACAGCCAGGTCAGAAACGCTGATGAAGGCGAGTGAGCAGGTGCTTTAAATAATAATAGCCACTCCCACTAGTCTTGAGGGGAGTGGTATGTGGTGCATGGGATGTGTAGTAAGAAATAATAAATGAATAGTGTATGTGCAAGTGTAATAATGTAAGTGAAATATAGGGGGCAGTAATGAGTAAAGTGCCTAAAAAATAAATGAATAATGGGATGCAAGTGTGTGAAACATGGAGGGATAGTGTGTAAGTCATGAGGCGCAACGTGTCTAGCCAGGTAGAAGCCTATTTGTGACACCTTGATAATTCATAGAGCGGGCTACCCTGCTTGCTAGGCCAAACAACAACACACCATGCTCTCCCAGCATCAAAGACCTGGCTGTGTCCAAAAGAAGCGAATATAAGTAATAATGAAAAATACCTGGGGTATTAGTGATCATTTTGGCCAAAAGGACGCAAGCTCGCAATCCACGACAAGGATCCCCAGACTTGCGAGTCCCTAACTGGAGCGAAAAGCTCCTGATGTACAGACAAAACAGATAAAAACAAGGACATTTATGCAAAAACACAGAAAAGGGCCATACTTACAAATGGACACAGCCAGGTCAGAATCGCTGATGAAGGCGAGTGAGCAGGTGCTTTAAATAATAATAGCCACTCCCACTAGTCTTGAGGGGAGTGGTATGTGGTGCATGGGATGTGTAGTAAGAAATAATAAATGAATAGTGTATGTGCAAGTGTAATAATGTAAGTGAAATATAGGGGGCAGTAATGAGTAAAGTGCCTAAAAAATAAATGAATAATGGGATGCAAGTGTGTGAAACATGGAGGGATAGTGTGTAAGTCATGAGGCGCTTGTATGCATGTATGTATATATGTGCATGTATGTTTGCATGTATGTTGGCATGTATGTATATATGTGCATGTTTGTATGTATATTTGCAGGTATATACAGTGAAGGAAATAAGTATTTGATCCCTTGCTGATTTTGTAAGTTTGCCCACTGTCAAAGACATGAACAGTCTAGAATTTTTAGTCTGTATTGGTTCAGAGCGCACAAGATAGAAGGAGGTGCACGGATAGGGTCCCAACCCAACTGTATATGTAGAAATATCCGGCACACAAACAAATGTGGTTCAATTTTCCGATTTTATTAAAGTTGATACCATGGGCAATGTGCGTGCAACGTTTCGGTTCAACGACCTTCGTCAGGCACTAGATCCCACTTGGCGTATGATTCTTGAGTTATATCGCGCTGCAGTCAGTATGGCGGCTTGCTGCTTTGTTTTGGCGCTCAAAACAAAGCGGCAAGCCGCCATACTGACTGCAGCTCGATATAACTCAAGAATCATACGCCAAGTGGGATCTAGTGCCTGACGAAGGTCGTTGAACCGAAACGTTGCACGCACATTGCCCATGGCATCAAATTTTATAAAATCGGAAAATTGAACCACATTTGTTTGTGTGCCGGATATTTCTACATAGTCTAGAATTTTTAGGCTAGGTTAATTTTACCAGTGAGAGATAGATTATATAAAAAAAAAAAAAAGAAAATCACATTGTCAAAATTATATATATTTATTTTCATTGTGCACAGAGAAATAAGTATTTGATCCCTTTGTCAAACAAGACTTAATACTTGGTGGCAAAACCCTTGTTGGCAAGCACAGTCAGACGTTTTTTGTAGTTGATGATGAGGTTTGCACACAAGTTAGATGGAATTTTGGACCACTTCTCTTTGCAGATCATCTGTCGCTTGGCAACTCGGATCTTCAGCTCCCTCCATAAGTTTTCGATGGGATTGAGGTCTGGAGACTGGCTAGGCCACTCCATGACCTTAATTTGCTTCTTTTTGAGCCACTCCTTTGTTGCCTTGGCTGTATGTTTCGGGTCATTGTCGTGCTGGAAGACCCAGCCACGAGCCATTTTTAACCCCTTCCCTCTTTAGCCACTTTTGACCTTCCTGACAGAGCCTCATTTTTCAAATCTGACATGTGTCACTTTATGTGGTAATAACTCCGGAATGCTTTCACCTATCCAAGCGATTCTGAGATTGTTTTCTCGTGACACATTGGACTTTATGTTACTGGCAAAATTTGCTCGATATGTTCAGTATTTAATTGTGAAAAACACCAAAAATTAGCGAAAAATTGCAAAAATTAGCATTTTTCTCAATTTAAATGTATCTGCTTGTAAGACAGGCAGTTATACCACACAAAATTGTTGCTAATTAACATCACCCATATGTCTACTTTAGATTGGCATCGTTTTTTGAACATCCTTTTATTTTTCTATGACCTCACAAGGCTTAGAACTTTAGCAGCAATTTCTCACATTTTCAAGAAAATTTCAAAAGGCTATTTTTACAGGGGCCAGTTCAGTTGTGAAGTGGTTTTGAGGGCCTTATATATTAGAAACCCAAAAAAAGTCACCCCATTTTAAAAACTTCACCCCTCAAAGTATTCAAAACAGCATTTAGAAAATGTCTTAACCCTTTAAACATTTCACAGGAATTAAAGCAAAGTAGAGGTGAAATTTACAAATTTCATATTTTTCTGCAGAAATACATTTTTAATACAATTTTTTTTATAACACAGAAGGTTTTACCAGAGAAATGCAACTCAATATTTGTTGCCCAGTTTCTGCAGTTTTAGGAAATATCCCACATGTGGCCGTAGCATGCTACTGGACTTAAGCACCGGCCTCAGAAGCAAAGGAGCACCTAGTGGATTTTGGGGCCTTATTTTTGTTAGAATATATTTTAGGCACCATGTCAGGTTTGAAGGGCTCTTGCGGTGCCAAAACAGTCAAAATCCCCCAAAAGTCTGGGAAACTAGACACCTCAAGGAAATTATCTAGGGGTGTAGTGAGCATTTTTGACCGCACAGGTTTTTTACAGAAATTATTGGAAGTAGGCCGTGAAAATTAAAATCAACATTTCTTCAAAGAAAATGTAGGTTTAGCGATTTTTTTTCTCATTTCCACAAGGACTAAAGGAGAAAAAGCACCGCAAAATTTGTAAAGCAATTTCTCCCGAGTAAAACAATACCTCACATGTGGTAATAAACAGTTGTTTGGAGACACGGCGTGGCTGAGAAGGGAAAGAGCGCTATTTGGCTTTTGGAGTTCACATTTAGCAGGAATGGTTTGCGGAGGCCATGTCACATTTACGAAGTCCCTGAGGGGACAAAACAGTGGAAACCCCCCACAAGTGACCCCATTTTGGAAACTATACCCCTTGAGGAAATTATCTAGGGGTATAGTGAGCATTTTGACCCCACAGGTTTTTTGCAGAAATTTTTGCAAGTAGGCTGTGAAAATGAAAATCTACATTTTTTCAAATAAAATGTAGGTTTAGCTAATTTTTTTTCATTTCCACAAGGACTAAAGGAGAAAAATCACCATAAAATTTGTAAAGAAATTTCTCCCGAGTAAAACAGTACCCCACATGTGGTAATAAACGGCTGTTTGGACACACGGCGAGGCTGAGAAGGGAAAGAGCGCCATTTGGCTTTTGGAACTCAAATTTAGCAGGAATGGTTTGCGGAGGCCATGTCACATTTACAAAGCCCCTGAGGGGATAAAACAGTGGAAACCCCCCACAAGTGACCCCATTTTGGAAACAACACCCATTGAGGAAATTATCTAGGGGTATAGTGAGCGATTTGACACCACAGTTTTTTTGCAGAAATTATTGGAAGTAGGCCCTGAAAATAATAATCTACATTTTTTCAAAGAAAATGTAGGTTTAGCTAATTTTTTCTCATTTCCAGAAGGACTGAAGGAGAAAAAGCACCACAAAATTTGTAAAGCAATTTCTCCCGAGTAAAACAATACCCCACATGTGGTAATAAACGGCTGTTTGGACACACGGCAGGGCTTAGAAGGGAAAGAGCACTATTTGACTTTTTGAGATCACATTTAGCAGGAATGATTTGCGGAGGCCAGGTCACATTTGCAAAGCCCCTGAGGGGACAAAACAATGAAAACGCCCAAAAAGGGACTCCATTTAGGAAACTACACCTCTTGAGGAATTCATCTAGGGGTGTAGTGAGCATTTTGACCCCACAGATGTTTCATAGAATTTATTAGAATTAGGCAGTGAAAATAAAAACAGTCCTTTTTCTTCAATAAGACGTAGCTTTAGCGCAAATTTTTTCATTTTCTCAACAAATAAAGGAAAAAAAGAACCCAACATTTGTAAAGCTATTTCTCCCGAGTACGGCAATACCCCATATGTGGTCATAAACTGCTGTTTGGGCAAACCGCAGGGCTCAGATGGGAAGGACCGCCATTTGGAGTGCAGATGTTGCTGGATTGGTTTCTGGGCACCTGTGGGCCCAAAACAGTGGAAACCCCCCAGAAGTGACCCCATTTTGGAAACTACACCCCTCAATGCATTTACCAAGGGGTGTAGTAAGCATTTTAACCCTGCAGGTGTTTTGTAGAAATTAGTGTGCGCTCAATGTTGCAGAGTGAAAATGGGATTTTTTTCCATAGATATGACAATATGTGGTGCCCGGCTTGTGCCACCATAACAAGACAGCTCTCTAATTATTATGCGGTGTTTCCCGGTTTTAGAAACACCCTACATGGGGCACTAATCTTTTGTCTGGACATATGACAGGGCTCAGAAGTGAAGAGTACCATGCGGAGTGGAGGCCTAATTTGGCGATTTACTAAGTATTGGTTCACAACTGCAGACGCTCAGATGTGAAATAATAAAAAGAAACCCCTGATAAGTGACCCCCACTATGGAACTGCACCCCTCAAGGCATTAATTAAGGGGTGAAGTGAGCATTTTCACCCCACAGGTCTTTTCCATAAATGAATGCGCTGCGGATGGTGCAAATTAAAAATTAATATTTTTCCCTAGATATGCCATTCAGTGGCAAATATGTCATGCCCAGCTTATGACGCTGGAGACACACACCCCAAAAATTGTTAAAAGGGTTCTCCCGGGTATGACGATGCCATATATGTTGAAGGAAACTGCTGTTTGGGGACGCTGTAGGGTTCAGGGCCGAGGGAGCACCATTTGGCTTTTGGAGAGCGGATTTTGCTTGGTACTATATTTGTTTGAGTATTGCTGGTGTTTTATAATGTGGGGGTACATGTAAGCGGGGCGGAGTATATAAGGGGCATAGTCAGGTGGTATAAAAAATAAAAATAATCCATAGATGTGTGTTACGCTGTGAAGCAATCCTTTCCGCACAGGCCAGTGTCGCACTGATAAATGGTGTCATTTCTTATCCCCCTTTTGGTCCACACTCCGCGCCTTTGTAGTTTGGGGAATTTTGCTGGGAAAGTATTATCCTGGTATAATACGGGCACCGTCGCTTCCAGCGTATATGTTTGGGCCCTCCCCTTCCTGGTTCCCTAATTTTAGGTCCTTGATAAATCGCCTCTTCAAACAGAAGAAATGTTCCCCTCGGGCACAACTGCATATTTTTTTATTTCCTGACTTATTGGAGCCATAACTAATTTTATTTTTCATAGACGTAGCGGTATGAGGGCTGGTTTGTTGCGGGACGAGCTGTAGTTATTATTGGTACCATTTTGGGGTACATGCAACTTTTTGATCACCTTTTATCCTATTTTTTGGGATGCCAGGTAAACAAAAAAACGCAATTCTGGCACAGCTTTTTTTGTTTTTTTTTATACAGCGTTCACCACGCATTATAAACTACATGTTAACTTTATTCTGCGGGTCAGTACGATTCCGGCGATACCTATTTTATAGCACTTTTTTATGTTTTACAACTTTTTGCACAATAAAATTACTTTTGTAAAAAGAATGTATTTTTTCTGTCGCCAAGTTGTGAGAACCATAACGTTTTAATTTTTTTGTCGACTGAGTTGTATGAGGGCTTGTTTTTTGCGGGACGAGCTATAGTTTTTATAGGTACCATTTTTGGATACGTGCGACTTTTTGATCACTTTTTATTGTAATATTTGTAGGGCAAAGTGACCAAAAAACAGAAACTCTGGTAACGTTTTTTCCGGGTTTTTTTTACGCTGTTCACCGCGTGCAATAAATGATATAATATTTTGATACCTCCGGTCGTTACGGTCGCGGCGATACCAAATACATATGGTTTATTATTATTTTTCAATAATAAAGGACTTGATAAGAGTAAAAGGGGGATTGTGTGTTATTTGATTACTTGAAACTTTTATTGTTTTCAAACTTTTATTTTGTGCACTTTTTTTTACACTTTTTTATACTTTTTTTACACTTTTTCTCAAGTCCCACTAGGGGACTTGAAGGTCCAACGGTCAGATTTTTTTTTTTCTAATACATTGCACTACCTATGTAGTGCAATGTATTAGATCTGTCAGTCATTCACTGACAGCAAGCCGTTCAGGCTTCGCCTCCCGGCGGGGCCTAATTCGGCTTCCGTAATGGCAGAGCAGGAGACCATTGTGTCTCCTGTTGCCATAACAGCAGTCGCCAGTCCCGATTGCCTGTCAGGGCTGGCGATCTGCTTGTAACCGCTACGATGCAGCAATCGCTTTCGATTGCTGCATCGAAGGGGTTAATGGCAGGGATCGGAGCTAGCTCCGGTTCCTGCCATTACAGGTGGATGTCAGCTGTACAGTACAGCTGACCTCCACCGCTGATGACGCCGGATCAGCTCCTGACCCGGCGCCATCTTGCCGGCAGCTACGGAAGCCGATCAGGCTCCGCCGCCGGGCGGATCTTGACCGGCTTCGGTGCTAGGCAGACCGGGAGGCCAGTATTAGGCCTCCGGTTGCCATTGCAGCCACCGGAACCCCGGCAATTTCATTGCTGGGGCTCCGATGAGCTGCAAACACCTTAAGTGCAGCGATCGCGTTTGAGCGCTGCACTTAAGGGGTTAATGGCGGGGATCGAAGCTAATTTCGGTCCCCGCCGTTACAGTCGGATGTCAGCTGTAAGATACAGCTGAGATCCGACGATGATGGCACCGACTCAGCTTCTGAGCCGGTGCCAAACGTTTGACGTACATGTACGGCATTTTGCGGGAAGTCAATGCTTTCCATGACGTACATGTACGTCAAATGTCGGGAAGGGGTTAATGTCCTGGTGGAGGGAAGGAGGTTGTCACTCAGGATTTGACGGTACATGGCTCCATCCATTCTCCTATTGATGCGGTGAAGTAGTCCAGTACCCTTAGCAGAGAAACACCCCCAAAACATAATGTTTCCAACTCCATGCTTGACAGTGGGGACGGTGTTCTTTGGGTCATAGGCAGCATTTCTCTTCCTCCAAACACGGCGAGTTGAGTTAATGCCAAAGAGCTCAATTTTAGTCTCATCTGACCACAGCACCTTCTCCCAATCACTCTCAGAATCATCCAGATGTTCATTTGCAAACTTCAGACGGGCCTGTTCATGTGCCTTCTTTAGCAGGGGGACCTTGTGGGCACTGCAGGATTTTAATCCATTACGGCGTAATGTGTTACCAATGGTTTTCTTGGTGACTGTGGTCCCAGCTGCCTTGAGATCATTAACAAGTTCCCCCCGTGTAGTTTTTGGCTGAGCTCTCACCTTCCTCAGGATCAAGGATACCCCACGAGGTGAGATTTTGCATGGAGCCCCAGATCGATGTCGATTGACAGTCATTTTGTATGTCTTCCATTTTCTTACTATTGCACCAACAGTTGTCTCCTTCTCACCCAGCGTCTTACTTATGGTTTTGTAGCCCATTCCAGCCTTGTGCAGGTCTATGATCTTGTCCCTGACATCCTTAGAAAGCTCTTTGGTCTTGCCCATGTTGTAGATGTTAGAGTCAGACTGATTAATTGAGTCTGTGGACAGGAGTCTTTTATACAGGTGACCATTTAAGACAGCTGTCTTTAATGCAGGCGCCAAGTTGATTTGGAGCGTGTAACTGGTCTGGAGGAGGCTGAACTCTTAATGGTTGGTAGGAGATCAAATACTTATTTCTCTGTGCACAATGCAAATAAATATATATCATTTTGACTATGTTATTTTTTTTATTTTTTTTTATATAATCTATCTCTCACTGGTAAAATTAACCTAGCCTAAAAATTCTAGACTGTTCATGACTTTGACAGTGGGCAAACTTACAAAATCAGCAAGGGATCAAATACTTATTTCCTTCACTGTATATGTATGTATGTATGTTTGCATGTGTGTATGTTTGCATGTATGTATGTTTGCATGTATGTATGTTTGCATTCATGTATGTTTGCATGTATGTATTTTGTCATGTATGTATGTATGTATGTATGTGCATGTATGTTTGCATGTATGTTGGCATGTATGTATATATGTGCATGTGTGTATGTATATTTGCATGTATATATTTGCATGTATGTATATATGTTTGCATGTATGTATGTTTGCATGAATGTATGTTTGTATGTATGTTTGCATGTATGTATGTTTGCATATAGTTACATAGTTACATAGTTACATAGTTTGTACGGTTGAAAAAAGACACATGTCCATCAAGTTCAACCAAGGGATGGGAAAGGGGAAGTGGGATGGGAAAGGGGAAGTAAAAAATTTCTACACATAGCAGTTAATATTTTTTTGTTCTAGGAAATTATCTAAGCCTTTTTTAAAGCCATCTACTGTCCCTGCTGCGACCAGCTCCTGCGGTAGACTATTCCATAGATTCACAGTTCTCACAGTAAAGAAGGCTTGTCGCCTCTGCAAGTTAAACCTTTTTTTCTCCAGACGGAGGGAGTGCCCCCTTGTTTTTTGAGGGGGTTTTACATGGAACAGGATTTCACCATATTTTTTGTATGCGCCATTCATATATTTATATAAGTTAATCATGTCCCCCCTTAGTCGTCTTTTCTCAAGGCTAAATAGGTTTAGTTCTTTTAATCTTTCCTCATAACTTAGATTCTCCATGCCCCTTATTAGCTTCGTTGCTCTTCTTTGCATTTTTTCCAACTCCAGGGCATCCTTTCTATGAACTGGAGCCCAGAACTGGACTGCATATTCTAGATGAGGCCTCACTAATGCTTTGTAAGGCTATGTTCACACGGAGTATTTTGGGGGAGGAATATCTGCCTCAAAGCTCCAAACGGAATTTTGAGGCAGATATTCCTCCCCCAAAATACTCCGTGTGAATAGCAATGATCGCGCCGTTTTTCGCCCGCGGCCATTGAGCGCCGCGGGCAGAAAACACGCTTTCTCCTGCCTCCCATTGAAGTCAATGGGAGGTCGGAGGCGGAAGCGCCCGAAGATAGGGCATGTCGCTTCTTTTTCCCGCGAGGCAGTTTTACTGCTCGCGGGAAAAAGACGCCGACGCCTCCCATTGAAATCAATGGGAGGCGTTCTCGGGGAGTTTCTGCCGAGTTTTGCGACGCGGTTTCCGCGTCAATAAACTCGGCAAAAGACCCCGTGTGAACATAGCCTAAAGTGGTAATATTACATCCCTGTCCCGCGAGTCCATGCCTCTTTTGATACACGACAATATTTTGCTGGCCTTTGAAGCAGCTGATTGACACTGCATGCTGAAATTTAGTTTATGATTTACAAGTACACCCAGATCCTTCTCAACAATTGACTCCCCCAGTGTAGCTCCCCCTAGGACATATGATGCTTGCAGGTTTTTCGTACCCAGATGCATAACTTTACATTTATCTACATTAAACTTCATTTGCCAAGTGGACGCCCAAACACTTAGTTTGTTTGCCTGCAATTCACAAACATCTTCCATAGTCTGAACTATATTGCATAGCTTGGTGTCATCTGCAAAAATAGAAATAGTGCTATTAATCCCATCCTCTATATCATTAATAAATAAGTTGAATAATAGTGGTCCCAGCACTGAACGCTGGGGTACACCACTTATAACTGGGGACCCTTCAGAGTAGGAATCATTGACCACAACTCTCTGGATACGGTCCTTGAGCCAATTCTCAATCCAATTACAAACTATACTTTCTAAACCTATAGTCCTTAATTTACCCATTAGATGTCTATGAGGGACAGTGTCAAATGCCTTTGCAAAGTCCAAAAACACTATATCCACAGCGGCCCCTCTGTCTAGGCTTCTGCTTACCTCTTCATAAAAACAAATCAGGTTGGTTTGACAGCTTCTGTCCTTTGTAAAACCATGCTGGCTGTCACTTATAATACTATTTATTGTCACATAATTCTGTATATAGTCCCTCAATAGCCCCTCAAACATTTTCCCCACAATTGATGTTAAGCTTACTGGTCTATAATCACCCGGCGAAGACCTAGAGCCCTTTTTGAAAATAGGCACCACATTTGCCCTGCGCCAGTCCCTTGGCACTATACCACTCATGAGAGACTCTCTAAATATTATTAAGAGGGGGACAGAAATAACTGAACTAAGCTCTTTAAGAACTCTAGGGTGTAACCCATCTGGTCCCGGGGCCTTGTGTACATTTATTTTATTTCATTTAGCTTGGACCATATCTACATTCATCCAATTCAGTATATCAACTGATATATTAACAGCACCGGCAGCGGCTACATCAGCTGCTCCTTCTTCTGTTGTATATACAGAGCGGAAGAACCCATTTAGTAACTCTGCCTTCTCTTGATCCCCTGTGACCAACTCCCCATTACCACTATCTAAGGGTCCTACATGTTCAGACCTGGGCTTTTTTGCATTTATATGCTTGAAGAATTTTTTAGGATTTGTTTTACTGTCCTTGGCCACCTGCCTTTCATTTTGTATTTTTGCTGATTTTATTATCTTTTTACAGATTTTATTAAGCTCTTTATATTTTACAAAGGCTGCAGATGTACCCTCAGATTTGTATTTTTTAAATGCCCTTTTTTTGTCATGTATTGCCCTTTTTACAGAAGGTGTAAGCCATGTGGGGTTTAATTTTAGTCGTTTATACTTGTTACCTGTAGGAATACATTTTGCACTATAATAACTCAAAGTAGATTTGAAAATCTCCCATTTATCATTTGTCCCATTATTTGACATTAGTTCTTCCCAGTCTATATCCTGAATTGCAGCCCTCATCCTGGGGAAATTGGCTTTCTTAAAATTAAATGTTTTTGCCCTCCCAGCCTGCGTTTGTTTTTTACAGTATAGGTAAAATATAACTATATTATGATCACTGTTACCAAGGTTTTCACAAACATTGACATTCCCAACAAGCTCTGCATTATTAGAAATGACCAGATCCAACAGAGCTTCACCTCTAGTCGGGTCTTCCACAAACTGGCACATAAAATTTTCCTGCAACAGGTTGAGGAAATGTCTCCCCTTTGCAGTTGAAGCCGAACCATGACACCAATTAATATCCCGATAATTAAAATCTCCCATTATCACAACAGTACCCGCCTGTGCAGCCCGCTCCATTTGTTTATATATTTGACCTTCTATCTCTTCAGTTATATTGGGGGGTCTATAGATTACACCAAAGTAATTTTTTCAGTGTTTACTTCCCTTTGTAATTCCACCCACAAGGTTTCAACCTCCTCACAGTCTTCACCCTCTAATGTCTCATTTACACTCACCTTCATATCGCTTCTCACATACAGACATACACCACCGCCTTTCCTATTTGCCCTGTCTTTCCGAAACAGTGTAAAACCCTGTAGATTTACAGCCCAGTCATGTGAAGAGTCCAGCCATGTTTCAGCAACACCAACTATATCTATATCTTCTTCCAGTATCAAGGCCTCCAGCTCCCCCATTTTGCTTGCTAGACTTCTGGCATTTGTGAACATACACTTTAAAGAGGCTCTGTCACCAGATTTTGCAACCCCTATCTGCTATTGCAGCAGATAGGCGCTGCAATGTAGATTACAGTAACGTTTTTATTTTTTAAAAACGAGCATTTTTGGCCAAGTTATGACCATTTTTGTAGTTATGCAAATGAGGCTTGCAAAAGTCCAAGTGGGTGTGTTTAAGGGTATGTTCACACGGCCTATTTACGGACGTAAATCGGGCGTTTTTGCCCCGAATTACGTCTGAAAATAGCGCCTCAATAGCGCTGACAAACATCTGCCCATTGAAAGCAATGGGCAGACGTTTGTCTGTTCACACGAGGCGTATATTTACGCGCCGCTGTCAAATGACGGCGCGTAAATAGACTCCCGCGTCAAAGAAGTGACCTGTCACTTCTTTGGCCGTAATTGGAGCCGTTATTCATTGACTCCAATGAATAGCAGCGCTAATTACGGCCGTAATGGACACGGCATTCAAGCGCCTGCACATGCCGGTACGGCTGAAATTACGGGGATGTTTTCAGGCTGAAACATCCCCGTAATTTCAGCCGTAACGGATGCCCTCATGTGAACATACCCTAAAAGTAAAAGTCCAAGTGGGCGTGTATTATGGGCGTACATCGGGGCGTTTTTAATACTTTTGCTAGCTGGGCGTTCTGATGAGAAGTGTCATCCACTTCTCTTCAGAACGCCCAGCTTCTGGCAGTGCAGACACAGCGTGTTCTCGAGAGATCACGCTGTGACGTCACTTCCCCAGGTCCTGCATCGTGTCAGACGAGCGAGGACACATCGGCACCAGAGGCTACAGATGATTCTGCAGCAGCATCAGCAGGTAAGTAGCTACATCGACTTACCTGCTAACGCTGATGCTGCTGCAGAATCAACTGAAGCCTCTGGTGCCGATGTGTCCTCGCTCGTCTGACACGATGCAGGACCTGTGAGTGACATCACAGATCTGCACTGCCAGAAGCTGGGCGTTCTGAAGAGAAGAGGATGATACTTCTCATCAGAGCGCCCAGCTAGTAAAAGTAGTAAAAACGCCCCGATGTACGCACATAATACACGCCCACTTGGACTTTTACTTTTAAACACACCCACTTGGACTTTTGCAAGCCTCATTTGCATAACTACAAAAATGGTCATAACTTGGCCAAAAATGCTCGTTTTTTTAAAATAAAAACGTTACTGTAATCTACATTGCAGCGCCTATCTGCTGCAATAGCAGATAGGGGTTGCAAAATCTGGTGACAGAGCCTCTTTAACTTGCCTTTAAATGTTTCACTTTCAGTATCAGAAATGTGATTATTTGACATTTGGGCCTTTTTATTTTCACTGCTGTTTTGTAACGAAAGGATCTCCTTATCTTGTTGCCTAGTCCTCTCCCCACCGTCTGTTTCTCCCCCCACCAATATAGTCTGACCCCTCTCTAACCTAACTACCCCTTTATTTCCTACATTGGCCTCCCTCCTCAGCCCTAGTTTAAATACTCCGCCACCCCAGCTAGAATTCTCTCCCCCAGCACAGCGGACCCCCTTCCATTTAGGTGCAAATCATCTGCAGAATACAGTTTGTACCCCAATGATGCATGAATGTATGTTTGCATGTATGGTTGCATGTATGTATGTATGTATGTATGTTGTCATGTATGTATGTATGTATATATGTGCATGCATGTTTGCATGTATGTATATATGTGCATGTTTGTATGTATATTTGCATGAATATATATGTATGTATGTATGTTTGCATGTGTGTATGTTTGCATGTATGTAGGTTTGCATGTATGTATGTATGTATGTTTGCATTTATGTATGTTTGTATGTATGTTGTCATAGATGTATGTATGTATGTATGTATGGATGTATGTTGTCATGTATGCATGTATGTATATATGTGCATGTATGTTTGCATGTATGTTGGCATGTATGTATATATGTGCATGTGTGTATGTATATTTGCATGTATATATTTGCATGTATGTATGTTTGCATGTATGTATGTTTGCATGAATGTATGTTTGTATGTATGTTTGCATGTATGTATGTTTGCATGTATGTATGTATGTATGTATGTTGTCATGTATGTATGTATGTATGTATGTATGTTGTTATGTATGTATGTATGTATGTATGTATATATGTGCATGTATGTTGGCATGTATGTATATATGTGCATGTGTGTATGTATATTTGCATGTATATATTTGCATGTAAGTATGTATGTTTGCATGTGTGTATGTTTGCATGTATGTATGTTTGCATGTTTGTATGTATGTTTGCATGTATGTATGCATGTATGTATGTTTGCATGTATGTATGCTTGCATGTATGTATGTTTGCATGTATGTATGTATGTTGTCATGTATGTATGTATATATGTGAATGTATGTATGTTTGCATTTTTTTTTTGCATGTATGTTTGCATGTATGTTTATATATATATGTGCATGTATGTAATTATGTTTGCATGTATTTATGTTTGCATGTATATTTGTGCATGCTTGTATATATGCATGTATGTATGTTTGTTTGTATGTATGTATGTTTTCATGTGTGTGTGTGTGTATGCATGTATGTATGTATGATAGTTTGCATGTATGTATGTATATATGTGTGTATGTTTGCATGTATGTATATTTGCATGTATATATGTGCATGCTTGTATGTATGTTTGTATATATGCATGTATGTATGTATGTTTGCATGTATGTTTGTTTGTATATATGTCTGTATGGCCATGTATGATACTGTCTGCTGGCGCCCTGTATCTAAGTCAACTTCGCGGCAGGCTTCTATACATGGTATAACCGTCAGTATCACACATTAAACTGAATCTAAGCCTGACAGGTTTGGTGTTTGGACTACGTCGTTTTCGAAGACTACTTAGATGACGGTTTTTTTTTCTACAATAAAATGGTTAATGAGGGTTGTGTTGGGGGTGCTTTATTTCAATAAAATATTTTATCTATATCTTTGTCTTTTTCTTTTCAAATTTTATTACTACCACTTTAGTAATGGCCGCTGTCTGAGTGACAACATCCATTACTAAGGCGAGGCTTAGTGTTAGCCGGTGCAGAGGCTAACACTAACCACCATTATTACCCCGGTACCCACCACCACCAGGGGTGCCGGGAAGAGCCAGGTACGATCCAGTACCCGACCATCTGTTGTGATGGCCGGGCCCTGGGGCGGCCGCAGGCTGGTATTATGAGGCTGGGAAGGGCCAAAAACAGTGGACCTTCCCACCCTTGTAATGCTAGGCTGCTGCTTCTGTGTTGTATCTGGCTGGTTATAAAAGTGGGAGGGACCCCACGTCATTTTTTTTAATTTTTTATTTTTTTTTAAAGACGTGGGGTTCCACCCAATTTATCATAACCAGCCACATACAACAGTGTTATTAGCCTGGGAATGGACAAACCCAGTGGCCCTTCCCACCCATGTAATGCTAGACTGCTGCGGCCTTGTATATGGCTGGTTATTAAAAATGTGGGGGACCCGTCTATTGTTAAATTTGTTAAATTAAAAAAAAAAACGACGTGGGGGTCCCCCCCATTTTTATAACCAGCCCGATACAACACAGCAGCAGCAGCCTAGCATTACAAGGGTGGGAAGGACCACTGTTTTTGGCCCTTCCCAGCCTCATAATACCAGCCTACGGCCGCCCCAGTACCCGACCATCACAACAGATGGTCGGGTACTGGATCGTACCAAGATCTTCCCGGCACCCCTGGTGGTGGTGGGTACCGGGGTAATAATAGGTGGTTAGTGCTAGCCTCTGCACCGGCTAACACTAAGTACCGCCTTAATAATGGACGCTGTCAATCAGCCAACTGCCATTATCTAGGCACTAATAAAGTTTAAAAAAAACACAAAGACAATTCTTTTTTATTGAAATAAGAAATCCCCAACAAAACCCTCGTTAACCATTTTATTAAAATTTGAAAAAACGTAGATCTACGCAGTAGTCCAACGAATCGAAGATGTAGTCCAATCGGTACATCAAAATCTGCAACAACATAAAAAAAACAGTTATCAATGTGAACAATACCAATACTTCTACTCACCTACACACATATATACACGCACACACAAACAAACAACCATACACAAACACACACATATATACACAAACACAACAAGATACACACACACACACACACACACACACACACATAAACAGACAAACACACACACATATACACAAACTCACACATATACAAACAAAAACACACATATCCAAACACACACATATACACGAACACACTCATATACACAAACACACACACACATATACACAAACACATATACACAGTTATACACAAACACAACAAGATATACACAAACACACACATATACACGAACTAACACATATACACAAACACATATACAAACAAAAACACACATACCCAAACACACACATATACACAAATACACACATATACACAAACACATATACACAAACACACCCATATATACACAAACACACACACATAAACACACACCCATATACACACATATACACAAACACACACATATACAAAAACACACACACACAAACATCTACACATAAACATATACACAAATACACCCATAAATACACACACATATACACACACATATACACAAACATATACACAAACACATATACACAAACACACCCATATATACACAAACACACATAAATACACACACACATATACACAAACACACATATAAAAACAAAAACAGACAAAGACACATACCCAATCACACATATATACACAAACACACACATACACAAACACACACACTGTTTCTTTTAAATGCTGCTGGGGAACCCGCTCGATCCACTATATAAGGCTGCGCTACAGTGCAGCATTTAAAAGAAACAGGATCCTGACCTGTCCATAGAGTTTAAGGCAGCACAGAGTATTTCAGGAGATGAGCGTGCAGATTCAGTGCTGCTGTGAACTCTGCTCTTACCATTACGTATCTCTCAGTCTGTTACCTCTCCTCCACTCCTGTCCTCAAGAACACCTTCACATGATTGGCAAGTCACCACGTAATGGTAAGAGCAGAGTTCACAGCAGCACAGAGTATTTCAGGAGATGAGCGTGCGGATCTTGTGCGGGGTGGTGACTTGCCAATAATGTGAAGGTGTTATTGAGGACAGGAGTGGAGGAGAGGTAACAGACTGAGCTACGTAATGGTAAGAGCAGAGTTCACAGCAGCACAGAGTATTTCATTAGAGGAGCGTGCAGATTCTATGCTGCTGTGAATTCTGCTCTTACCATTACGTAGCTCTCAGTCTGTTACCTCTCCTCCACTCCTGTCCTCAATAACACCTTCACATGATTGGCAAGTCACCACGTAATGGTAAGACCAGAGTTCACAGCAGCACAGAGTATTTCAGGAGATGAGCATGCGGATCTTGTGCGGGGTGGTGACTTGCCAATCATGTGAAGGTGTTATTGAGGACAGGAGTGGAGGAGAGGTAACAGACTGAGCTACGTAAGGGTAAGAGCAGAGTTCACAGCAGCACAGAATCTGCACGCTCCTCTCCTCAAATATTCTGTGCTGCTGTGAACTCTGCTCTTACCATTACGTAGCTCTCAGTCTGTTACCTCTCCTCCACTCCTGTCCTCAAGAACACCTTTAAATGATTGGCAAGTCACCACCCCGCACAAGATCCGCACGCTCATCTCCTGAAATATTCTGTGCTGCTGTGGACTCTGCTCTTACCGTTACGTGGTGACTTGCCAATCATGAAGGTGTTATTGAGGACAGTAGTGGAGGAGAGGTAACAGACTGAGAGCTACGTAATGGTAAGAGCAGAGTTCACAGCAGCACTGAATCTGCACGCTCATCTCCTGAAATACTCTGTGCTGCCTTAAACTCTGTGGACAGGTCAGGATCCTGTTTCTTTTAAATGCTGCACTGTAGCGCAGCCTTATATAGTGGATCGAGCGGGTTGCCTAGCAGCATTTAAAAGAAACAGGATCCTGACCTGTCCACAAAGTTTAAGGCAGCACAGAGTATTTCAGGAGATGAGCACGGCCGGCCACGGGCAGCCATTCGTTTTTGCGAGCCGTGCTCCCATTATGCACACGACCGTAAAAACACCCATTATTGCGGGTCGTAATTACGACCCGCAATAACGGGCTCATAGACTTCTGTTACCCACGGGTACCTTCCCGTTTTCTCACGGGAAGGTGCCCGTTCCATTAAAAAAAATAGAACATGTTCTATTTTACGGGCCTTGCTGCTATAATTATAATGACAGCACGGTTCGCAAAAGCGGCCGGCTGCCCGTGGCCGGCCGTGCCCGGCCGTGCTCGTAATTACGAGTCGTAATTACGAGCACGGCCTGTAAAATGAAAAAATAGAACATGTTCTATGTTTTTAACGGCACGGGCACCTTCCCGTGAGAAAACGGGAAGGTACCCGTGGCTAACAGAAGTCTATGGGCCCGCTATTTCGGGTCGTAATTACGACCCGTAATAACAGGTGTTTTTACGGTCGTGTGCATGAGGCCCCGTAATGACGGGTGGCTACATGTGTGCACCCGTCATTACGACAGCGTTGCTAGGCGACGTCAGTAAATAGTCACTGTCCAGGGTGCTGAAAGAGTTAACTGATCGGCAGTATATGTTTCAGCACCCTGGACAGTGACTACCGATCACAATATAGAGTAACCTGTAAAAAAAAAGACGTTCAAACTTACCGGGAACTCCCTGCTTCCTCCAGTCCGGTCTCCTGGCCGTTGCCTTGGTGACGCGTCCCTCTCGACATCCGGCACGACATTCCTTGATGACGATACAGCCCATGTGAGCGCTGCAGCCAATCACAGGATGCCGCGTCAGAAAAGAAGGTCGGACTGGAGGAAGAAGAGGGACTCGTCCCCAAGACAACGACCAGGTACGTATGAAATGCTTTTTATTTTATTTTTAATCAGCAGCCTCTTTTCTCTATCAGTGATTGATAGAGACAAGTGGCTGCCGATTTGTATAATATTTTTGACCGGGTTCGGTCAAAACGGGTTCGGCCGAACCCGGTGAAGTTCGGATTCGCTGCGAACCAAACTTTTCCAGAAGTTCGGACCGAAACCGGGTTCGGTTGTCCCGGTTCGCTCATCTCTAGTCAAAATGCTCACTATATGCCAAGATGAATTCCTTGTTAGGTGTAGGTTCCAAAATGGGGACTTTTTTGGGGTGTTTCCGTTGTTTTGGCATCGCACCTCTTCAAACCTGACATGGTACATAAAATATAATCTAATAATAAGAAGGCCCCAAGATCCTCTAGGCACTATATTGCTTCTCAGGCCTGTGCTTCAGTAAATTAGCACACTAAAAACTGCAGAATCTGGGCAATAAATATTAAGTTGTGTTTATCTCGTAAAACCTTCCGTGTTACAGAGAAAAAAGGATTAAAAATGTATTTCTGCAAAAAAACCTGAAATTTGTAAATTTCACCCCTACGTTGCTCTAATTCTTGTGAAAGGTCTGTAGAGTTAAGAAAATCTCTAAATGCTGTTTTGAATACTTTGAGGGGTACTGTTTTTAAAATGGAGTGCTTTATGGGGGGTTGTATTGTATGGGCCCCTCAAAGCCACTTCAGAACTGAACTGGTCCCTGTAAAAACAGCCTTTTGAAATTTGTGTGAGAATGTCTGCTAAAGTTCTAAGCCTTGTAACGTCCTAGAAAAATAAAAGGATGTTCAAAAAACTATGCCAATCTAAAATAGAGATATGGGAAATGTTAATTAGTAACTATTTTGTGTGGTATATCCATATGTATTACAAACAGATACATAGAAATTTGTAAAAATTCGCAATTTTCGCAAAATTTTAGTGTTTTTCACAAATAAATACTGAATGTATCTACCAAGTTTTACCAGTAACAAAGTCCAATGTGTCACGAGAGAAGAATCTTACAATCGCTTGGATAGGTAAAAGCATACAAACATTTGCTAAAATAGACATGTTTGGAGGATTGACATGTCCTCATTAAATCCAGTGACTCACAGGTGACGTCTTCGCTGATTGTAGACGTTCTCTTTCCTTTTCTTCCCTTTCCAGCCAAGATTGTTATGACGACTTGCCATAATAAATGCAGAGTCTGCTGCCCAGACTATTTTGGCCGATTGCTTCTGCAGCAATTCCCAGCATTTTAAGTAACAAGAATTAATTCATACCCCAGACCAGACCCCTATATAAATTCAGAATTTAAACAGGACTCCTATATAAATTAAGATTCCAAACCTTACAGCTTTTATAATTCAATTACTAACAAGACCCCTTAATTTTAATGGGACAGGGGTGCAATACCGTGCACAGCCACTAAAAATGTAACAGCACGTGCTAATACGAATGAGAAGGTAAACCATGAAAACAATGAAGAGGCTGCAGCTCTCATACAAGGGTTGCAGACCCTTCAAATAGCTGATCGGCGAGGGTGACAAGAGTCGAACCCACCCCGCTCTAATATTGACAGCCTATCCTAAGTACAGGCCATCAGTTTTAAAAACCCAGATAACCCCTTTGAATAATAAAATTCCTGCTTTCTGCAGCTGTCTCTGTGTACTGTTTGCTGTATATAAATTTATATAACTTCCACTTAGTGCAATGCAACATGCAGTAAATCCATATACAGAAAGCTGCCCTAGTTGTACCTGCAGGCACCCAGAATTTTATTATTTCAATAAAGCTGTGTAAAGGGAAGCAGGGAATAAACTCTCTATCAGAAAAACGGAGCTTGGCTTAGAAAGATAATTGGTGCATTTCTGGGATCACATATAACACCGCTAACTTGAGAAATATAGAAACATTTATGCCCGATAAACATTATTATGACAAATTATTCACTTAATTAATGACTAATAAAAGAAACACCTTGAACCTTCTACATGCTGTGGATTTCTCAGGTATTAATGGGTTTCATACATACTGTAGTTATATGAGGTTCACTGGCAACCATTGGATGATGAGGACATGAGACATTTGTAAATCACTTAAGCATTTCTTGATGTCGCTCCCTGTCTTTACAGTTTACCTAATGGGCCAGCAATGGTTTTAGGAGTGACCCGGATTAAGGGACCAGGCAGGAATTCTTTGGTCCTCTTGACTTCAAATGCTGCAGAGAATGTGGTATCCATAAAAATATCATGCAGCCATTTTTCATGAATACATCTGGGTGTTGGTCTTCTACCCCCTCTTGGGAGGCCTATGATCTATATACTATTCCAACTTAGTTGGTTCCCGAAGTTATTCGCCTTCTGGTGCCACAGATCTACTTTTTAGAACAGGAGAGCAACTGGCAGAGATTATGTGCAGTTATCTCTGAGCTATATATGCTGAATACGTTCACATCAGGTCTGACCGTCTCCTCTCAGGATGAATAGATCGATTCTTACCACCTCTTTATTCCCTCGAGAGCTGAGCACAGGAGATGCAGCATGTAGGATGTTCTTACTGGTGCAGAGCCCCAGCACCTTATGAGGGTCTTCAGGTTTTTAGTCATATTTATTACAAAGATTATGTATTTTAATATAATATTAATTGTTTCCTCAATGTCACACAGACAGAAATTATTATCTATCAGATGTTCAGCAGCTGCAGATCCGTCCAGATTGTAATAACTAGACACACACTAAACCAACTGTGAGAGATGAACATTACAAGTTCCATGCACCAAGACTGAACCATATCTCCGACTTTTACAATTTATTATGGGTTTTAATTCTATCCCTGATCTCCTTTCTTGGCAGTACTGGGTAAGAGTCTGTCCACGGAAACATTATGAATATAGAAACTACATTCAAAATATAAATAACAATCAAACATTAAAAATATTGTTAAAGCCATACTGAAATATGCAAATTATGTGTGTGGTCATAAAAGCAGCTCACGCCGGGTATATCTATTGTGATGTCACTACTATTAATGATGGTAAATCTATAATTGAAATATGCAAATTATGGGTGAGGTCATAAAAGCATCTATTGTGATGTCATAGAGCTTGGGTATATGCAATGATGCTGGTCACAGAGCTGTCACTCAGTTGGATGTGACCGGTAAGTTCTCTATCATTTCTCTATCTGTACCTGACTCTGATCGATCCATTATATTAGGAACATTGAATCCATGTTTTCAAGTTATGGTTTAATAGTGGTTGTAATATCTTTTTTTGTTTCATTATACAATTGAATTGCTTAAATATCATAGAAAGAACACAGGCTGTAAGAAATGGCAGCCTACATTCAGCCGATAATAGATTTGCAGGGTAACAGCACATCATTTTGGTTCCCTGCAGCCCTGAGAACTTATTTTGTCTCTCGATTGTAAAGGATAAATTACAGTATGGTCATATTAGGGGACTGTTATGTAGTAAGTCCTTATATTAGTGTAAATTCCCTAAAAATAATTCCATAAATTAACACATTAACACAATGTAATAACATTCAGAATTTTGATCAAGTAATATAAAAAAAACATGTAAAAGCCATTGAAAATGCCATATTAAGATCTGTAAGTTATAACGAGTGTAGTTAGGTAATCCACCTACACTATATGGCCAATAGTATTTGGACACCTCTCCTAATTATTGAGCCAATAATCAGCTGGATGGGTGTAAAACACGTCGCTGTTGAATTTTGGAGCATGGGAAACATGTTCTGTTGAGTAATAAATAACGGTTCACTATCTGGCCATCTAATGGACGAATTTGCGTTTTGTGCCTGCCCGGAGAATGCTACCTACTGGACTGTATAGTGCCTATTATAAAATGGAGTGAAGTTTGTATAATGGTCTGGATTGTTTGTAAGGGGTTGGATTAAATCCCCATTTTTCCAGTAGGGGTTAATAAGACTATTTAAACAATTGTATGCTTCCAACTTTGTGGTAATAGTTTGGGTAAGACCCTTTCCTGTCCTAGTATGACTGTGCCCCTGTGCACAAAGAGGCTCCCTAAAGACATGGTTTGACAAGTTCGATGTGGAGGAACTTGCGTATCTGCACAGAACCCGGACCTCAATCCCAACAAAACCTTTGGAGTGAATTGGAAAGGCAATTGCGAGCCAGACCTTTTTGCCCAACATCAGTGTCTCAACCATTGGTGTCCATATACTTTTGGCCATATACTGTAGTGTACCGAGTGTATATCTATTGTGATGTCACCGAGCTTAGGTATAAAGTATAGTGCTGGCCAGAGGGCTGTCATTTATCAGGTGGATGTGATCGGTACGGTAAGTACTTTATCATTGCTACGTCTCTAGAACAGTCTCATCTATCAGTCTCTTTATGAATATTGGATTCTTACATGTAATTCTAGTGTTTGTCGTGTTATTTGTGTTTTTTATTTGGCATACTTATACACTAGGAAATTGCTTAAATAGCAATATTGTGGCCTGTCACATCTGCTCCATAGACAGAATGCAGATTGCAGACAGAAATTGGTGTCTGTATTCTGCTGGTAGATTCATAAAGCAACCACAAAGCAAAGAATGTGAATCTCTGGGAACTTATTATCACACCCTCCAGTTTATAACACCAGTAATTCTCATAATAAATGTTTATAAGGGAATTCATATTTATGAATTTTAGGTTTTCTGTCTGTAGACTATACTATTTATATATCAGGTCAATCCTGAATATTAGCTGGTATGGCTATGCAACCAACCTACATCAGGTGCTGCTATTGTGATGTCTTGAGATGAGTCTAGATAGCCGTGTTTCTTACTGCGTCTATGGTAGTATTGGTTTTATTACAAGATTTAAACTATTTGATGTTTGAATCATGTACATAAATAAATGATTATAAGGAGTATTGCTTTTTTTTTATTTTTTATTTTTTTTAGTAATAAAATATTAGTAAGTCCAGGAATAAACAGCCTAATAGCATTCGTCAGACTAAATTGTAGAAGGATAGTGCTAATCCCCTGGAAACGTGTCCTTATTAACAATTGAAATTAATAATTATGTATATAATCATAATAATAATAATAATAACAATAAAAAAGATAACAATAAAAAGTATTTATTACTAACTCCAATTACTTAGGTTCTAAATTCTGGTTATCAATTAATATTAAAAAAAATTCAACCCTTTAAAATGCCATATGGTCAATTTAACAACCAATACATTGTTTCAGCTTCCAAACCTAATACAATGTTATCAACAGGGGCTCCCAGGTCCAAGACCCCAAGTCATGTGATCCTCTGACACTTATGATTGACAATATTCTGTTATAGGAATACCCTATTTAATAACTAATTTTTCCAGCTAGTTTCATCACAAGTAACGACTCCCTTATAGTTTTCTGGTCTTTCTAGGTCTTGCTGTTGGATTGACACTGTGTTACTTACTGTGTTGCTTATACGGTTAGCGATTTGTCCTATTTTCGGAGAACTAGAGGCGATTAGTCAAATTCTATCTTGACTGTCTCCTGGTTTTCTACCAAGGACATTGGTGCAGTTTTGCACCCGGGCATTAAACAACCATGCCCTTTTGGAAAAAATCTAAGAAATATCACGTCTCCCAAATTCCTGATGAAGGAAATCTGATGGGAGACATACCAACTATGGAGGAGCCTAACATCTCGCTCCAGAAGTTTTCTGTCATCAAAGATATGGCAGATGAAAAATCCAGCGATCTTAGTCACAGCAAATATTGTGACATTACATCAAAGAACACCAAGAAGAGCGCATTCAGCCTGCTGACCCGCCTGCGCTCCAAAAATATCCGTAAAAGGTATGTAACTAATAATTCTCATACATTGCTCAGATATCCAGAGCTGTGGTATAACAGTCACTAGATCTTTAATTCTCCCCATATCTTCACAGAAACTTTGGCAGCAGCGCTGTGATCGGCGCTAGAGAACTGGATCGCTATTTCCCAGATAGACGGTTGAGACTATATGTTGCCACCTGGAATATGGAGGGAAAGGTGAGAAGTAATGTACAATATTTATTGTGACCCATCAGTGTGCCCGAGCTCAAGTTGGATGAAATGGGCCAGTAACCATGTCTCTTTAGTTTGTAGTTGAATATTACATAGACAGGTTATATTCTACCCTATGTCAGTTGAGTTGGCGCTCTTTGTATACAATATTAATGTTTGTATATTTTGAACAGGATTACCCGCAAAATGTGGAGGATCTGCTGTTACCATCAGATGATACGAAAGACATTTATGTTATTGGCGTTCAGGAAGGATGTCCAAACAGGTAAGTCTTCTCAGGTTGTCTTACACCAGCCTATGACTGCAGATGGACAGCAGGGCGGCTGATACAAATTCTCTCTCAATGCTCTACTTATTGTATTATCACTCCTTAATTTTCAAAATGTATCCCCAGAGGTTATTATTATATGGAGTGTTGATACAGATGAGTTGAGTATCTTAATCTTGTGTCATTTATTAATATGTAAATCTGAAATTGTGTCTTCTTGTAGACGGGAATGGGAGATAAAATTACAGGAGACCCTTGGACCACACTATGTATTATACCACTCCTCCGGGCTCGGAGTCCTGTATCTCACCATCTTTGTTCGACGGGAACTAATCTGGTTCTGCTCAGGTAAGATTCACATTCCTACGTCTACATAAGAAGTCTTGAATGTAGTCATTAGCTGGAACATCTTATTTAGTTATTAGACTTAGATGCCTAAGAGCTTGGCTCTCAGATTCTTGACTTCTGAGTATTGGAGATCTAAAAGTTCACACCACAGTTACAAAGTATGAAATTATGTTCTAGTAATATTTCCATAGTTTAATTGGAAATAATTTCTATTCCATTGTTGCATGTAGTACTCTTAACCACTGACCCGTCTTTTTGTGTTTAATTTCTTATACAGAGGTAGAGCACACCCATGTAACAACCAGGCTATTCCACCATGTGAAAACTAAAGGAGCCTTGGGTGTTGCCTTCACCGTCTTTGGAACATCTTTCCTTTTTATTAATTCACATCTGAGATGTAAGTATTTACAATATTAATATATGACCATGTACAGTTTTACTTTGTATAAAATTGCTGCTATTTGATAATTAACTGAAATATATGGGATGATATCAAGAGATCTGTACTAATAATGTTTTGGTAAAAATAAAAGGTTTGTTCCAGTTTGATCAAACTTTTTCTAATCTATCAATCTCATTCTATGTTGTGAGTGGCCAGTAATACAGATACACGCAGGTACAATTAGTGCAGGAGGGGGTGGCGGCGGCTGGTTTCAGTTGCGCCGCCTCCCCCTCTGAGAGGCAGCAGGGCGGACGGTGCGGCCGTATAATCCCTCACACCCACCCCTCCTCTCCATTAGCGGCGGTGGCGCGCTGCAATGTGTTTTTTTGAAAATAATATGCGATTGGGGCCGCCCATATGATCATCCGCCACTGCTAATATGTATTTTTTTGTTGGCAGTTGGGGCAGTCAACAAGAGGATCCAGGACTATAAAACCATTACTGAGGGTCTCCGTCTGCCTCAAATTATTCCGGAAAGAATCAACTCCAATGCCTGTGAGTATTACTTATGTGGTTGAACCTATGGATCCTTTTATCTCTCTATTTGTCTCCGTTGAGTCTAATGCAGTCATGTGCTATAATTTTTTTATTTATTTTTATTCTACAGTGGACGTCACCAGCCGCTTTGATCGGGTGTTTTGGTTTGGAGACCTCAATTTTCAACTTAAAGAGGACAGAAAAAATGTGGAATCTCTTCTGCAGAAGATCGAAGGAAAAGATATGTCCAGTCTCCTCAAACACGACCATCTGAATGAAGCCAAGAACAATGGTATATTTACTAGTAGACAGATCTCTATCACTCCTCAACCTTCATTAAAGGGGTTCTCCACCTTCTGACAACTGATCACCTATCCACCGGATAGGTCATCAGTATATCATCGGTGCGGGTCCGACACCTGGACGCTGCACCGTTAAGCTGCTCCAGTGGCCTGCGGGCACCGGATGTTATGCCACACAATGCTATGTACGGAGCCGGTAGCAGTTGGCTCCTTACATAGCATAGCTGCCATGATGCATAACTGCAGGTCTGCCTCCTATTCACTTGAATAGGAGCAGAGTTGCAGTACTGCAGCTCGGCTGCAATTCCGTGGCCGGCGCCAACTGCATCCGGCATGTACGTCCGGTGCTCAAAGGCACCGGACCAGCTGATTAGTGCAGGGTCCGGGTGTCGGACCACCACAGATCATGTACTGATGACCTATCTGGTGAGTATGTCATCAGTTGTCAGAAGTTGGAAAACCCCTTTAATACCACAACCACTTCCACAGATTAATACAAATCACTGACATGATGGTTGATATGTTCCCCAAATTCTTATATAGTGCTAAAATTATCAATTGCTCCTTTTTTTTTTTAATACTGACTACTTTTTTTTCTTTCAACTTAAGGGTCCATATTTCTAGGGTTCAAGGAGCACACCATTGATTTCCTTCCTACATATAAGTTTGACATTGGCACAGACACCTATGATACATCAGCAAAGCAGAGAATTCCATCATATACGGTAAGATATCTTATTTCCAGGTCTACAGAGCTTGAGAGACAATAGAATCCATGGGCCAGAGCACCCATTATATAATGAATCCCCTCCCCCAATGTAATGAATTGTTATTTTTATAGCTGGAAGAGTAATTTCTTATGAACAAAGCTTTCAGTTAATTTTACTTTTATGTAGTGAGTTTGTCATCACAGTTTCCCAGTGTAATATGTCGTTGCCCAGTATGGGTCAAGGATACTTATTTAATGAAATCTGTGTGACCAAGTCAAACCTAAAATGCAATAAAGTCTCAATATTTTGCAATATAAATAAAGTAGGCCCAACATTTAGGTCTGTGTTGTTTTGCAGTTTAATAATCTATTATAATATGATTTCACTAATGATATTTGTTATTTTCATGACCTCTACAGGACAGGGTGTTGTTTAAAAGCCAATGTGAGGGAGATGTGCGAGTCCTGAGATACGACTCTTGCCCTGTTTTGAAGACCTCAGACCACCGACCTGTTTTTGGCATCTTTGAAGTAAAGATCAGGCCCGGTTCAGATGAGTAAGTCATGTTTTCCTCCATGTTGTTGGTATGATACTTTCAGTAGCCGTCATTACTACATGGTCCTTATAGCCAGAGCTCACACTTTGGGGCAGGTGGCTGTACACCTTGGTGACAGTACTGGAGGATTATAGGATGTGAAACTAAGCAAAGTGTGGTTACCTGCTAACATTATCATATGTCTTACATAAATATATTTCTCATTCCAGCATCCCCTTGGCTGGTGGACGCTTTGATCGTAAAATCTATGTAACGGGCATTAGGAGGAAAGGACAAAAAAAGTAGCTGCATCTGTTCATGTCCTTACAGGTAAGAGCTTTGTAGTTGTCTATTATGTTTGCGGTGAAAATGTTCTTCCATCTCTTAGGTTTTCCTCTGTATCTGTAATTTATTTTATCAACTAATTTAACTAAAGTGTAAATAAGTATTTTCAATCTTAAAATTCCAACTCCTTGTATTTAGACACGTTTTCATTTCTGAATGAAGGTTGTGGGCTTTGGGGAACAACTTCCCCAACTGTAAGCATGTATGTAGTATAGTACAATGAGTTTCCTAAAGGAACCGGTCATCTGAATGGATGGAACAACTGGATTTTATGATGCATTAGCTTCTAAGCAAAAATGATGGATACAAGAAACATTGCTATTGATGGAAGACATTACTTGGCATCTTGCAGGACTCCTAAGGAACAGTTACAATCTCCGGGGCATAAAACATCGGAATATTAGAAAGTTCCGGTAACATGCTGAAGAGCACAGCTCTAGTATTCGGCACACAGACAAATATGATTCAAAACTTCTTTCGTTTTATTTGTATTGTATTCAAATGCCATGGGCGGAGTGCAACGTTTCGGTCCTAGAAGACCTTCGTCAGGCACTGGAACCCTGTTGGCGTGGATGTATCCTGCTGATGAGCACTGCTGTTCTTATCGCGGCTTACCGCTCGTTTTTGGCGCGGTAAGCCGCGATATGAACAGCAGTGCTCATCAGCAGGATACATCCACGCCAACAGGGTTCCAGTGCCTGACGAAGGTCTTCTAGGACCGAAACGTTGCACTCCGCCCATGGCATTTGAATACAATACAAATAAAACAAAAGAAGTTTTGAATCATATTTGTCTGTGTGCCGAATACTTCTCTACATACGATTGGGTTGGGACCCTATTCGTGCACCTCCTATAGGTCTTGTGCACTCTGAACCAATACCGAGCACAGCTCTAGGTCAGACCCACTGCTTGCATCAACCATCTTCAAGGTTTGTAGTGTGACGCCAAGGATCAATTAAGAAATTTATTTACCTCAAATCACCTTAAAAAGTCTTCTAGATTTTGTGTCTGCTAAGAAACACACATTATAGAACATTAATAGCAAATATTTGTCTTGCAGCATAAATATCAATTCCGCAGTACATCTGGCGAGAATAGCGCTCCCTGTCACCGGAGGAGCCACCATCAATGCTGATAGAAAGGTAAGTTCCTCTGGATGTGTCCCCTCTCTATATTTATCAAGCAGCCTGAATGATCAATATTTAATAGGGTTGTGTGCTTCTCCCCCCAGAACAAGTCAGCAGATATCAACAGAACATCAACACCAATAACAACCAAGGGCAGAATCCGCCATCTTACAAGAATTCCAATGGCGAGACTTAACATTTCTACAACATCTGTCACAGAAGAGACATCAATGTGGTCACCAGGGCATCAATATCACCCAGAAGACCAGGTTCAGAACAGGACAATATGTCATCTCTTCTTGTGTCTGTCGAATCCAGATTTTCCACCCCTAACTGATACTACAGTATATACTGTGACATATTCCGTAGTTTTTGCTGGATCTTGTATTACCGTCATCTTTACCATTATATATTTTGATCCACAAAAACCTTAAATAAATCATTAACATCAATCCATAAGTGTGACTGGTAATTGTTATGTGCGCGGCTGCAACTTACACAATACAGAGTGTATGGAACGTGCCGCCATATGTACTGGATTATATACTTTAGGACAAAGAGTGCTAGGAGATGTAAAACATTGATATATTTGATAGTTGCTTAACCACTTAAGGACGCAGCCTAGTTCGGGACTTAGGGCTCAGAGCCCATTTTTCAAATCTGACATATTTAACTTTATGTGGTAATAATGTCGAAATGCTTAAACCTATCCAAGCGATTCTGAGAATGTTTTCTCGTGAGACATTGGGCTTTATGTTAGCTGTAAAATGTTGTTGATATGTTCAGTGTTTATTAATGAAAAATTGCAAAATTTAGAGAAAATGTAGAAAAAATAGAATTTTTCTAAAGTAAAAAATGCATCTGCTTGTAAAACAGATGGTTATACCAACCAAAATATTTACTAGTTCACATTTCCCATAATTCTACTTTAGATTGGCATGATTTTTTGAACATAAACAGCAATTTCTCATATTTTTAAGAAAATTTCAAAAGCCTTTTTTTTAAGGTACCTGTTCAGTTCTGAAGTGGCTTTGAGGCACCTATGTATTAGAAACACCCACAAAACTTCCCGTTTTAAAAACTAGACCCCTCAAAGTATTCAAAACAGCATTTAGAAAGTTTTTTTTAACCCTTTAGGCATTTCACAGGAATTAAAGCAAAGTGGAGGTGAAATTTGCAAATTTCATTTTTCTTGCTGAATTTAATTTTATTCTATTTTTTTCTGTAACACAGGTTTTACCAGAGAAACACTACTAAATATGTATTTTACAGATTCTGCCGTTTTTAGAAATGTCCCACATGTGGCTCTAGTGTGCTCTTGGACTAAAACACAAGCCCCAGAAGCAAAGAAGCACCTAGTGCATTTTGGGGCCTCATTTTTATTAGAATATATTTTAGGCAGCATGCCAGGTTTGAAGAGGTGTTTAGGTGCCAAAAAAGTAGGAATCCCTCAAAAGTGACCCCATTTTGGAAACTGCACCCCTCAAGGAATTCATTTATGGTTGTTGTTACCATTTTGACCCCACAGTTTTTTCACAGAGCGTCTTTGAATTGGGCTGTGAAATTAAAAAGATGAAATGTTTTCCAATAAGATGTCATTTTTTATCAAAATTTCTTATTTTCGCATGGAAAATGCCCCATTTTGTTGCCCAATTTGTCCTGAGTGCGGTAATATCCCATTTGTGGTGATAAACTGCCGTTTGGGCCCATGGGAGGTCTCAGAAGGAAAGAAGCGCTATGTGTTCTTTGGAGTCCAGATTTTGCTGGATTGGTTTTCGGGTGCCATGTCGAATTTGCAGAGCCCCAGAGGTATCAAAGCAATGGAAACCCACCAGAAGTGACCCCATTTTGGAAACTAAACCCCTCAAGGAATTCATTTATGGGTGTTGTGACCATTTAGACCCCACAGTTTATTCTCAGAATTTATTTGAAATGGGCTGTGAATTAAAAAAAATGTGTGATAAACTGGGCCCATGGGAGGGCTAAGAAGGAAAGGACCACCATTTGGCCTACTGGGGATTTTCTGGTACTAAGTCATGTATGCAGAAGCCCCTGAGGTACCAGTACAGTTGAAACCCCCGAGAAGTGACCCCGTTTTAAAAACTACACCCCTTAAGGCATTCATCTAGAGGTGTAGTGAGCATTTTGACCCCACAGGTATTGTGTAAAAGATAATGCGCAGCAGATAGTGCAGAGTGAGATTTGCAATTTTCTATACATATATGCCATTTCAGTGTCCGATATATTGTGCCCAGCATGCGCCACCGGAGACATACATCCCATAAACAGTAATGTGGGTTCTCACGGGTACAGCAATACCCTACATGTGGATGTTAACAGCTGCCTGGGCAGACAGCAGGGCCCAGAGTGTAAAGATGAGGGGGATAAGCTGTGCGGAGTGCATCATGGTAAGTAAAACTGGGGTAGATTGAAAATCAAGGGATGTATGATACATTTTAAAACACTTTCATACAGAGCCCTGGATTTCGGGACACGTGTCATATTGATATATTGTGTCTTACCCTATCCCCCTCTTATAGCATACTTTGCACTTCTTTTGACTTTTTCCCTTCTTGCCAGTTTGGGGAACTCCTCCTGGAAAGTATTGCCCTGGTACGATGTGTGTTGCCTTGCTTCCAGAAGTACTTGGTGCCCCCCTTCATGGTCCCTAAAGATTAGGTTCTTGATAACCACCTCTTGAAATTCCAGGAAAGTTCCCATCTGGCCTTTACATCGATGTAGTAGGTACGCATTAAACAATGCAATCTGAATGATGTGCACGGCCAGCTTCTTATACCACACCGCATGGCGCTGTAGGGCTTCAGGACTTGATCTGACAAGTCCACCCCTCCCATGCACCTATTGTAGTCCAGGATGCAGTCTGGTTTGGGGTTCTCTGTACTGGTACCTCGTACAGGTACATGGGCACTGGTATGGCCATGTATTGTTGTCAATACAACGACATCTCTCTTGTCCTTGTACTTAACACACAATATGTTGCTGCTAGAATGTGCCCTGCTTCCACCCCTTCTTGTTTGCCCAAGCAGTGTCTTAGGGAGGTGTAATGTCAGGATAGGGAGACAGACAGGTGAGCCCTAATCTATCCGCCACTCAGACCCTGCCTACTTTCACAGCCCGTCCTAGGCGACGGTGTACAAATGGGCGACGGTCCATATGCTCAATATGTGCACGACAGACAAACAAGACAAGGGTACACAAAAGCAAAGGGAAGTGGGGCAGTTGTCCACGGCAAAACCGTGAGCAACAGAGTAGTGGATGAGCCGAGTCAAACCAGGAGTGTACGTGTTAACAAATGCAGAGCAGGAGAATAGTCAGTCAAGCCAGGGTCAATATGAAGCAGAGGTCAATGGTAACAGCAGAAACAGCAGAGCCAGGAAACAAGAGAATCACAGGCAAAGGACAAGCATCAAATGAAGTTATAAGTAGACCAAGGGCGGGAGCTAGAACCGTCTGGCCAGGCTGCGATAGGCTCTCCCACTCCTCAGCCTACCAGCCTGAGTGGTAGCAGATCGAGTCACTCTAGCAGACCTAGACACAGATGCAGGCTTATTAACCACGGGCATTGACACAGAAGCTGTGTCAGGCAAATCCTTCACAGGAGGCCTCTCCGATTTCTTCTAGCAGTGCCGCATGCCACAGTACTTCTGGAAGCGAGGCACTTGAAGAGTAGGACGCTGGTATAAAAATTATCCAGTTAGAGGTGGTAAACCTGGTCCAGCAGTGGGTGCACCAAATCCCACCCAATTTTTGCGTTAACTCCCAGTAAGGGGGGGCATTCTAAGGGCTGAATACTGCTGTCCTTGTAAGTATACCCTGATGCACTCTCGCACAACTTATACATCTTCACGCCATACCTTGCCCTCTTACACGGCAGGTACTGGTGGAATTGAAGCCTCCTGTTAGGGATCTGCCAGGTACTTCATCTAGCTATACTCCTGGGATTAATCAATCCACACCTGAGGCCAGACCTGCTCGACTGACACCATCTCCCACCAACCAGGGTGGCAGGCTCAGGAGTGGGAGAGCCTATCGCGGCCTGGTCTCTCGGAGTTAGCTCCGCCCCCTGCCCTTTATTACCTGCCCTGTGCTCTCCCTCAGTGCTTGTAATTCTTTTGGATTCCTGGCCCCACTGCTGCTTGCTCCAGCCTGCTTCTGCCGTGCTTCTGCCTTGCTGCAGTTCTGCTTTACCTGCTTGCTTGCCCTGGCTTGCTTCTGTCTCCGTGCCTGCTCGGGTGTACTCACTTCGTCCTGGTCCTGACTGTTCGTTCGCCGCCCCGTTTCCTCGTGGCGTTCCGTGGCTACTGCCCCTTCCCTTGCGTGTTCCCTGTTTGTCTTCCTGTGCACTTAGCCAGCGTAGGGACCGCCGCCCAGTTGTACCTCGTCGCCTAGGGCGGGTCGTTGCAAGTAGGCAGGGACAGGGCGGTGGGTAGATTAGGGCTCACTTTCCCTTCACCTCCTTCCTGCCATTACATAATTACAAGCCCTTACCTAGTCTACCATTTCTCCTACGCTGACGCTATCATGGACCCCCTTGAGACCCTGACCCAGCAGATGCAGGGCCTCTCCCTACAGGTCCAGGCCCTGGCCCAAAGAGTCAATCAGGGTGACGCTGCTTTAGTAGTACCCCTCACCTCACCTCTAGAACCCGACCTCAAGTTACCTGACCGGTTTTCAGGGGACCGTAAGACGTTTCTCTCCTTCCGGGAGAGTTGCAGACTGTATTTCCGCCTAAAGCCCCACTCCTCAGGTTCCGAGAACCAGCGGGTGGGTATCATCATATCCCGACTCCAGGAAGGGCCCCAAGAGTGGGCCTTCTCCTTGGCTCCTGACGCCCCTGAACTTTCCTCTGTTGATCGTTTTTTCTCTGCCCTCGGACTCATTTACGACGAGACTGACAGGACTGCTTTAGCCGAGAGTCAGCTGGTGACCTTACGTCAGGGTAGGAGACCGGTTGAGGAATACTGTTCTGATTTTAGGAAGTGGTGCGTAGCTTCTCAGTGGAACGATCCGGCCCTAAGGTGCCAGTTTAGGTTAGGATTATCTGACGCCCTGAAGGATCTGCTGGTTAGCTACCCCTCGCCTGACTCCCTTGACCAGGTTATGGCCCTAGCAGTACGACTTGACCGACGTCTCAGGGAACGTCAGCTAGAACGCTTCAGTGTGCTCCCCTCTGACTTTTCTGCGATTCCCCCCGAGGTCCCGTCTCCTCGCCCCTCCACGGAGGACTCGGAGGTACCTATGCAACTCGGGGCCTCCATGTCCCCTCGACAACGTAGAGAGTTTCGCAGAATGAATGGTCTCTGCTTCTACTGTGGGGACGACAAGCATCTACTGAACACCTGTCCCAGGCGCAAGAATAAGAAGCCGGAAAACTTCCGCGCCTAAGTGATCATCGGGGAGGTCACTTGGGCGCACAGGTATTTCCCGTTAATGTGAAACGCAATAAAATTTTGCTTCCCTTTCAGGTCTCGTTTGCTGGCCGGTCTGCCACGGGCAGTGCTTTCGTGGATTCTGGCTCATCTGCTAATATCATGTCTGTGGATTTTGCTATGTCTCTAAAGATGCCTTGTATTGATTTACCTTATCCCATCCCTGTAGTAGGAATCGACTCAACCCCCCTTGCTAATGGTTATTTTACTCAGCATACTCCTGTTTTTGAACTCCTGGTTGGCTCCATGCATTTGGAGCAGTGCTCTGTACTGGTGATGCAGGGATTATCGTCTGATCTGGTATTAGGTCTTCCCTGGTTGCAGTTGCATAATCCCACATTTGATTGGAATACTGGGGATCTCACCAAATGGGGTAATGAATGTCTTATGTCATGTCTTTCTGTTAACTCTATTTCTCCCCGGGAGGAGGTAAACACGCTTCCTGAGTTTGTTCAGGACTTCGCCGATGTGTTTTCTAAAGAGGCCTCCGAGGTGTTGCCCCCCCATAGAGATTACGATTGCGCTATCGATTTGGTGCCTGGTGCCAAGCTTCCTAAGGGTAGGATATTTAATCTTTCATGTCCTGAACGTGAAGCGATGAGGGTGTATATCCAAGAATGCCTGGCCAAGGGTTTCATTCGCCCCTCGACTTCTCCTGTAGGTGCTGGCTTCTTCTTCGTGGGGAAGAAGGATGGTGGTCTTAGGCCGTGCATTGATTATCGTAACCTGAATAAGGTCACCGTAAGGAACCAGTACCCACTTCCTTTGATTCCGGATCTTTTTAATCAGGTTCAGGGAGCCCAATGGTTTTCTAAGTTCGATCTACGGGGGGCATATAACCTTATCCGCATCAAAGAGGGGGATGAGTGGAAAACTGCGTTCAACACACCCGAGGGTCATTTCGAATACCTGGTCATGCCCTTTGGGTTGTGTAATGCCCCTGCTGTCTTCCAGAATTTTATTAATGAAATCCTGAGAGAGTACCTGGGTAATTTTCTTGTTGTGTACCTTGATGACATACTGGTGTTTTCCAAGGACTGGTCCTCCCACGTGGAGCATGTCAGGAAGGTGCTCCAGGTCCTTCGGGAGAATAATCTGTTTGCTAAGACTGAAAAATGTGTCTTTGGGGTACAGGAGATACCATTTTTAGGGCAAATCCTCACTCCTCATGAATTCCGCATGGACCCTGCCAAGGTTCAAGCTGTGGCGGAATGGGTCCAACCTGCCTCCCTTAAGGCGTTACAGTGTTTTTTAGGGTTCGCCAACTATTACAGGAGATTTATTGCCAACTTCTCGGTCGTCGCTAAGCCTCTTACGGACCTTACCCGCAAGGGTGCCGATGTCCTCCATTGGCCCCCTGAGGCCGTCCAGGCCTTTGAGACTCTCAAGAAGTGCTTTATCTCGGCCCCCGTGCTGATTCAGCCCAACCAAGAGGAGCCATTTATTGTGGAGGTTGACGCTTCCGAGGTGGGAGTGGGGGCCGTCTTGTCCCAGGGTACCAGCTCCCTCACCCATCTCCGCCCCTGTGCTTACTTCTCTAGGAAGTTTTCGCCCACGGAGAGTAACTATGATATTGGTAACCGCGAACTTCTAGCCATTAAATGGGCTTTTGAGGAGTGGCGGCACTTCCTGGAGGGGGCCAGACACCAGGTAACGGTCCTTACGGATCACAAGAATCTGGTTTTCCTAGAATCGGCCCGGAGGCTTAATCCTAGACAAGCTCGGTGGGCACTATTCTTTACCAGATTTAATTTCTTGGTTACCTATAGGGCTGGGTCCAAGAATATTAAGGCTGACGCTCTGTCACGTAGTTTCATGGCCAATCCTCCTTCCGAGAAGGATCCCGCTTGTATTTTACCCCCTGGTATAATCGTCTCTGCCACGGATTCTGATTTAGCTTCTGATATCGCGGCTGATCAGGGTGCAGCTCCCGGGAACGTCCCTGGGGACAAACTGTTTGTTCCCCTGCAATACCGGCTGAGGGTACTCAGGGAAAACCATGACTCCGCTCTATCTGGTCATCCTGGCATCTTGGGCACCAAACACCTCATTACCAGAAACTATTGGTGGCCTGGGTTGCCTAAAGATGTTAGGGCTTACGTCGCCGCTTGTGAGGTTTGCGCTAGGTCCAAAACCCCTAGGTCCCGACCTGCGGGCCTACTACGTTCCTTGCCCATTCCCCAGAGACCTTGGACCCATATCTCCATGGATTTTATCACCGATTTGCCTCCATCTCAGGGCAAGTCGGTGGTGTGGGTGGTAGTCGACCGCTTCAGCAAGATGTGCCACTTTGTGCCCCTTAAGAAGCTACCTAACGCCAAGACGTTAGCTTCTTTGTTTGTGAAACACATCCTGCGTCTCCATGGGGCCCCAGTCAATATCGTTTCTGACAGAGGGGTACAATTTGTTTCCTTATTTTGGAGAGCTTTTTGTAAAAAGTTGGAGATTGATCTGTCCTTCTCCTCCGCCTTCCATCCCGAAACTAATGGCCAAACGGAAAGGACCAACCAATCCCTGGAACAATATTTAAGGTGTTTCATCTCTGACTGTCAATTCGATTGGGTCTCATTCCTTCCCCTTGCTGAATTTTCCCTGAATAACCGGGTCAGTAACTCGTCAGGGGTCTCCCCGTTTTTCTGTAATTTCGGGTTTAACCCAAGGTTCTCCTCCGTCTCCCCTGGTTGTTCCAATAATCCTGAGGTAGAGGAGGTTCATCGGGAACTGTGCACTGTCTGGGCCCAGGTTCAGAAGAACCTAGAGGCGTCCCAGAGCGCACAAAAGATTCAGGCGGATAGTAGACGTTCTGCTAACCCCCGGTTTGTCGTCGGGGATTTGGTCTGGTTGTCGTCCAGGAACTTGCGCCTTAAGGTCCCGTCCAGGAAGTTTGCTCCCCGATTTATTGGACCTTATAAGATCATTGAAGTCCTCAACCCTGTATCCTTCCGTCTGGAGCTCCCCCCATCCTTTCACATACATGACGTCTTCCATGCCTCCCTCCTTAAACGCTGCTCCCCGTCCTGGTCCCCCTCGAGGATACCTCCTGTTCCCGTTCTCACCCCTGAGGGGGTGGAATTCGAGGTGGCCAAGATTATGGACAGTAGGATGGTCCAGGGCTCCCTCCAGTACCTGGTCCATTGGAGAGGATACGGGCCGGAGGAGAGGACTTGGGTACCTGCCCGTGATGTTCACGCTGGGGTATTGATCAGGAGGTTCCACCTCCTCTTCCCCACAAAACCGGGTCCCCTTAGTAAGGGTCCGGTGGCCCCTCATAAAAGGGGGAGTACTGTTAGGGATCTGCCAGGTACTTCATCTAGCTATACTCCTGGGATTAATCAATCCACACCTGAGGCCAGACCTGCTCGACTGACACCATCTCCCACCAACCAGGGTGGCAGGCTCAGGAGTGGGAGAGCCTATCGCGGCCTGGTCTCTCGGAGTTAGCTCCGCCCCCTGCCCTTTATTACCTGCCCTGTGCTCTCCCTCAGTGCTTGTAATTCTTTTGGATTCCTGGCCCCACTGCTGCTTGCTCCAGCCTGCTTCTGCCGTGCTTCTGCCTTGCTGCAGTTCTGCTTTACCTGCTTGCTTGCCCTGGCTTGCTTCTGTCTCCGTGCCTGCTCGGGTGTACTCACTTCGTCCTGGTCCTGACTGTTCGTTCGCCGCCCCGTTTCCTCGTGGCGTTCCGTGGCTACTGCCCCTTCCCTTGCGTGTTCCCTGTTTGTCTTCCTGTGCACTTAGCCAGCGTAGGGACCGCCGCCCAGTTGTACCTCGTCGCCTAGGGCGGGTCGTTGCAAGTAGGCAGGGACAGGGCGGTGGGTAGATTAGGGCTCACTTTCCCTTCACCTCCTTCCTGCCATTACACCTCCCTTTAAAATGGACCAGGGACTCATCAATAGAAATACAATTCTCGGGGGTGTATGCTTTGGAAAACCGGGCACTAAAATGGTCTAATAGGGGTCTCCGTTTATACAAACGGTCAAAACTGGGGTCATCTCGGGGTGGGCGCTGCTCATTATCAGTATAATGTAAGAAGCGAAGTATTGCCTCATAACGCATCCTGGACACGGCCATACAGTACATTGGGGTGTGGTATAAGAAAAAGCCTCTTTTTTTTTTTTTTTAAGTTACCAGTTTAGTTCTGAAGTGGCTTTGGGGGGGCCTATATATTAGAAACCCCTATAAAACACCCCATTTTAGAAACTAGGCCCCTCAAAATATTCAAAACAGCATTCAGAAAGTTTATTAACCTTTTAGGTGTTTCACAAGAATTTAAAGCAAAGTAGAGGTGAAATTTACATATTTCAGTTTTTTTGTAAGAAAATTGTTTTTATTCCTTTTTTTTCTGTAAAACAGAAGGTTTTACCCCGAGAAACATTACTCAATACCTATTGCCCAGATTCTCCAGTTTTGATAAATATCACAGATGTGGTCCTAGTGTGGTAATGGACTGAAGCACCGGCCTCCGAAGCAAAGAACCACCTAGAGGATTATGAGGCCTCCTTTTTATTAGGCACCATGTCCAGTTTGAAGAGGTCTTGTGGTGCCAAAACAGTGGAAACCCCCCAAAAGTGACACTATTTTGGAAACTAGACCCCTTGAGGAATTCATTGTAGTTTTCATGGGGTGCATGTGACTTTTTGATCAGTTTTTGCTCTATTTTTTTTTTTTTTTTTTAAAACAATCCAATTTTATTGATACGAACACAGAAATGAAATAACACATTAACATTCACATTACAATTTTCCAACATCGTATACAATAGTGACAGCATATCAGGAAATCCCCAACTTCCCCCCTTTCCCCCCTTTCCCCCCTCCCCGCACAGCCCCCCACTATATCTCCGCCGTTTGTTTCTAGTACCATTCCTGGTCAGAGCACATGTCTCTTATCAAGTTTCCCCACCACCCCTTCTTTACTCCAGACTCTATCACCTCCAGTTCCTCAGACGACTCTCGCCCTTAGTCTGCTCAGTTCAGGTGTCAGCACCTCAGGACAGGCCATCCATCTGCTCCATTGTTTCTCAAATTTTTTTTCCGTGCCCCTTTTAGAAAATATCTTATGCTCCATCAGGATATTATAGTTCAACATTCCTACAATTTCCCTCATCCTTGGTGGCTCCGCGTCCAGCCAGTGTTTAGCAATGCATTTCCTCGTTTGATATAATATCTTGGCAATTGCCAGGCTTGCCATTCTGTCACTCTCCAATTCTCCCACCGCTCCCAACAACATAACTTTAGGGTCTGCCGCCAATTCCCAACCATACACCTGCTTAATCAGGTCCAATATTTCCCCCCATAGGGTCCTCAGGGCCTCACATGACCAAAACATATGCAATATGTCCGCCTTCTCCTCCGTGCACCTACGACATTTAGCATCCGCTCTAATACCCATCTGTTTTAATACCCACGGGGTGCGGTACACTCTGTGTATCAGGAAGAGTTGTGATCTCCTTTGCGCCAGACTGAGCGATAAGTGACATGTGGACGCTAATATCTCCCACTCCTCCTCGGTCAATGGACCGACATCCTGTTCCCATTTCGCTTTTACCAGCACCATTGTGTTTCCCAAGTGTTTGGACAGTAAGCTCCTGTACGCCATTGAGATCAGGCCTTTGGTCGTGTCAGCCCGTCCCACATACTCTAGGACCCCAAGAGCACAGACCGTCAGGTCCACCACATGCGCCTGCGCCTGTAGGGCATGATGGATCTGCAAATATTGGTAAAACATATTGTGCTCCAGTGGAAATAGGTCTTTCAACTGCTGAAATGATCTCAGCCCGTTATCATCATACAGGTGTTGTAATCGCCTAACCCCTGCCGATTCCCATTTTTGCATGCCCTCTAATTGGTATAATTCCCACAAGACCGGATTATGCCATAGGGGAGTATATTTGGTACACATTCCCACTCCCAGGATCTGTTTGCACTGCCACCATATTTTATGTATCAGGAGTAACGTTGGTTTAGCACTCGCCAATCTCTTAAAGGTATGCGCTTCCAGACCCTCTAGTGGGTTGAGTCCTCCCCCCAAATATGACAATAAACGTGCACTGGAGCCCCAGGTCTCTGTGTCCTCCCACCCCTTAAATTGTTGGCTCTGGGCAGCCAGGTAATATATCCAGGCATTTGGCAGCGCTACCCCCCCCCCCCTTCGTCTTTAGGCAATTGCAATTTCTCCAATTTAATCCTTGGAACCCATTTTTTCCAGACCAGATCCCGAAAGAGATTGTGCAATCGTCTGAACCAGTGCTTAGGTATCCATACTGGGGAGTTATGAAGAATATATAAAACTTGAGGCATAAGGATCATCTTGATTAGATTAGTCCTCCGCAGAGCAGAGAGCGGGAGCCTGTTCCAGGCATCCACCTTATGTTTCACCTTGAGCAGCAGTGGTGAAACATTCAAAGACATATAGTCTGGGACCCTAGCCGTCACCTTAACCCCTAGGTACGTAAATTCAGAGACTATCGGAATCCGGGGTCCCACTCCAGTATCTACCATATTCACCGTGTCAAGTGGCATCAGAGCAGACTTGGTCCAGTTAATATTTAATCCTGAGAACTCCCCAAACCTTGTGATCGTATCCATTATTACCTTCAGTGTATTCTCAGTGTCCGTCATATATATTAAAATATCGTCTGCATATAGTGAAATTTTTTCCTCCATTTCCCCATATTGCAAGCCTCTTATATGCTCCTCCTGTCTTATGAGGCACGCCAGTGGCTCTACCGCCAAGGCGAATAGCAATGGTGACAGAGGGCACCCCTGGCGCGTACCCCGGGCCAGTGAAAATTTCTCGGACATTGCACTATTCACCCGTATGCGGGCTGTAGGGGCCACATACAACAACTGTACCCACTTCACGAAGTTAGGGCCGAATCCCATCTTTTCTATTACTCGCCATAGGTACCCCCATTCTACGCAGTCAAACGCTTTTGCGGCGTCTAACGTTAGCACCGCCCTTCCTCCTTGATCATCCGGTGTCGCCTGAAGTTTTAAAAACAGCCGCCTGAGGTTGACAGCCGTCGATTTGGAGGGCATGAACCCCGATTGGTCTTCATGCACAACATGCTTTACCACCCTGTTCAGCCGCAGCACCAATATCTTTGCCAAAATCTTGACATCCGATGTCAACAAGGATATTGGTCTGTAGGACTCCGGTAATTGACTGTCTTTCCCCTCTTTTGGGAGAACCACTATCGTAGCCTCATATAGGGAGTCTGGTATTTTACCTCTGTCAAAACTATCCTGCAAAGTACTCAAGTATTCTGGCGCTAGTTCCGTCCCATATTCCTTATAGATTTCCCCCGGTAACCCATCTGGACCCGGAGCTTTCTCATTTGCCATATCCCTTATCGCCTGTTCCAACTCCTCCAGTGAAATAGGTGCCTCCAAGCTTTCACAGTCCTCCCGGCCCAAGGTAGGCAAATTAATGTTTCCCAGGTACTCGTCCAATTGCTGTGTGTCGTAATGCACTTTGGATGTATATAGGTCAGTATAAAACCGCTGAAATATTTGCAAGATTTGCCACGTGTGTGTGTCTCCACCCTCCCCCCCCTCCCCCCTAAGGCCATGAATGAAATTATTACTCCCATGCGGCTTTGCCATCCTAGCGAGTATTCTCCCCGCCGTTTCCCCTTCTTCATAATATTTCTGTTTAAGGAATAATCGTTTATTATCCACCATTGTTAGTTAGTTTAACAACGTCTGTGCCTCCACCCAATGTCTAAGTGTCTCCTCGGACCCCTCTTCTACATGTCTCCCTTCTGTTTCTGTCACCCGAACCTCTAAACTTTCTCCCAATTGCCTAGATTTAGTTTTAATTCGTTTAATATGTTGAATGAATACTCCCCTCAACCATGCTTTCATGGCATCCCATAACACCCCTCGCAGCACTGACTCAGTATTAAAATTTAAATATTCTTTAACCAGGTTCCGTATTTCCCCGCCATCCATCAATCTTAGCCAAAACGCATTCAGCTTCCAATTCCCGGGGTTCCTGGTATGCCTTACACCCACTTCCATCGTCACCGCCATCGGAGAGTGGTCTGACAACGCCCTCTGTAGGTATTCAATTTGCGCTATGTACGGCACTGCTGAAGCTGAGCATGCTACCAAGTCTATTCGCGAAAGTGACTGAAATGTGGATGATGCACACGAGTACTGCCTCACCCCTGGAAGTTTATCTCTCGGAATATCCCGCAGACCCAATTCCTCATTTAATCTTCCAAAGGCAGTCAGGTCTCCTCTTTGCCCCCCTACTCCCCTATGAAACCTATCCAACCCTTCAGACATCACTGCATTAAAATCCCCCATTACGATTAGCGGTACCTCAGGCCACCTAGAGAGTTTCTCCGTAACTCGTTTCAGTACAGTGCTAGAATAAGGCGGAGGGATATACAGCACTACTAGAATACAGTTTTTGTTCTATTTTTAAGAGGCGTGGAGACTAAAAAGCAGCAATTCTTCTATTGTTTTTTATTCTATTTTTTTTACAGCGTTTACCGTGCGCTATAAACAACATATTCACTTTATTCAGCATGGCGATACGATTACGGCGATACCAAATGTTTATAGTTTTTTTTTATGTCTTATGGTGTTTGCACAATAAAATAATTTTTATTAAAAATCATTTACATTTATGTTGCCTTATTCTAGGAGCCATACAGTTTTTGTCTTTTTTTCCATCAGGAAAGCCGTGTGAGGACTTGTTTTTGCGTAACGAACGGTAGTTTCGATCAGTACCATTTTTAGGTACATGCGACTTTTTGATCTCTTTTTATTCCATTTTTTGAGAAGTGAAGTGACCAAAAAACTGTGATTCTGGTATGGTTTATTATTATTTTCTTTTTTTACGGCGTTCACCGCGCGGGATAAATAACGAAATACTTTTGTAGTTCAGGCCGTTACGGATGCGGCGATATCAATTATGTATAGTTTATTTGTTTATTTATTTATTTTTATTAATAATAAAAGACTGATAAGGGAAAAAGGGGGATTTTTACTTTTGTTACTTTTAAAACTTTTATTTTCTTATTTTTACACAACTTTTTTTTAACTTTTTTTAACTTTATTACTTTGTCCCACTAGTGTACTTGAGGGCAGGAGGCCCTGATCCCTATTCTAATACACTGCACTATATGCGTAGTTCAGTGTATTACAGCTGTCAGCTACTCACTGACAGCAAGGATTCCATAAATGGCACAGCTGGATGCCATTGTTAGGCGTCCGGTTGCTATAGCCACCATCGCCGGCCGCTATCGTGTAGCGGGCCGATGATGGCAGCTTAACCCCTAAGAAGCCGCTATCGCTATTGCAAGCGGCTTCCAAGGGGCTAATCAGCGGGGACACAGCGATCAGTCTCCGCAGAAGGAGCTGCGGCGACTGTTGTACGAGTTAGCAGCTGTTACAGCTCCTGTATGTGTCGGGAAGATGGCCGAAATGGCCGTTCCTCCCGCGACATACTATTCCAGCGCTGAGCGCGAACGATGCACTTAGCACGAAGGAATAGTACGTCGCTGAGCGCGAAGGGGTTAAGCATCCGTTTCCTAAAATGTAATATTAGACTCCCTTTACAAGCGGAGACAATACGATTAAGCAAATATTTTCTTTACGTTTCCCAGTATATAATATGGTACAATAAATGGTGCCGTGAAAAAGTACAACTTGTACTTCAAAAAACAATCCCTCATACGTTTTTTTTGGACCAAAAAATAAAAACTTATGGCTTCTGGAAGTTGGGGAGGAAAGAGCGAAAATGAAAAACCAAAAATAACTGTAAAAGTCAGGGGTTAAATATGAGGTTATAGGTAACATAAGTAATAATTCATGGCGTGATATATTTAGTAAAGTCCAGTTCATCTCATTCCACTATTGGACAGGAATAGTTGGTACACTGAAACTTGTAGAATTTCTAATTCTCTTGATGTAGGGATATGAATCTTGGACAATATGGGTGTAAGTATTAAAGGGGTTCTCTGCAAATAAACCTTGATCACTGTAAAATAAAAAATGTTATACAACTTTATAATATCCTTTGTGCTAAAATTTCTGTTTTAACCTTTGCTGTAATGGGATGAAAACACGGAGTGAAAACCCAAAGAAGCCAAATACTTCTCATGGATAGTAATATGCTACAATTGTATCCAGCCTAAGCAATAATCTGTAAACTAAACAGCATGGACTCTAAGGCCTCATGCACACGAATGTAATGGCTTTTATTCTACTCAAATACGCATCCCTATTCATCCAAAGTCATCTGCGACTCATTCGCATATAGGCACGCTGTCCACAAATACGTACCGTCATGCATCCTTAGTTCAGGTCTAATACACTGCACTATGTATGTAGTGTAGTGCAGTGTATTAGAATAGCGATCAGGCTTTCAAGTCCCCTAGTAGAAAAAAATATTTGAAAAAGTTATTAAAAATGTTGAATAAAAAAAAATTGTTTCAAGTTACATAAACAAAAAAACGCCTTTTTTCCCATAATAAAAGTTTTATTATAGGGAAAAATTTAAAACATTAAAAAAGTACACGTATTTGGTATCGCCGCTTCCTTAACGTTCCCAACTATAAAACGTTAACATTAATTTTCCTGCATGGTGAACGCCATAAGTTTTTTTTATAGAAAACAATGCCAGAATCACAGATCACCTTGCCACCCAATTCACTGATTGTGACTAAAGAGTAAAATTTGTAAACTTTATTAATATCTCGTTAAAATCAGGGGTACAATCACCACCGTGACAAAAGCCCAATGTGCTCAAAAATTTCTTTGAAAATGATTTTATATTTTATTCACTGATTCTATTGTAAACCCTGCAAAATGAATATTTTCGTATGGTATATGGTGTTAGAACGTTTAAACATTGGTGTAACTGTAAAGGATCTGTCAGGCACAACTTCTGTGTATACGCCCATGGGTAATCAGTCTGCACCTCGTTCTATGTCTCTGAGACTGACTCCATCTTCCACCACTCAGGATGGCAGGCTTAGGAGTGGGAGAGCCTATCACAGCCTGGCCAGACGGAGCTAGCTCCCACCCTCTGTCTATTTATACCTGCCTTTCCTGTTCCTCCTTTGCTTGTGATTCTTCTCGTGTGGTTTCCTGGCCTTGCTGCAGCTCCTAGCTATTTGACCTTGCTTCATACTGACCCCGGCTTACTGACTACTCTCCTGCTCTGCGTTTAATACCTCGTACATTCCTGGTTTGACTCGGCTCGTTCACCTCTCTTGTTGCTCACGGTGTTGCCGTGGGCAACTGCCCCATTTCCCTTTGCTTGTGTCCCCTTGTCTGTTTGTCTGTCGTGCACCTACTGAGCGTAGGGACCGTCGCCCGGTTGTACCCCGTCGCCTGGGGCGGGTCGTTGCAAGTAGGCAGGGACTGAGTGGTGGGTAGATTAGGGCTCACTGTCTGTTTCCCTACCCCCCTGCCATTACATAATCACAAGCCCATATACCTAGGCTACCCTGGTCCCTCACTCTATTATGGACCCCCTTGAGACCCTGGCTCAGCAAATGCAGGGTCTCTCCCTACAGGTCCAGGCCCTGGCTCAGAGGGTCAACCAGCGTGACGCTACCATGGTAGTGCCCCTCACCTCACCTCTTGAACCCCACCTCAAGTTGCCTGACCGGTTCTCAGGGGACCGGAGGACTTTTCTCTCCTTTCGGGAGAGTTGTAGGCTCTATTTTCACTTAAAGCCTCACTCCTCAGGTTCTGAGAGCCAGCGGGTGGGTATAATTATGTCCCGGCTCCAGGAAGGGCCCCAAGAGTGGGCCTTCTCCTTGGCTCCTGACGCCCCTGAACTTTCCTCCGTTGATCGTTTCTTTTCTGCTCTCGGACTCATTTATGACGAGACTGACAGGACTGCCTTTGCCGAGAGTCAGCTGGTGACCTTACGTCAGGGTAAGAGACCTGTTGAGGAGTATTGTTCTGACTTTAGGAAGTGGTGCGTAGCTTCTCGGTGGAATGACCCTGCCTTAAGGTGCCAGTTTAGGTTGGGTCTGTCGACCGCCCTGAAAGACCTGCTAGTTAACTATCCCTCTTCTGACTCCCTAGACCAGGTTATGGCTTTAGCGGTACGACTTGACCGACGTCTCAGGGAACGACAACTTGAACGTTTTTGTGTTTTCCCCTCTGACTCCCCCATGATGCCTCCCGAGGTTCCGTTGCTTCGCTCTTCCACGGAAGACTCGGAGGTACCTATGCAACTCGGGGCCTCTGTGTCCCCCCGACAACGTAGAGAGTTCCGCAGGAAGAATGGTCTCTGCTTCTATTGTGGGGATGACAAGCATCAAGTGAACAACTGTCTTAGGCGTAAGAATAAGCAGCCGGAAATACTTCCACGCCTAAGTGATCATCGGGGAGGTCACTTGGGCGCACAGGTATTTCCCGTAAATATGAAACGTAATAAAATCTTGCTTCCCTTTCAGGTCTCTTTTGGTGGTAGGTCTGCTACCGGCAGTGCCTTCGTGGATTCAGGGTCTTCTGCTAATATCATGTCTGTGGAATTTGCTATGTCTCTAGCTATGCCTTTGATTGATTTGCCTAAACCTGTCCCGGTAGTGGGTATCGACTCCACTCCTCTTGCTAATGGTTATTTTACACAGCATACCCCTGTTTTTGAACTCCTTGTTGGCTCCATGCATTTGGAGCAGTGCTCTGTACTGTTGATGCAGGGATTATCGTCCGATTTGGTTTTAGGCTTTCCCTGGTTGCAGTTGCATAATCCCATGTTTGACTGGAATACTGGGGAGCTTACCAAATGGGGTAATGAATGCTTGACGTCATGTTTTTCTGTTAATTCTATTTCTCCCCCTGAGGAGGTGAACACGCTACCTGAGTTTGTTCAGGACTTCGCTGATGTTTTCTCTAAGGAGGCCTCTGAAGTGTTACCTCCTCATAGAGAATACGATTGCGCTATCGAGTTGGTACCAGGAGCTAAGCTCCCTAAGGGTAGGATATTTAATCTTTCTTGTCCCGAACGTGAAGCCATGAGAGAGTATATCCAGGAATGCCTGGCCAAGGGTTACATTCGCCCCTCTACTTCTCCGGTAGGTGCTGGCTTCTTCTTCATAGGGAAGAAGGATGGTGGTCTTAGGCCATGCATTCACTACCGTAACTTGAATAAGGTCACTGTAAGGAACCAGTATCCCCTTCCTTTGATTCCTGATCTCTTTAATCAGGTCCAGGGGGCCCAATGGTTCTCTAAGTTTGATCTACGGGGGGCGTATAACCTTATCCGCAACTAAGAGGGGGATGAGTGGAAGACTGCGTTCAACACGCCCGAAGGTCATTTCGAATACCTCGTCATGCCCTTTGGGTTGTGTAATGCTCCCGCGGTCTTCCAGAATTTCATAAATGAGATTTTAAGAGATTACCTGGGGGTATTTCTTGTAGTGTACCTTGATGACATACTGGTGTTTTCCAAGGACCTGTCCTCCCACATTGAGCATGTCAGGAAGGTGCTCCAGGTCCTTCGGGAAAACAAACTGTTTGCGAAAACCGAAAAATGTGTGTTTGGGGTCCAGGAGATAGCATTTTTGGGTCAAATCCTCACTCCTCATGAATTCCGCATGGACCCCGCCAAGGTCCAGGCTGTGGCGGAATGGGTCCAACCTGCCTCCCTGAAGGCGTTACAGTGTTTCTTGGGGTTCGCTAATTATTACAGAAGATTTATTGCTAACTTCTCGGTCATCGCTAAGCCTCTTACGGACCTCACTCGCAAAGGTGCTGATCTCCTCCACTGGCCTCCTGAGGCTGTCCAGGCTTTTGAGGTCCTTAAGAAGTGCTTTATCTCGGCCCCGGTGCTGGTTCAGCCCAACCAAATGGAGCCATTTATCGTGGAGGTTGACGCATCCGAGGTGGGAGTGGGGGCTGTCTTGTCCCAGGGTACCAGGTCCCTCACCCATCTCCGTCCCTGTGCCTACTTCTCCAGGAAGTTTTCTTCCACTGAGAGTAACTATGATATTGGCAACCGCGAACTCTTAGCCATTAAATGGGCATTTGAAGAGTGGCGCCACTTCCTGGAGGGGGCTAGGCACCAGGTAACGGTCCTTACCGACCACAAGAATCTGGTTTTCCTAGAATCTGCCCGGAGGCTAAATCCGAGACAAGCTCGATGGGCGCTATATTTTACCAGATTCAACTTTTTGGTTACCTATAGGGCTGGGTCTAAAAATATTAAGGCCGATGCACTGTCGCGTAGCGGAGGAAGATCCTGCTTGTATTTTGCCTCCTGGTATAATCATTTCTTCTATTGATTCTGATTTTGTCTCTGAAATTGCGGCTGATCAAGGTTCAGCTCCCGGGAACCTTCCTGAGGACAAGCTGTTTGTTCCCCTGCAATTCCGGCTAAGGGTACTTAGGGAAAATCATGACTCCGCACTATCTGGTCATCCAGGCGTCCTGGGTACCAAACACCTCATTGCCAGAAACTATGGGTGGCCTGGGTTACCTAAAGATGTTAAGGCCTACGTCGCCGCTTGTGAGGTTTGTGCTAGGTCCAAGGCTCCCAGGTCCCGACCAGCGGGTTTACTACGTTCTTTGCCAATTCCCCAGAGACCTTGGACCCATATCTCCATGGATTTTATCACCGATTTGCCTCCGTCTCAAGGCAAGTCGGTGGTGTGGGTTGTAGTAGACCGCTTCAGTAAGATGTGCCACTTTGTGCCCCTCAAGAAACTACCCAATGCCAAGACGTTAGCTACCTTGTTTGTCAAACACATCCTGCGTCTCCATGGGGTCCCTGTCAATATTGTTTCGGACAGAGGGGTAAAATTTGCTTCATTGTTTTGGAGAGCCTTCTGTAAAAAGTTGGAGATTGATCTGTCCTTCTCCTCTGCCTTCCATCCTGAAACTAATGGCCAAACCGAGAGGACTAATCAATCTCTAGAACAATATTTAAGGTGTTTTATCTCTGACTGTCAATATGATTGGGTGTCATTCATTCCCCTCGCCGAATTTTCCCTTAATAACCGGGTCAGTAACTCGTCAGGGGTCTCCCCCTTTTTCTGTAATTTTGGGTTTAATCCACGGTTCTCCTCCATTTCACCTGGTAGTTCCAACAATCCCGAGGTAGAGGTCGTTCATCGGGAACTGTGCACAGTCTGGGCCCAGGTTCAGAAGAACCTAGAGGGGTCCCAGAGCGTACAAAAAACTCAGGCTAAAAGAAGACGTTCTGCTAATCCCTTGTTTATGGTCGGGGATCTGGTGTGGTTATCGTCTAGGAACTTGCGCCTTAAGGTCCCGTCCAAGAAGTTTGCTCCCCGGTTTATAGGGCCGTATAAGGTCATTGAAGTCCTCAATCCTGTCTCCTTCCGACTGGAGTTGCCCCCATATTTTCGAATACACGACGTGTTTCATGCCTCCCTCCTTAAACGCTGCTCCCCGTCCTTGGCTCCCTCGAGGAAACCTCCTGTTCCCGTTCTCACCCCTGAGGGGGTGTAATTCGAGGTGCCCAAGATTGTGGACAGCAAGATGGTCCAATGCTCCCTCCAGTACCTGGTCCATTGGAGAGGATACGGGCCTGAGGAGAGGACTTGGGTACCTGCCCGGGATGGTCACGCTGGGGTATTGGTCAGGAAGTTCCACCTTCGTTTCCCCAATAAACCAGGTCCGCTTAGAAAGGGTCCGGTGGCCCCTCATAAAAGGGGGGGTACTGTAAAGGATCTGCCAGGCACAACTTCTGTGTATACGCCCATAGGTAATCAGTCTGCACCTGAGTCTATGTCTCTGAGACTGACTCCATCTTCCACCACTCAGGATCGCAGGCTTAGGAGTGGGAGAGCCTATCGCAGCCTGGCCAGACGGAGCTAGCTCCCGCCCTCTGTCTATTTATACCTGCCTTTCCTGTTCCTCCTTTGCTTGTGATTCTTCTCGTGTGGTTTCCTGGCCCTGCTACAGCTTCTAACTATTTGACCCTGCTCCATACTGACCCTGGCTTACTGACTACTCTCCTGCTCTGCGTTTTGTACCTCGTACACTCCTGGTTTGACTCGGCTCGTTCACCAATCTTGTTGCTCACGGTGTTTCCGTGGGCAACTGCCCCATTTCCCTTAGCTTTGTGTACCCTTGTCTGTTTGTCTCGTGCACTTACTGAGCGTAGGGACTGTCGCCCAGTTGTACCCCGTCGCCTAGGGCGGGTCGTTGCAAGTAGGCAGGGACAGAGTGGCGGGTAGATTAGGGCTCACTTGTCCGTTTCCCTTCCCCCATCATTACAGCTTGGTTCTGATGCTGTAATTACTTAGGATATATTTATAATAACAAAATTGCAGGGCAGATGGAATTGTTTTGAATTTATTGTATATTTAATGGGAACCTGTCAGGTAGTTTTACCCCCTTAAACCGCCGCCATGATGTAATACATGACCTGTCAATATTTCCAAACATTCCCCCGTATGTTTTTTTCAGATGCAGCAAAATCCATAAACTTTTAAAACGACACACATTATATGCTAATTACCCATTAAAGGGTCATGTGGTGGTGCCGCTATCTTGAAAAATCACGTAGTCCTGCCTCCAAACCCATATTTCCATGCTTGATTGACATCCCTCTAGCTGTTACACATCACTACCAGTCTCTTCCAACTTTCTCTTATGAGCCATTGCCTTGTACTCCTTGGGCACGCACTGTGCAGCGATGTGTACTCTGCCCAGCTGCACCGCACATGCCAGAACAAGGCAACGGCGGATCTATAAGAGTTGGAGGAGGCTGCTAGTGATGTAGAACAGCCAGGAGGATGTGAATCAAAATCTGGGAAGCACCATTTCAATTTTCACCTCAGGCAGCAGAAAAGCTAGAATTGGCCCTGGGGGAGGGACAGCATTTGCAGGGCGGGATAGGGCTAGCAGGCATGTGTCACGATAGGCACATCTGCTAGTGGTAGAAGTTAGAACACGCCTCTTAGACGATGCAGGCACCCCCAGAGAGGAACAGGAAAGCAGGGTGGTGGTCATGCGATGTGGTTAGTGTGGTACTCGACTCCTAACTTTAAACCGATCAGCCGACGCTAGGGAGGGATTAATTATACACCAAGGGGGGGTCCATCTAACTTACTGCTGAGGACTCTATGGGGGATAATAATTTCCCCCCTTAGAGCACTCAACAGTCAGACGCTGAACCCCCCCTACTGTATAATAAATAATAATAATACTGAGGACTCTATGGGGGATGGGGGGATTATTCCCCCCTTCATAGTGTCCTCTGCAGTCACTTATATGGTTAAACCCCCTATTCAGAATAATCCCCCTCTTCCCACAGACGTCAGAGTCAGACACTCAGACCCCCCTATAGAGCCCCAAGCAGACAGTCAGACAATCTGACCTCCCCTTGAAATATAATCCCCCCCATACAGCCCTCAGTAGTTATTTTACTACAAGGGGACGGCTGTCTGACTACTTAAAAGGGTTTTTTCATGAGGGACATTTATGACATATCCACAGCATATGTCCTAAATCCTAAATGTCAGATAGATGCGGGTCCCACCTCTGGGACTTGCACCTATCTCTAGAACGGGGCCCCCTAAACCCCGTGCTACATCTTTCTGCTCTCGCTGCCTCCCGGCCACTTTCTTACTTCATGGTCGGGAGTTACGAAACCCTAAATTAATAGGTGAGTAAATAATGCTTCTTTTATTACATAGGTCAGATAATGGGTACGTGAAGAATTTGGAGAATAATATAGCGAGCTATGGTAAATTTACTAGATAAGACTTTTGAACATAACAACACAAGTATTGTTAAGTTCAAATAAAGGCCTCCTCCTCCCCTTCAGCCTTGCCTCTCCATCTCCAAAATTAGTGTCTTTACCAATATATCTTTTGTGTCACTTATTGTAAATAGCAGCAAATAGTAAAGTTCCCATAGTCTAGGACCACATCATCTAGAAAACAAGTCAGTCCAGAATTCTTAAATAAATAATTTTGAAACCCCTGTTGAAATCACATACTACTCTGTCTGGTACACAGAAGTAGAGACTGGTGGCAAATTTACCAACACCAAGTTCCCGTAGAGTCACTGGTTTCAAACACTAAAAAAAAGCTAGTGAACACCATCATGTAAAATCAACTCAGATGACTTCCTAACCAGCAAATGGTGTCATACCACGACACCTACACAGAATTTTGAAAAAAGCAGACCTCTATACTCCCAATACCTTCCCAAGGTTATTGGTCTCTGGCATTTCCCTAAAACAAACATGATACCATCTCAGACCACACAAATGCACCTCGAGAGAGGAGCAATAACATAAGCATTACATCTCTCTTTATTGTCCTGACCAAATCCAGCTAAGGGGACCTGCCCTAAGTCATTCCACTACACATGCAGCACCAATATCCAAGAAGGGCATAATAATTGAACAAAACAAACCATTTCTGACCAGACATCTCTATTGGAAATTAGGTGAAAATAATGGAAATGACACAGTGACATGATAGCAATCTCATAATATTACCATTTTGACCATCATGATTTGAGGTACATCTAACTTCAATGTAACAGAATAACGTAAAGAAAATCTATAAAAAAAAATCTAATCACAGAAGAATTAGTTCACCCAGTAGTGTACAATCTAACTGTTTTATAGCTCTACAGATATAAAATGTATTGCTTCTTTAGTAACACACATGATAGCTACTCATTGGAAAACGTACAAGGCCTGGATATCCTAAATCTACAAAATTTATTTTCACACATAAGCTCTACTAATCTTCTTCAGTCCGGCTCCTTTATCTCTAAACCTATTGAACCACTAGAGGCATTGGCTTTAAAGAGACTCTGTCACCACATTATAAGTGCCCTATCTCCTACATAAGGAGATGGGCGCTGTAATGTAGGTGACAGTAATGCTTTTTATTTAAAAAAACGATCTTTTTTCACAAAGTTAGGAGCGATTTAAGTTTATGCTAATGAGCTTTCTTAATGCCCAAGAGGGCGTACTTTTACTTTTGACCAAGTGGGTGTTGTACAGAGGAGTGCATGACGCTGACCAATCGGCATCATGCACTCCTCTCCATTCATTTACACTGCACTAGCTATATAGATATATCGCTATGTGCAGCCTCATACACAAACCCTAACATTACTACAGTGTCCTGATAATGAATACACATGAAATTCAGCCTGGACATCATGTGTACTCAGAATCCTGACACTTCTGAATCTTTTTTTGTGAGATTCCAGCAACGGATACGAAATCTCGAGAGATCACGGAGCTAAACGAGATTTGGTTTCACTTGCCGGAATCTCACAAAAAAAGAGTCAGAAGTGTCAGGATTCTGAGTACAAATGACGTCCAGGCTGGATTTCATGTGTATTCATTATCAGGACACTGTAGTAATGTTAGGGTTTGTGTATGAGGCTGCACATAGTGATATATCTATATCGCTAGTGCAGTGTAAATTAATGGAGAGGAGTGCATGATGCTGATTGGTCAGCGTCATGCACTCCTCTGTACAACGCCCACTTGGTCGAAAGTAAAAGTACGCCCACTTGGGCATTAAGAAAGCTCGTTAGCATAAACTTAAATCGCTCCTAACTTTGTGAAAAAAGATTGTTTTTTTTAAATAAAAAGCATTACTGTCACCTACATTACAGCGCCCATCTCCTTATGTAGGAGATAGGGCACTTATAATGTGGTGACAGAGTCTCTTTAAGCACAATATACATATGTGTCTCTAACCATTTATAAAACAGCTCTTGGAATATTAGGTGAATAAATAATGCTACTTCTATTATATTGGTCAGATAGTCGGTACGTAAAAAATTTGGGCAAAGAGATAGCGAGCTATGGGAAATTTACTAAATAAGACTTTTGAACATAACAACACAAGAATTGTTATCTTCAAATAAAGGCCTCCTCCTCCCCTTCAGCCTTGCCTCTCCATCTCCAAAATTGGTGTCTTTACCAATCCTTTGCGTTACTTATTATAAAAAGCAGCAAACAGTAAAGTTCCCATAGCCTAGGACCTTGTCATCCAGTAAACCAGTCAGTCCAGAATTCTTAAAAAAATAGTTTCAAATCAGATATCACATACTACTCTGGTACAAATAAGTAGAGACTGGTGGCAAATTTACTAAAACCAAGTCCCTATGGAGTCACTGGTTTCAAAGACTAAAATAACATAGTGAAGACCATCATGTAAAATAAACTCATATGACTTCTTAACAAGCAAATGGTGCCATACCACGACACCTACATGGAATTTTGAAAAAAACATGTCTCTATTCCCAATACCTTCTGTTACGTCTATGGCCGGGGGTCGTCGTTCTGACTTACCCCTTGACGATCCCTGCCAAGGACGTCTCTCTTCTCTGCGTTCGCTCCCTCCAGTGAGACGCCGGCACTCTCTTCCCGGTCCTCAGACTGTGTCCCGCAGGGAGCGCGCGTTCGCGCGTGCACGGCCTTAAAGGGCCAGTACGCGTCCAGCTGTCTAAGATCAATTATCAGCCCAAATGGCTGCTGCACTATAATAAGGGGCCCTGCCCACTGGTTCCTTGCCTGAGCGTTGTTGTATACCCTAGTTTGTCTTGCTAAAGTTCTCCCAGTGTCTTCCAGTTCCCAGTGTTACCCGTTCCTGCTGCCTGTACCCTGTATCCCAAGCTATCGTTACCTGCTGTGAAAGTCAAGTCGTGTCTTCCCGCTGCATCCGCGGCATCACCTGCTGTGAAAGTCAAGTCATGTCTTCCCGCTGCATCCGTGGCGTCACCTGCTGTGAAAGTCAAGTCTTGTCTTCCCGCTGCATCCGCGGCGTCACCTGCTGTGAAAGTCAAGTCGTGCTCCTGCCACTGTCTACATTGCCTCAGGTACCCATTCAGAACTATAGACATTGTTTTGTACCTTGTTGGCCAGCTGCTACCCCGCTACGCGGTACAGCCCAGTGGGTCCACACCCCGCGCCGTGACACCTTCCAAGTTTATTGGTCTCGGGCATTTCTCCAAAACAAACATGAAACCATCTCAGACCACACAATTGTACCTTGAGAGAGAAGCAATAACATAAGCATTACATCTCTCTTTATTGCCCTGACCAAATCCAGCTAAAGGGACCTACCCTAAATTATTCCACTACACATGCAGCACCAATATCCAAGAAGGGCCCAATAACTGAACCAAACAAACCACTTCTAACCGGACACTGTCCTCACTCTGACACTTAGTCCGCACTGAGCGACTGCTTTATAGCAACGTGTCAATCAGTCCTCTCACTGTCAGTGAACATTGGCGAAATTTTAAAAGTGTGTATGTTTTCCTTTCATTGTCCTTTTAGGAATAATTAATAAAAGTTATATTTTAGCCTACACTAATGCAGCTAGCCGTAAAATAGGGCTTTTGTTTGCTTTAATAGCAAATATGTTTACAATTTTGTGGTAATACCCAAGAAGTGCCCAATAACTGAACCAAACAAACCTGTTCTGACCAGACACCTCCTTTGGAAATTAGGTGAAAAAAATGGAAGTTACACAGTGACGTGATAGCAATTTCATCATATTACTAATGTGACCATCATGATTTGAGGTACATCTAACTTCAACGTAACAGAATAACATATACAAATATAATTTAAAAAATCTGAAATATGTGCAAGTTTAAAACAAAATTGAAAACTATACAAAAAAATCTCAACTTTTTTACAGTACACAGGAAAATGCAGATGAATTAATTTAGCCAGAAGAGTACACCCCTTTACAATCTAACTTTTTTTTATAGCTCTACAGATACAAAATGTATTGATTCTTTAGTAACACACATGATAGCTACACATTGGAAAACAAACAAGGCCTGGATATCCTAAATCTACACAATTTATCATCACACAAAAGCTCTCAAAATCTGCTTCATTCCTGGTTCATTATCTGTAAACCTATGGCACCACTACAGGCATTGGCTTTAAGCACAATATACATATGTGCCTCTAACCATTTGTAAAACAGCTCTTGGAATATTAGCTGAGAAAATAATGCTACTTCTATTATATTGGACAGATAGTGGGTACGTAAAAAATATGGACAAAGAGATAGCGAGCTATGGGAAATTTACTAGGTAAGACTTTTGAACATAAAAACACAATTATTGTTATGTTCAAATAAAGGCCTCCTCCTCCCCTTCAGCCTTGCCTCTCCATCTCCAAAATTGGTGTCTTTACCAATCTTTTGTGTCACTTATTGTAAATAGCAGCAAATATTAAAGTTCCTATAGCCTAGGACCTCATCATCCAGAAATCCAGTCAGTACAGAATTCTTAAAAAAATCGTTTCAAACCCCTGGCTATCAGATATCACACACTACTCTGGTACACAGAAGTAGAGACTGGTAACAAATTTACCAAAACCAAGTCCCTGTGGAGTCACTGGTTTCAAAGACTAAACAAACACAGTGAACACCATCACTAAAATCAAATCAGATGACTTACTAACGAGCAAATGGTGCCATACTATGACACCTACACAGAATTTTGAAAAAAGCAGACCTCTTTATTCCCAATACCTTACAAGGTTATTGGTCTGTGGCATTTCTCCAAAACAAACCTGATACCATCTCAGACCACACAATTTTACAGAGAGAGAGAGAGTGAGAGAGAGAGAGAGAGAGAGAGAGAGGAGCAATAACATAAGCATTACATCTCTCTTTATTGCCCTGAACAAATCCAGCTAAAGGGACCTGCCATAAGTTATTCCACTACACAAGAAGTACCAATATCCAAGGAGTGCCCAGCAACTGAACCAAACAAACCACTTCTGACCAGACATCTCCATTGGAAATTAGATGAACATAATGGAAATGACACAGTGATATGATAGCAATCTCACCATATTACCAATGTAACTATAATGATTTGAGGTACATCTAACTTCAACATAACAGAATAACTTATAAAAATATAGTAAAAGAATCTAGATAAAATCTCCATGATTATATACAACCAATCAAAACCAAATGAGAGGACAACATTAACATAAAATGTGTGCAAGTATAAAACAAAATTGAAAACTATACCAAAAAATCCCTACTTTTTTACAGTAAACAGGAAAATGCAGAAGAATTAATTCAGCCAGAAGTGTACACCCCTTTACAATATAACTTTTTATAGCTCTACAGATACAAAATGTATTGATTCTTTAGTAACACACATGATAGCTACACATTATAAAACTTACAAGGCCTGGATAACCTAAATCTACACAATTGATCATCACACAAAAGCTCTCCCAATCTGCTTCAGTCCGGGCTCTGTATGTCTAAATCTATGGCACCACTACAGGCCAATGCTTTAAGCACAATATACATATGAGTTTCCAAACATTTGTAAAACAGCTCTTGGAATATTAGCTGAGTAAATAATGCTTCTTCTATTATATTGGTCAGATAGTGGGTACGTGAAGAATGTGGACAAAAAGATAGCGAGCTACGGGATATTTACTAGATAAGACTTTTGAACATAACAACACAACTATTGTTATGTTCAAATAAAGGCCTCCTCCTCCCCTTCAGCCTTGCCTCTCCATCTCTAAAATTGGTGTATTTTCCAATCCTCTGGGTCACTTATTGTAAACAGCAGCAAACAGTGTCACGTTGGGTGCGTGGACCCACTGAGCCGTACCGCATTGATGGAATAGCAGCTAGCCAACAGGATACCAAGTCAAAGTCTATAGTTCGGATAGGTGTACCTGTGGTAACTTCAGACAGTAGCGAAGATTGGCTCGGATGGGACATTGGTAGTTGGCCCTTTAAGACCGGGCACGAGCTTGCGCGCACACCCTATGGGACACAGCAGAGTGAAGCAGAAGTGAGTGCTGGTGTCTCGCTAGTAGGAGATGCGGGCCAGAGCTCACTGATCCATGGCTGCGGCCATCAGGAAGTGAGTAATCCTGACGGTCCGTGGCCATGGGTGTTACAAAACGTGGGTTTTACAAACATGGGTGTAAATTTCCCATAGCCTAGGACCTCATTATTCAGGAAACCAGTCAGTCCAGAATTCTTAAAAAAATGATGGCCACGACCGCAGACCTCTCTTCTCCTGCCAAAGTCTCCCTCCCCGGAGACGCCAGCACATGCATTTGCCCTGCCCTGCAGATCAACCTGGACTTTTAAAAGGGCCCTTCTCTTTCATTCCTTGCCTGAGCGTTGTTGTGTATTCCCATGTTAGTCTTAGCAAGTGGTCCCTTAGTCGTATCCTATTACCAGTGTTTCCGTGCCCTGCTACCTGTATCCTGTATCCCATGCTGTGTTTGCTCCTGAGCCTTATTTAGTGTTGGAGTCGTGTTGTGCCACCTGTCACGCCTGCTGTCATACACCATGTATGGTGTCATCTGCCACACTTGATATCATTCGCCACATGTGGCGTCATCTACCTTCAACTTCCATCTGTGCCTACTGTCTGGACTATTTCAGGTAAACTTGTGCTGGGACTTTGTATAGACTGTTGTTTGGCCAGCTTCTACTCTGCTACGGCGGTGCGGCCTAGTGAGTCCACATACCCACATATCGTGGCAGTACACTCAGGCTATGGACCCCACTGGTCAACCGTATAGCATGACGACATCACAAGTCATGCAGGCAGACATGCGAGACCTCCGGTCATGACAGGATCAAACCATTTAGGCGGTAAATGCCATTTCACATCGGTTGGATGCGCAAGCTGCAGTCTTCACAGCAACTGCTTCTATTGCTCCTGCTGTTCCTCTTGCTATGCCTCATGTCAGTACCAGTGTTTATCCCTTATTCTCTCTGCCACTAGCTCCTTGCTATGACAGAGACCCGAGGACCTGCAGGGGATTTCTGAACCAATGCCAGATCCAATTCAGACTGCATGCAAGGCCTTTGCTTCTGATGATTCAAGGATCGCCTTCATAATCTCTCTCCTTACTGGCAAGGCCCTGGTATGGGCGAAACCCATTTGGGAATGTCAGGGACCAGAGACCCATGACTTACAGTGTTTCTTACAGACTTTTCATACAGTATTTGAGGAACCTGGGAGAGTCTCTTCTGCAGCTGCATCTCTGCTGACCCTTCGCCAGGGAGACATCTCCGTGGGTGAGTACTCCATTCAGTTCCGTACCCTGGCTGCAGAACTAACCTGCAACAACTAGGCCTTGCTGGCTAACATTTTGGCAGGGACATTCTTCAGGCCACCTGGATTGACATGAGGATCCAGTAACGGTCCCAAGAGGTTGGCCGGGAAATAAAATCCCCTCTGTTGGCTCCTACTTTCCAGCAACCCCTGCTGCCCTCATCCGTTGTTCCACCAGAGGAGCCTATGCAAGTGGACCTCCTCAAATTGTCAGTCCAGGAGAGACAACACGGACACACTTCGAGACTCTGTCTGTATTTCGGCCTCGGGGGCCATTATGTGCATTTGTGTCCCCAGAAGCCAAAAAACTCCAGTGCCTAGAATTGGTTGGAGAGACAACTGTAGGCGGAATGGCGCTAAATGAATAAAAATTGCTCCCAAACTGTCCATTCCCGTAACCATAGTGTCCGGCGAGAAGACGCACCGGGTCTCTGCCTACCTGGACTCAGGGTCCGTGGCAAACTTTATCCAACAAGACCTAGTGTATCATCTCCTGTTACCCACAATCCCTTTGGAGACGTCTCTGGCTGTTGCCTCAGTGAAAGGACTTCCTCTGCCTGATACGATCGTGTCTGAGACCAAGCCACTGAAGCTCCAAGTTGGAGCCGTTTATACTGAACTGATTCAATTTCTTGTCTTGCCTAAAGCCGTCAATCCTATTTTGCTGGATCTGCCTTGGCTCCGGTTGCATGCCCCAGCCCTGGACTGGAATTCCGGAGAAGTTCTCTAATGGGGCTCCAAATGTCTCCACCGCTGCCTGTTACAGATTCACCCTGTCCAGCCTCCTCTGTCTCATTCATTAGCAGCATTACCTCCTCATTTTGCTTAGTTTGCAGATGTCTTCAGCAAGAAGGAAGCTGAGATGCTTCCCCCAAATCAGTCTTACGACTGTCCGATTGAACTGGTCCCAGATGCTTCACCTTCCCGTGGATGGGTATACCCTCTCTCCTTGCCGGAGACCCAGTCCATGTCAGCCTTTGTCAAGGAGAATCTGGAGAGGGGCTTCATAGGAGAATCCTTCTCCCCGGCCGGGGCTGGGTTCTTCTTCGTTAAAAATAAAGACGGATCTCTTCGACCCTGCATTGACTACCGTAGTCTCAACCAGTTCACGGTCAAGAATAAATACCCATTGCCACTGATCGCCTCCTCTTACCTGCTGCTGGCCGTGACCACAGACCTCTCTCCTCCTGCCGACGTCTCCCTCCCCAGAGACACCAGCACATGCATCCGCTCTGACCTGCAGTGACTACTAGGGTGCGCGCTCTCGTTCCCGACTTTAAAGGGCCAGCGTGCGCACATGTAATTAATTATCCCCAGATCACCCTAGATTTTAAAAAGGGCCTTGCCCTTTCACTCCTTGCCTGAGCATTGCTGTGTATTCCCATGTTAATTTTAACAAATGGTCCCTTAGTCGTATCCTGTTCCCAGTCTTCCGGTGCCCTGCTACCTGTATCCTTTTGTTCTTGAGCCTTATTTAGTGTTGGAGTTGTGTTGTGCCACCTGTCAAGTCTGGTGTCATCTGCCATGCCTGATATCATCCTCCATGTGTGGCATGATCTACCTTCAAGTTTGATCTGTGCCTAAGTATCTGCTACTTTCTGGACTATTTTAGGTAATCTTGTGCTAGGACTTTGTATAGACTGTTGTTTGGCCAGCTGCTACTCCACTACTGCAGTGCGGCCTAGTGGGAACACATACCCACAAATTGTGACAACTATCACGTAAATTCAAATCATATGACTTCCTAAATAGCAAAAGGTGTCATGCCACGAAAACTACATGCAATTTTGAAAAAAGCAGACATCTCTATTCCCAATACGTTCCAAGGTTATTGGTCTTGGACATTTCTCTGGCAAATTTCTATGATTATACACAACTAATCACAATCAAATGAGAGGTCAACATTAACATGAAATGTGTGCAAGTTTAAAACAAAATTGAAAACTATACCAAAAATCTCAACTTTTTTACAGTAAATAGGAAAATGCAGATGAATTAATTAAGCCAGAAGAGTACACCCCTTTCTAACCCCAATCTAACTTTTTTTTTATAGCTCTACAGATACAAAATGTATTGATTCTTTAGTAACACACATGATAGCTACACAATGGAAAACAAACAAGGCCTGGATATGCTAAATCTACACAATTTATCATCACACAAAAGCTCTACAAATCTGCTTCAGTCCGGGTTCTTTATCTATAAACCTATGGCACCACTACAGGCATTGGCTTTAAGCCCAATATACATATGAGTCTCTAACCATTTGTAAAAATGCTCTTGGAATATTAGCTGAGTAAATAATAATTATTTTATTATATTGGTCAGATAGTGGGTACATAAAGAATTTGGGCAAAGAGATAGTGAGCTATGGGAAATTTACTAGATAAGACTTTTGAACATTAAAACCCAATTATTGTTATGTTCAAATCAAGGCCTCCTCCTCCCCTTCAGCCTTGCCTCTCCATCTCCAAAATTTGTGTCTTTACCAATTCTTTGCGTTACTTATTATAAAAATCAGGAGACAGTAAAGTTCCCATAGCCTAAGACCTCATCATCCAGGAAACCAGTCAGTCCAGAATTCTTAAAAAAATAGTTTAAAATCCCTGCCTATGAGATATCACATACTACTCTGGGACAAATAAGTAGAGACTGGTGGCAAATTTAATCAAAAAACAAGTCCCTATGGAGTCACTGGCTTCAAAGACTAAAATAACATAATGAACACCATCATGTAAAATAAACTCATATGACTTCTTAACAAGCAAATGGTGCCATACCACGACACCTACATGGAATTTTGACAAAAAAAATATGTCTCTATTCCCAATACCTTCCTATATAAAACTTACTAGATAAGACTTTTGAACATAACATAAGAATTGTTATCTTCAAATAAAGGCCTCCTCCTCCCCTTCAGCCTTGCCTCTCCATCTCCAAAATTGGTGTCTTTACCAATCTTTTGTGTCACTTATTGTAAATAGCAGCAAATACTAAAGTTCCTATAGCCTAGGACCTCATAATCCGGAAATCCAGTCAGTACAGAATTCTTAAAAAAATAGTTTCAAACCCCTGGCTATCAGATATCACATGCTACTCTGGTACACAGAAGTAGAGACTGGTGACAAATTTATCAAAACCAAGTCCCTGTGGAGTCACTGGTTTCAAAGACTAAAAAAACACAGTGAACACCATCACTAAAATCAAATCAGATGACTTCCTAACCAACAAATGGCGCCATACTATGACACCTACACAGAATTTTGAAAAAAGCAGACCTCTTTATTCCCAATACCTTTCAAGGTTAGATGAACATAATGGAAATGACAGTGATATGATAGCAATCTCACCATATTACCAATGTAACTATAATGATTTGAGGTACATCTAACTTCAATGTAACAGAATAACATATAAAATATAGTAAAAGAATCTAGGTAAAATCTCCATGATTATACACAGCCAATCAAAATCAAATGAGAGTACAACATTAACATGAAATGTGTGCAAGTATAAAACAAAATTGAAAACTATACCAAAAAATCACAACTTTTTTACAGTAAACAGGAAAACACAGAATTAATTCACCCAGAAGTGTATACCCCTTTACAAGCACTTTTTTTTTACAAAATGTATTGATTCTATAGTACAACACATGATAGCTACGCATTGGAAAACGTACAAGGTCTGGATATCCTAAGTCTACACAATTTATCATCACACAAAAGCTCTCAAAATCTGCTTCAGTCCTGTTTCTTTATCTAAACCTATGGCACCACTACAGGCATTGGCTTTAAGCCCAATATACATATGAGTCTCCAACCATTTGTAAAACAGCTCTTGGAATATTAGGTGAGTAAATAATGCTACTTCTATTATATTTGTCAGATAGTGGGTACATGAAGAATTTGGAAAAAAAGATAGCGAGCTATGGGAAACTTACTAGATAAGACTTTTGAACATAACAACACAAGAATTGTTATCTTCAAATAAAGGCCTCCTCCTCCCCTTCAACCTTTCCTCTCCATCTCCAAAATTGGTGTCTTTACCAATTCTTTGCGTTACTTATTATAAAAATCAGCAGACAGTAAAGTTCCCATAGCCTAAGACCTCATCATCCAGGAAACCAGTCAGTCCAGAATTCTTAAAAAAATAGTTTCAATTCCCTGCCTATGAGATTTCACATACTACTCTGGGACAAATAAGTAGAGACTGGTGGCAAATTTAATAAAAAAACAAGTCCCTATGGAGTCACTGTCTTTAAAGACTAAAATAACATAATGAACACCATCATGTAAAATAAACTCATATGACTTCCTAACAAGCAAATGGTGCCATACCACGACACCTACATGGAATTTTGAAAAAAAAATATGTCTCTATTCCCAATACCTTCCTATGGAAAACTTACTAGATAAGACTTTTGAACATAACAACACAAGAATTGTTATCTTCAAATAAAGGCCTCCTCCTCCCCTTCAGCCTTGCCTCTCCATCTCCAAAATTGGTGTCTTTACCAATCTTATCTGTCACTTATTGTAAATAGCAGCAAATACTAAAGTTCCTATAGCCTAGGACCTCATAATCCTGAAATCCAGTCAGTACAGAATTCTTAAAAAAATAGTTTCAAACCCCTGGCTATCAGATATCACATACTACTCTGGTACACAGAAGTAGAGACTGGTGACAAATTTACCAAAACCAAGTTCCTGTGGAGTCACTGGTTTCAAAGACTAAAAAAACACAGTGAACACCATCACTAAAATCAAATCAGATGACTTCCTAACCAGCAAATGGCGCCATACTATGACACCTACACAGAATTTTGAAAAAAGCAGACCTCTTTATTCCCAAAACCTTTCAAGGTTATTATTCTGTGGTATTTCTCCAAAACAAACATGATACCATCTCAGACCACACAATTTTACCTTGAGAGAGAGGAGCAATAACATAAGCATTACATCTCTCTTTATTGCCCTGACCAAATCCAGCTAAAGGGACCTACCCTAAGTTATTCCACTTCACATGAAGCACCAATATCCAAGGAGGGCCCAGCCACTGAACCAAACAAACCACTTCTGACCAGACATCTCCATTGGAAATTAGATGAACATAATGGAAATGACACAGTGATATGATAGCAATCTCACCATATTACCAATGTAACTATAATGATTTGAGGTACATCTAACTTCAATGTAACAGAATAACATATAAAATATAGTAAAAGAATCTAGATAAAATCTCCATGATTATACACAGCCAATCAAAATCAAATGAGAGTACAACATTAACATGAAATGTGTGCAAGTATAAAACAAAATTGAAAACTATACCAAAAAATCCCAACTTTTTTACAGTAAACAGGAAAACACAGAATTAATTCACCCAGAAGTGTATACCCCTTTACAAGCCATTTTTTTTACAAAATGTATTGATTCTATAGTACAACACATGATAGCTACGCATTGGAAAACGTACAAGGTCTGGATATCCTAAGTCTACACAATTTATCATCACACAAAAGCTCTCAAAATCTGCTTCAGTCCTAGTTCTTTATCTAAACCTATGGCACCACTACAGGCATTGGCTTTAAGCCCAATATACATATGAGTCTCCAACCATTTGTAAAACAGCTCTTGGAATATTAGGTGAGTAAATAATGCTACTTCTATTATATTTGTCAGATAGTGGGTACATGAAGAATTTGGAAAAAAAGATAGCGAGCTATGGGAAACTTACTAGATAAGACTTTTGAACATAACAACACAAGAATTGTTATCTTCAAATAAAGGCCTCCTCCTCCCCTTCAGCCTTGCCTCTCCATCTCCAAAATTGGTGTCTTTACCAATTCTTTTCGTTACTTATTATAAAAATCAGCAGACAGTAAAGTTCCCATAGCCTAAGACCTCATCATCCAGGAAACCAGTCAGTCCAGAAATCTTTAAAAAAATAGTTTAAAATCCCTGCCTATGAGATATCACATACTACTCTGGGACAAATAAGTAGAGACTGGTGGCAAATTTAATCAAAAAACAAGTCCCTATGGAGTCACTGGCTTCAAAGACTAAAATAACATAATGAACACCATCATGTAAAATAAACTCATATGACTTCCTAACAAGCAAATGGTGCCATACCACGACACCTACATGGAATTTTGAAAAAAAAAATATGTCTCTATTCCCAATACCTTCCTATGGAAAACTTACTAGATAAGACTTTTGAACATAACAACACAAGAATTGTTATCTTCAAATAAAGGCCTCCTCCTCCCCTTCAGCCTTTCCTCTCCATCTCCAAAATTGGTGTCTTTACCAATTCTTTGCGTTACTTATTATAAAAATCAGCAGATAGTAAAGTTCCCATAGCCTAAGACCTCATCATCCAGGAAACCAGTCAGTCCAGAATTCTTAAAAAAATAGTTTCAAATCCCTGCCTATGAGATATCACATACTACTCTGGGACAAATAAGTAGAGACTGGTGCAAATTTAATCAAAAAACAAGTCCCTATGGAGTCACTGGCTTCAAAGACTAAAATAACATAATGAACACCATCATGTAAAATAAACTCATATGACTTCCTAACAAGCAAATGGTGCCATACCACGACACCTACATGGAATTTTGAAAAAAAAAATATGTCTCTATTCCCAATACCTTCCTATGGGAAACTTACTAGATAAGACATTTGAATAGAGATGAGCGAATCGGGACAACCGAACCCGGTTTCGGTCCGAACTTCAGGAAAAGTTCGGTTCGCAGCGAATCCGAACTTCACCGGGTTCGGCCAAACCCGTTTTGACCAAACCCGGCTACATTTTTGGCGCCTGCCACATGTTACATCTAAAATGGAGGATTTCACAAGATCACCTGACATCAGGCTACCCCATAATGCCTTGCAAACGGCTCTCCCAGCCAATCGGGAGGCAGCATAGGGGCGGGCTCAAGCCTGCAATAAAAGTCTATGCACGGAGCTCAGCGGCCATTTTACAGACAGGAGCTGTAGCGATAGCATCTCTGTGCAGTAAGGGAAAGCTTTAGGAATCTAAAAGGCAGGAATCCAGAAATCGAAGGGGCTCATCCACTACTCACTACTCAGCCAGTGTGTGAATACGTTTTTATAAGGGGCTCATCCCTGTTGCATCCAACTTGCAATACAGGCAGCCTTTGTAGTAGTGGTAGTAGTAGTACTACAAGGCCCAGCATTCCCTGAGTGCACTGCAGCGAGGCTGATTGAAATTCTCATTCATTGCCATTTGCCAAGCCAGTGTCAGTGTGTGAATACGCTTTTAGAAGGGGCTCATCCCCGGCCGTTAACATAACAAACAACCCAACTTGCGATACAGGCAGCCTAGTAGTAATACAAGGCCCAGCATTCCCTGAGTGCACTACAGCGAGGCTGATTGAAATTCTCATTCATTGGCATTTGCCAAGCCAGTGTCAGTGTGTGAATACGCTTTTAGAAGGGGCTCATCCCTGGCCGATAACAGGAATAACAATCCAACTTGCGATACAGGCAGCCTAGTAGTACTACAAGAGCCAGCATTCCCTGAGTGCACTGCAGCGAGGCTGATTGAAATTCTCATTCATTGCCATTTGCCAAGCCAGTGTCAGTGTGTGAATACGCTTTTAGAAGGGGCTCATCCCTGGCCGTTAACAGGAATAACAATCCAACTTGCGATACAGGCAGCCTAGTAGTACTACAAGGCCCAGCATTCCCTGAGTGCACTGCAGCGAGGCTGATTGAAATTCTCATTCATTGCCATTTGCCAAGCCAGTGTCAGTGTGTGAATACGCTTTTAGAAGGGGCTCATCCCCGGCCGTTAACATAACAAACAACCCAACTTGCGATACAGGCAGCCTAGTAGTAATACAAGGCCCAGCATTCCCTGAGTGCACTGCAGCGAGGCTGATTGAAATTCTCATTCATTGCCATTTGCCAAGCCAGTGTCAGTGTGTGAATACGCTTATAGAAGGGGCTCATCCCCGGCCATTAACATAACAAACAACCCAACTTGCGATACAGGCAGCCAAGTAGTAATACAAGGCCCAGCATTCCCTGAGTGCACTGCAGCGAGGCTGATTGAAATTCTCATTCATTGCCATTTGCCAAGCCAGTGTTAGTGTGTGAATACGCTTTTAGAAGGGGCTCTGAAATGTCTGGGAAAAAAAAGGTTGTGAAAGGACGGGGTAGAGGAAAAAACACTCATGCCGACTCCTCTTCCAGTCCAAATGTTGGATCTGTTGGTGCCACACCCAGTACCAGCATTTGTGGCACAAGACATGTGCCCAGTTCCACTAGTAGTAGCTGCCATGTGCCTGCTGGTAGTAGTATCAGCAAGCCAGACTTGTCCATCTCCTCCGGTGGGCAGGTTACTTTAGACAATACGGCCATTGTGGACTGGTTGGCTGGCTCGCGGTCATCTCAGCAGGAAGACTCTGACGATCTGGCTTCAAGCCAGGTTTCGTTGGATTCCAGATCCTCTACAGTTCCTTGGCACGGTGACAGTAGTAATATAGGTATTTCTAGCGTTTCCATTCCTTCATCTATGTCTTCGCTCCCCCTTCCTAGCGGGAAGCCATCTTTCCTGAGAGTCCTAAGAGACATCTCCTCGGGTGCGAAGGAAGATACTGAACAACATAGTGATGATGATGATGATTTGTTTTCCGCGAGTCAGCCAACGGAGTGTGTTGCAGCGGTGGTGGAGGTGGAAGCGGTGACCGAGACGCATAGCTGCGGTAGTGGGGGTGTTGGTGGTGGTAGCCGTGGTGGCAGACGCAGTAATGAGGGGGGGCATGGAGCCCGCCATGATGTCACATCACATTCACAACACAGTGACAGAAGTGGCGGGGATGATGAGGAAGGCTATGATGATGATGTTTTTTAGACAGGACGTGGGAACCAGGTGACGAGGTGATGACGGCGTCAGAGGAGGAGGGTAGTAGTGGCGGCACTGGACGTGATAAACAGCCAAGCCGAGGTAGGGGCAGAAGTCAATCTGCAAAACGTTGCAGCGGTAGGGTCAGCTCAGGAGCCGGTGACGGCGACACAGATGCTGGTGTAGGCTCCCGAAAAAAGCCTGCCAGACAAGGGGCAAGCTTGGGTGGTTGTGGTGGTGGTGGTGGTGGTGGACGTGGTACTACCTCTTTACGGTACTCTGCCGTGTGGCAATTTTTCTGTACCTTCCCGGAGGACGAAAACATGGCACAGTGCCGTATCTGCAAGCAGAAAGTAAGGCGTGGGCAGGGCAGCAATGTAGGAACTACTGCTCTACGTAAACACATGGAACGGCATCACAAGGCCATGTGGGACAATCAACATGCCCCACCATCATGTACATCTAATGAAGACCCCTCTTCCGCTGCTGCTGCTGCTGCTCCGCGTCCCTGTCATCTAAGTAGTAGCCAGGCCTTATCCACCATGTCGTTGTCATCATCATCATCACTGTCATCTAGTGCTCCTCCTACGTCCCGTCACTTATCCATTATGGAATCGTTGTCCAATAAGCAACAATATATACCCAGTCATCCACTTGTCGTGCGGCTTAATTCACACCTGGCTAAGTTGTTGGTGGTGCAGTCGCTGCTGTACCACCTGGTCGACTCCGCCGGCTTCAAGCAATTGATGGCGTGCGCTCAGCCTAGGTGGCGAATACCTAGCCGACATTACTTCTCCAAAACAGCTGTCCCTGCCTTGCACAAGCATGTGGAGGAAAAGGTGTGCCAGTCCTTGCAATTATCCGTGTGCAGCAGGGTACATGCCACCGTCGACACGTGGAGCAGCAACTATGGGCAGGGACAGTACATGTCTTTCACGGCCCACTGGGTCAATATTTTGCAGTCCGATGCACCACCGCAGCAATGCCAGGCATTACCACCTCCACGCTTGTATCTTTCTGGTTCAACTCCGGACACCAGGCGCCTACCATCCTCCTCCTCCTACTCCTCCTCCTCCTCCTTCCCGTCCCCGACAGGACACAGCGTATCTTCCACTCCTCCTCCCTCCTCTTTTCATAGGTGCAAGGTGAAGCGCCACAACGCTGTCTTACACCTGCTGAGCCTGGGCGAGAAAAGCCACACAGGGCAGGAGCTGCTGCTCTGCATCAAGGAGGAAATCGCACGCTGGCTGTCTCCTCTGAAACTCACACTGGGCAATGTTGTCTCTGATAACGGCAAGAACGTTGTGGCTGCACTGGGCCTAGGTCACCTGACACACGCTCCTTGCATGGCACATGTGATCAATCTGGTCATAACACGCTTCTTAAAGTCATATGTTGGTTTGAAGGGTGTGCTGGCCATGTCCAGGAAGGTTTGCGTTCGCTTTAGACGTTAGTATGCATTTAAGCACGCCCTCCTGGACTTGCAGCGTCAAAACAATCTCCCAGAACACAGCCTGATTTGCGACGTTCCAACACGCTGGAATTCCACACTGCACATGTTGGACCGTCTGTACGAACAGCAGAAAACCGTGAATGATTTCCTGATGCAGCAGACGGGCAGCGTTTGGAGCCAGTGTAATTTCGAGCTCAGGCACTGGCAGCTGGTTAGAGACGCATGTCGCGTTTTGAGGCCCTTTGAAGAGGCCACACGATTTGTGAGCCGTGACGCTAGCGGAATGAACGATGTTATACCGCTGATATTCATTATGGAGCAAATGCTCACAGTGATGATTCAGCAAAGGATGGAGGAAGGATCACATCTGGCTATGGATGTTGAGGAGGAGGAGGAGGATGAGGATGAGGAAACAGGACCTGAAGAGGAGCCGGATTTGGAGATGGAATCACAGGAAGGGATAGGGGACGAGGAAGCCGCACAACATGACAGTGATGGTGGTGATGACGAGTCTGACGACGAACTTGATGATGGACAACCATGGCAGTATGGGGCGGAGAAGGAACCAACCGGGCCCTCTGAAACGCTGGCCAGGATGGCAAGCTGTATGCTTCGTTACTTGCGCGCTGACTGTCGTATTGTTAGCATGAAGCAAAGAGATGAGTACTGGATAGCCACATTTTTAGACCCTCGGTATGAAGCCAGAATGGGGGAGTTTTTTGTGCCTTCCGAGAGGGAGGCAAAATTGGCTTATTATCGAGAGAAGCTATGCAGCCAGCTTGTCACGGCTTTCAAACGGCAAACACCTGCTGCAAGCATGTCTGACCGGGGGGCCACTCTCCGCTCCCCACTGTCTCATCGTTCCACCGCCTCTGGCAGAGCTACCTCTGCAATAGGCGGCAGCCGCGGCAGCAGCAGCAGCAGCAGCCAATTCAGTTTGGAAAATATGATGACAACATTTTTACATCCAATACCCCGACCTGACACACATCGTAGTCACCAAAGGGATGTTCACCATCACCAGGTGCAGCACCTAAACAACCAGGTTCACTCGTACCTGGACTGTGCCCTTTCTCCGTCAGAAATGCTAATCCCAGACCCCATGGATCATTGGCAAGAACTGGCCCAGTTTGCCATGGGTGTACTGTCTTGTCCACCCTCCAGTGTAGCGTCAGAGAGGGTATTCAGCCTTGCCTCTCCATCTCCAAAATTGGTGTCTTTACCAATCTTTTGTGTCACTTATTGTAAATAGCAGCAAATACTAAAGTTCCTATAGCCTAGGACCTCATAATCCGGAAATCCAGTCAGTACAGAATTCTTAAAAAAATAGTTTCAAACCCCTGGCTATCAGATATCACATACTACTCTGGTACACAGAAGTAGAGACTGGTGACAAATTTACCAAAACCAAGTCCCTGTGGAGTCACTGGTTTCAAAGACTAAAAAAATACAGTGAACACCATCACTAAAATCAAATCAGATGACTTCCTAACCAGCAAATGGCGCCATACTATGACACCTACACAGAATTTAGAAAAAAGCAGACCTCTTTATTCCCAATACCTTTCAAGGTTATTGGTCTGTGGTATTTCTCCAAAACAAACATGATACCATCTCAGACCACACAATTTTACCTTGAGAGAGAGGAGCAATAACATAAGCATTACATCTCTCTTTAGTGTCCTGACCAAATCCAGCTAAAGGGACCTACCCTAAGTTATTCCACTTCACATGAAGCACCAATATCCAAGGAGGGCCCAGCAACTGAACCAAACAAACCACTTCTGACCAGACATCTCCATTGGAAATTAGATGAACATAATGGAAATGACACAGTGATATGATAGCAATCTCACCATATTACCAATGTAACTATAATGATTTGAGGTACATCTAACTTCAATGTAACAGAATAACATATAAAATATAGTAAAATAATCTAGATAAAATCTCCATGATTATACACAGCCAATCAAAATCAAATGAGAGTACAACATTAACATGTAATGTGTGCAAATATAAAACAAAATTGAAAACTATACCAAAAAATCCCAACTTTTTTACAGTAAACAGGAAAACACAGAATTAATTCACCCAGAATTGTATATCCCTTTACAAGCACTTTTTTTTTACAAAATGTATTGATTCTATAGTACAACACATGATAGCTACGCATTGGAAAGCGTACAAGGTCTGGATATCCTAAGTCTACACAATTTATCATCACACAAAAGCTCTCAAAATCTGCTTCAGTCCTGGTTCTTTATCTAAACCTATGGCACCACTACAGGCATTGGCTTTAAGCCCAATATACATATGATTCTCCAACCATTTGTAAAACAGCTCTTGGAATATTAGGTGAGTAAATAATGCTACTTCTATTATATTTGTCAGATAGTGGGTACATGAAGAGTTTGGAAAAAAAGATAGCGAGCTATGGGAAACTTACTAGATAAGACTTTTGAACATAACAACACAAGAATTGTTATCTTCAAATAAAGGCCTCCTCCTCCCCTTCAGCCTTTCCTCTCCATCTCCAAAATTGGTGTCTTTACCAATTCTTTGCGTTACTTATTATAAAAATCAGCAGACAGTAAAGTTCCCATAGCCTAAGACCTCATCATCCAGGAAACCAGTCAGTCCAATATTCTTAAAAAAATAGTTTCAAATCCCTGCCTATGAGATATCACATACTACTCTGGGACAAATAAGTAGAGACTGGTGGCAAATTTAATCAAAAAACAAGTCCCTATGGAGTCACTGGCTTCAAAGACTAAAATAACATAATGAACACCATCATGTAAAATAAACTCATATGACTTCCAAACAAGCAAATGGTGCCATACCACAACACCTACATGGAATTTTGAAAAATAAATATGTCTCTATTCCCAATACTTTCCTATGGAAAACTTACTAGATAAGACTTTTGAACATAACAACACAAGAATTGTTATCTTCAAATAAAGGCCTCCTCCTCCCCTTCAGCCTTGCCTCTCCATCTCCAAAATTGGTGTCTTTACCAATCTTTTGTGTCACTTATTGTAAATAGCAGCAAATACTAAAGTTCCTATAGCCTAGGACCTCATAATCCAGAAATCCAGTCAGTACAGAATTCTTAAAAAAATAGTTTCAAACCCCTGGCTATCAGATATCACATACTACTCTGGTACACAGAAGTAGAGACTGGTGACAAATTTACCAAAACCAAGTCCCTGTTGAGTCACTGGTTTCAAAGACTAAAAAAACACAGTGAACACCATCACTAAAATCAAATCAGATGACTTCCTAACCAGCAAATGGCGCCATACTATGACACCTACACAGAATTTAGAAAAAAGCAGACCTCTTTATTCCCAATAGCTTTCAAGGTTATTGGTCTGTGGTATTTCTCCAAAACAAACATGATACCATCTCAGACCACACAATTTTACCTTGAGAGAGAGAGAGGAGCAATAACATAAGCATTACATCTCTCTTTATTGCCCTGACCAAATCCAGCTAAAGGGACCTACCCTAAGTTATTCCACTTCACATGAAGCACCAATATCCAAGGAGGGCCCAGCAACTGAACCAAACAAACCACTTCTGACCAGACATCTCCATTGGAAATTAGATGAACATAATGGAAATGACACAGTGATATGATAGCAATCTCACCATATTACCAATGTAACTATAATGATTTGAGGTACATCTAACTTCAATGTAACAGAATAACATATAAAATATAGTAAAAGAATCTAGATAAAATCTCCATGATTATACACAACCAAACAAAATCAAATGAGAGTACAACATTAACATGAAATGTGTGCAAGTATAAAACAAAATTGAAAACTATACCAAAAAATCCCAACTTTTTTACAGTAAACAGGAAAACACAGAATTAATTCACCCAGAAGTGTATACTCCTTTACAAGCACTTTTTTTACAAAATGTATTGATTCTATAGTACAACACATGATAGCTACGCATTGGAAAACGTACAAGGTCTGGATATCCTAAGTCTACACAATTTATCATCACACAAAAGCTCTCAAAATCTGCTTCAGTCCTAGTTCTTTATCTAAACCTATGGCACCACTACAGGCATTGGCTTTAAGCCCAATATACATATGAGTCTCCAACCATTTGTAAAACAGCTCTTGGAATATTAGGTGAGTAAATAATGCTACTTCTATTATATTTGTCAGATAGTGGGTACATGAAGAATTTGGAAAAAAAGATAGCGAGCTATGGGAAACTTACTAGATAAGACTTTTGAACATAACAACACAAGAATTGTTATCTTCAAATAAAGGCCTCCTCCTCCCCTTCAGCCTTTCCTCTCCATCTCCAAAATTGGTGTCTTTACCAATTCTTTGCGTTACTTATTATAAAAATCAGCAGACAGTAAAGTTCCCATAGCCTAAGACCTCATCATCCAGGAAACCAGTCAGTCCAGAATTCTTAAAAAAATAGTTTCAAATCCCTGCCTATGAGATATCACATACTACTCTGGGACAAATAAGTAGAGACTGGTGGCAAATTTAATCAAAAAACAAGTCCCTATGGAGTCACTGGCTTCAAAGACTAAAATAACATAATGAACACCATCATGTAAAATAAACTCATATGACTTCCTAACAAGCAAATGGTGCCATACCACGACACCTACATGGAATTTTGAAAAAAATATGTCTCTATTCCCAATGCCTTCCTATGGGAAACTTACTAGATAAGACGTTTGAACATAACAACACAAGAATTGTTATCTTCCAATAAAGGCCTCCTCCTCCTCTTCAGCCTTGCCTCTCCATCTCCAAAATTGGTGTCTTTACCAATCTTTTGTGTCACTTATTGTAAATAGCAGCAAATACTAAAGTTCCTATAGCCTAGGACCTCATAATCTGGAAATCCAGTCAGTACAGAATTCTTAAAAAAATAGTTTCAAACCCCTGGCTATCGGGGCGTGGCCTAACGCTGATGGTGGAAAGACGTGTTGAGTGAGAGCTCCGACCACGAGAAAGAAATCTCACTTCATCCGTCCAAGGAAATCACCCCCGGTGTTCCAGATACAACATGACATCTCCCTACCACCATATAACACCATTGCTGGGCCCATAGGAGAAAGTCTTACAACTTACCGCATAAGATTGAAACGGCAGCCTACTCCACACGCGGCTGTGGTAGTGGACTTCTGCGGACGCCAGACACTCGGGTCTCTGCAGCCATCCCCTCCTCCCCGGCAGCTGGTCCCGTACAACCGGAGGTACACTAGATAAGGACATAGTCCCAGCCTAGCGACAGCACACAGAAACGGGCCGGCACGCGTTGCAGGACTTTTCCGGTGAGTGGGGGAAGGGGACTGTAACCGGCGGCCATCTTACAGAGCGGCTGATTTGATTTACCTTGCTCTATACTACAACACTGTCACAAGCTCTAATACAGTGCATTAGCCTTTATACCATAAATCTCTGTGAGAGATTAATCCTGTAAACTTCGCTATACAGATGCTGGCTTGAATACTTACCTGTTACTGAAACCGCCAGAACATTTGATTACTCAGACCTTATTACGCTATAATGGTTAAAACGTCAAAAGATAAAATCCGAGAAGCAGCGCCTACCCCTAAGTCCCATAAAACGCAAGCAGATCTTGATAAATTCTTAAGAAAAAAGTTAACAGCTTCACCAGCTAGTAAATCTAAGCAAGCACAGTTACTATCTGATGATAATCCTATGGAGGACGACTCTGATATGGATAGCACAGGCGGTAACTCTGATACTGGGGATGACTCTCGTGTGGTTCCAGCATCAAGAGGCTTTATAAAAAGGACACTATACCAAGCTCTTACGCCACTAGTAAAAGACCTTGCAGATATCAAATCTGATCTTCGTAGCATGGGCACCAGGGTTGAAACTGTGGAAGATACGCAAAATGCTCTACTGCATTATAATGCAAAAGTCAAATGTGTTCTCGACCATCAACAAGATTGTATTAACGAATCTCTACTACGTATTGAAGACCAGGAAAACCGAAGCCGCAGAAATAACATCAGGCTCAGGGGACTTCCAGAATCAATTCTACACGATAATTTACCTCAACTAGCTCTGGATATCTTTTCTGACCTGTTAAGCCCTGAGGCGGCCAAATCCATCATAATTGAACGTATTCACAGAGCACTACGGGCCAAACCTCGCCCCAATGACCCTCCAAGAGATATAGTGTGCGGTTTGCTAAGTTATACAGATACCGCTGCAATTTTGAAAGCTGCAAGAAATAAGAACACATTGACCTATGGAACCTCTACGATTCAAATATTCCAAGATATTGCTCCTTCAACTCTAGCAAAGAGGAGAGTGCTCAAATCATTATTAGATGCTCTGAGAGAGAAAAAAATGCAATTTAAGTGGCTCTTTCCGTTTGGCATTGCCATATCCAAAGATGGTCACCAAATTATCATTAGAAAACCTGCGGATTTGGCAGCTGCGTGGGAGAAACTGGACATCCCGCCCATAGATATCCCGTCGTGGCTTCCGTCTACTATGATGGCCTTACCACCTTTGCCAAGTCCCTCATTTTGGAACCAAACCTCAAAAGCCTCTTCGCCCAAAACCAAGAAAGCCCAAACCCGTGCTAGACAACTGGACACCTGACTGTCTTCACAAAAGCCACCGAATGGATTCCTGACCGACCCGCTTCCCCGCTAAGTTTGTGGGAGAAGTGTGGTGAGTGACTCTCTTCCATACTATTTCACATTAAGTTTATGGTTCTCCTTCTCTGTTTCTCTTCTACATAATGTGATTTGAGCTTATACATGCATTAATATGTAACCTTTTACCATATGTTCTGGTATGTTCTTTCAGTGTAAGGTATACTTGTTGGTATATGACTAACGTGTATTCAGTTCCACAGGATTTCTATGTACCTCACGATTTTCTACTGTGGATAAGGACTAGCTACAATTTTACTATGTATTATTATTCTTGCAAATTGTTGCTGTCCTTAGGGGTGCTGACAACCCCTGTATTATTTTTCTTTTGTTTATATTCTTCTCCACTGATTCCTTCCCTCCCCTCCTTTCCTACCCCTTTTTTCCTATCAAAGTCAATAGGTGATTTCTACCATAAGACTATTGGTTATAGGTGCCGATCTGTTATTTCATTTACAAAGAACTCATGGCGGAACTAAAAATTACTTCATTTAATGTAAGAGGTCTGAACTATCCAAGGAAAAGAAGCCAAATTTGACACCAAATTCTTGTAGATAAAACAAAAATCGCCCTGTTACAAGAAACACATATTAGACATAACAAAATTCCAAATTTAAGGAAAAAAGTTTTTTCGAATGTTTACCATAGCACCTACTCATCCTCGCGTAGAGGAGTAAGTATACTTTTCCATACAAGTGTACCTTTCAAATGGGTTGCTGAAATGGTTGACCCAGAAGGACGCTATTTATTTGTTAAGAGCATCATAGGTAATACCCTTTACACGATTGCAAATTTATATGCACCTAACTCCCAACAAACCCAATGGATAGTTCAGACCTTACAACTGTTCAAACAATTTGCTGAGGGTGTTTTAGTAGTGGGAGGTGACCTTAATGTTCCCATAGACCCACTCTTGGATACCACAGGGAATCCTTCCACTTCATACCGATATACGACTAAATTACGTAAGACTTTAAATGCATTACACCTGTCAGATACTTGGAGACTACTACATCCCTCTGACCGGGACTACACCTATTTCTCTCATACGCACCATAGATACCACAGGTTGGACTATATCTTCATTTCTCAATCCCAAGTTCCTTTTATAATACGTACTGATATAGGAAATATTTTACTCTCAGATCACGCACCGATTCATACTACTCTGACATTAGCAGACATTCCTAAAGGCCAATGGTGTTGGAGGATCAATGATACTCTGTTGGCTGATCCCTCTCACCAATCTTCTATAAAGACACATATACAAAATTACTTTAACACCAATATTACAGCAGATGTCTCACCTGCTATCACTTGGGAAGCACACAAATCAGTTTTAAGGGGGGAGCTTATTTCATTATGTACATATATTAAAAAACAGAAGTCAGAGCTCTTAAATGCTCTCTTCTCACAAATCTCCTCGTTAGAAAACCTTCACAAGCGTACCCAAGCGGAAACCACTAAAGACATATTATACTCTTTACGTAATAAAGTTAAAGATCTACTGAACATTAAATCAGCCAGACTGTTACAAATATCGAAGTTTAAATTTTATGCACATGGGGACAAAGGCAACCAGACGATGTCCGCTCTCCTTAAAACTTATCAAGATAAAGCATTCATTCACCGTATTGCACAAAAGCCAGGGAATTTTGTTACGGATACAACCTCCATTGCCACGGCATTCCAGAAATTTTATATGAACCTGTATAATCTTACAGATTCTACAGTAGCTGACACATCATCTACACCCACCAAACATGCTATACATTCATTTTTAGACTCCATTGTCATTCCACGCATATCAGATGATAATGCCCAAGAACTGCTGGCACCTTTTTTCCCTGCAGAGCTGCTAAAAGTCCTTCATTCTATCCCGTCAGGTAAAAGCCCGGGCCCAGATGGTTACACCATAAACTACTATAAACAATTTAAAGAGTTATTAATAGCACCATTTACTTCTCTCTGTAACTCACTTCTCACTGGCTCGAAACTTCCTGGTCAAGCCCTAGAAGCACATATTACTCTTATCCCTAAAGAGGGTAAGGATGCCTCACAATGTGGAAGCTATAGACCAATATCACTCCTTAACCCCTTAAGGACGCAGCCTAGTTTTGGCCTTAAGGCTCAGAGCCCATTTTTCAAATCTGACATATTTCACTTTATGTGGTAATAACGTCGGAATGCTTAAACCTACCCAAGCGATTCTGAGATTGTTTTCTCGTGACACATTGGGCTTCATGTTCGTGGTAAAATTTGGTCGATATATTCAGTGTTTATTGGTGAAAAATTGCAAAATTTAGAGAAAATTTTGAAAAAATTGCATTTTTCAGAATTTAAATGCATCTGCTTGTAAAACAGACGGTTATACCACCCAAAATAGTTACTAGTTCACATTTCCCATATGTCTACTTTAGATTGGCATCGTTTTTTGAACATTCTTTTATTTTTCTTGGACGTTACAAGGCTTAGAACATAAACAGCAATTTCTCATATTTTTAAGAAAATTTCAAAAGCCTTTTTTTTAAGGTACCTCTTGAGTTCTGAAGTGGCTTTGTGGGGCCTATGTATTAGAAACCCTGATAAAACACCCCATTTTAAAAACTAGACCCCTCAAAGTATTCAAAACAGCAGTTATAAAGTTTTTTAACCCTTCAGGCATTTCACAGGAATTAAAGCAAAGTGGAGGTGAAATTTGCAAATTTCATTTTTCTTGCTGAATTTCAATTTTATTCATTTTTTTTTCTGTAACACAGAAGGATTTACCAGAGAAACACTACTAAATATGTATTGTCCAGATTCTGCAGTTTTTAGAAATGTCCCACATGTGGCCCTACTGCGCTCGTGGACTAAAAGACAAGCCCTAGAAGCAAAGAAGCACCTAGTGCATTTTGAGTCCTCTTTTTTATTAGAATATATTTTAGGCAGCATGCCAGGTTTGAAGAGGTGTTGAGGTGCCAAAACAGTAGGAATCCCCCAATAGTGACCCCATTTTGTAAACTACACCCCTCAAGGAATTCATTTAGGGTTGTTGTTACCATTTTGACCGCACATTTTTTTCACAGCACGTATTTGAATTGGGCTCTGAAATGAAAAAAATGTCATTTTTTCCAATAAAATGTCATTTGTGATCAAAATTTCTTATTTTCACAGGGAACAAAATACCCCATTTTGTTGCCCAATTTGTCCTTAGTGTGGCAGTACCCCATTTGTGGTGATAAACTGCCGTTTGGGCCCATGGGAGGGCTCAGAAGGAAAGGAGCGCTATATGTTTGTTGGAGTCCAGATTTTGTTGGATTGGTTTTCGGGTGCCATGTCGCATTTGCAGAGCCTCAGAGGTATCAAAGCAATGGAAACCCACCAAAAGTGACCCCATTTTGGAAACTACACCCCTCAAGGAATTGATTTATGGTTGTTGTTAGCATTTTGACCGCACAGTTTTTTCACAGCACCTATTTCAATTGGGCTGTGACATTAAAAAAATGTCATTTTTTCCAATAAGATGTAATTTTTTACCAAAATTTCTTATTTTCACAGGGAACAAAATACTCAATTTTGTTGCCCAATTTCTCCTGAGTGCATCAATACCCCATTTGTGGCAATAAACTGCCGTTTGGGCCCATGGGAGGCCTCAGAAGGGAAGGAGCGCTGTGTGTTCTTTGGAGTACAGATTTTGCTGGTTTGGTTTTCGTGTGCCATGTCGCATTTGCAGAGCCCCAGAGGTATCAAAGCAATGGAAACCCACCAGAAGTGACCCCATTTTGGAAACTACACCCCTCAAGGAATTCATTTATGGGTAATGTGACCATTTAGACCCCATAGTTTCTTCACAGAACTTATTTGAATTGGGCTGGGAATTTAAAAAAAATATATTTTTTCCAATAATATGTCATTTTAGCTCAAAAATTCTTATTTTCACAAGAAATAAAATACTCAATTTTGTTGCCCAATTTGTGCTGAGTGCGGCAATACCCCATTTGTGGTGATAAACTGCCGTTTGGGCCCATGGGAGGCCTCAGAAGGGAAGGAGCGCTGTGTGTTCTTTGGAGTACAGATTTTGTTGGATTGGTTTTCGGGTGCCATGTCACATTTGCAGAGCCCCAGAGGTATCAAAGCAATGGAAACCCACCAGAAGTGACCCCATTTTGGAAACTACACCCCTCAAGGAATTCATTTATGGGTAATGTGACCATTTAGACCCCATAGTTTCTTCACAGAACTTATTTGAATTGGGCTGGGAATGAAAACAAAATTATTTTTGTCAAATAATATGTAGTTTTGGCTGAAAATTTCTTATTTCCACAAGAAACAAAATACCCCATTCTGTTACGCAATTTGTTCTGAGTGCCGCAATACCCCATTTGTTGTGATAAACTGCCGTTTGGGCCCATGGGAGGGCTCAGAAGGAAAGGACCACCATTTGGCCTACTCGGGATTTTCTAGTGCGAAGTCATGTATGCAGAAGCCCCTGAGGTACCAGTACAGTTGAAACCCGCAAGAAGTGACCCCGTTTTAAAAACTACACCCTTAAGGCATTCATCTAGAGGTGTAGTGACCATTTTGACCGGAGACCTACACCCCATAAACTGTAATGTGGGTTCTCCCGGGTATGGCAATACCCTACATGTGGCTGTTATCAGCTGCCTGGACACACAGCAGGGCCCAGAGGGGAAAGACGAGGTGGGATAAGCTGTGCGGAGTGCATCAGGGTAAGTAAAATTGGGGTAAATTATAAACCAAGGGATGTATGATAAATTTTAAAACACTTTCATACAGAGCTCTGGTTATTCGGGACACGTGTCACATTGATATATTGTGTCTTCCCTTATCCCCCTCTTATAGCAGACTTTGCACCTCTTTTGACTTTTTCCCTTCTTGCCAGTTTGGGGAACTTCTCCTGGAAAGTGTTGCCGCCCTGGTACGATGCGTGTGGCCCCGCTTCCAGAAGTACTGGGTGCCCCCCCTTCTTGGTCCCTAAAGATTAGGTTCTTGATAATCACCTCTTGAAATTCCAGGAAAGTTCGCGTCTGGCCTGCACATCGACGTAGCACGTACGCATTGTACAAAGCCATCTATATGATGTTCCCGGCCAGCTTCTTATACCACACCGCATGGCACTGTAGGGCTTCAGGACTTGATCTTACAAGTCCATCACTCCCATGTACCTATTGTAGTCCAGGATGCAGTCTGGTTTGGGGGTGGCCTTTCCTTCATATATCCTAAACCTGTAGGTATACCCTGATGCACTCTCACAGCTTATACATCTTCACGCCATACCTTGCCCTCTTACCCGGCAGGTACTCGCGGAATTGAACCCTCCCTTTAAAATGTACCAGGGACTCATCAATAGAAATACACTTCTCGGGGGTGTATGCTTGGGAAAACCGGGCACTGGAACGGTCTAATAGGGGTCTCCGTTTAGACAAACGGTGAAAACTGGGGTAATCTCGGGGTGGGCACGGCTCATTATCAGTATAATGTAAGAAGCGAAGTATTGCCTCATTTATTTATTTTTTTAGGTTCCAGTTCAGTTCTGAAGTTGCTTTGAGGGGCCCATATATTAGAAACCCCTATCAAATACCCCATTTTAGAAACTAGACCCCTCAAAGTATCCACAACAGCATGTAGAAAGTTTATGAACCCTTTAGGTGTTTCACAAAAATTTAGAGCAAAGTAGAGGTGAAATTTACATTTTTTTTTTGTCAGAAAATCCTCTTTATACCATTTTTTTTATAACACAAAAGGATTTATCACAGAAACGCAACTTAATACGTATTGCCCAGATTCTGCAGTTTTGAGAAATATCCCACATGTGGCCCTCGGGCGGTAATGGACTGAAGCACCGGCCTCCGAAGCAAAGGAGCACCCAGTGGATTTTGAGGCCTCTTTTTTATTAGGCACCATGTCCGGTTTGAAGAGGTCTTGTGGTGCCAAAACATTGGGAACCCCACAAAAGTGACCCCAATTTGGAAACTAGACCCCTTGAGGAATCCATTGTAGTTTTCTTGGGGTGCATGCGGCTTTTTGATCAGTTTTTATTCTATTTTTAGGTGGCGTGGTGACTAAAAAACAGCAATTCTACTATTGTTTTTTTTTCGTTTTTTTTTACAGCGTTCACCGTGCGCTATAAATGACATATTCACTTTATTCTGCGGGGCGATACGATTACGGCGATACCAGATGTTTATAGTTTTTTTTTATGTCTTATGGCGTTTGCACAATAAAATACGTTTTGTAAACAATCATTCACTTTTGGTGTTACCTTATTCTAAGAGCCAGAACTTTTTTATTTTTCAATCAATAAAGCCGTGCGAGGACTTATTTTTTGCGTAACGAACTGTAGTTTCGATCAGTACCATTTTTAGGTACATGCGACTTTTTGATCTCTTTTTATTCCATTTTTTGGGAGGTGAAGTGACCAAAGAATTGTGATTGTGGTTCGGTTTATTATTATTTTATTTTACGGCGTTCACCGTGCGGGATAAATAATGAAATAATTTTGTAGTTCAGGCCGTTACGGACGCGGCGATACCAATTATGTATAGTTTATTTGTTTGTTTATATATTTTTATTAATAATAAAGGACTGATAAGGGAAAAGGGGGGATTTTTACTTTTAATACTTTTAAATCTTTTATTTTCTTATTTTTACACAACTTTTTTTAACTTTTTTTTAACTTTATTACTTTGTCCCACTAGGGGACATGAGGGCAGGAGGCTCTGATCGCTATTCTAATACACTGCACTACATGCGTAGTGCAGTGTATTAGAACTGTCAGCTACTCACTGACAGCAAGCATAGTGGGTCCTGACGTTGTCAGGACCCACTAGGCTTCCGTCTATGGCATAGCCGGACGCCATTGTTTGGTGTCCGGTTGCCATAGTCACCATCGCCGGCCGCTATCGCGTAGCAGGCCGGCGATGGCAGCTTAACCCCTAAAAAGCCGCGATCTCTATAGAACGCGGCTTTTAAGGGGTTAATCAGCGGGGACAAGCGATCGGTCCCCGCTGTAGGAGCTGTGACAGCTGCTGAACAAGACAGCAGCGTCACAGCTCCTGTATGTGTCGGGAGGACGGCCGAAACGGCCGTTACTCCCGAGACGTACTATTACGGCATGGAGCGCGAACGATACAGCTGCCATGACGTAATAGTACGTCAAGGAGCGGGAAGGGGTTAATACTGCTATAAAATGGTGGGCTAAAGCTCTGGCAGCTCGTCTCAGTCCCATGTTATCTAGCATTATTGGACCTGAACAGACCGGATTTGTCAAGGGAAGACAAGGATCAGATAACTCCTCAAGGGTTTTAAGGTTGGTACAATACGCTTTAAAATCTCGAACACCCTTAGTCCTGCTCAGTACAGATGCAGAAAAGGCGTTTGATAGGGTGGATTGGCCTTATATGATCGCTTCCCTGGAGAAATTTGGGATACCTCTTGCTTTTATACAAGCGATTCTTTCCCTATATAGTAACCCTAGTGCAAAGGTGAGAGTTAATGGGGTGCTCTCAAATTCCTTTACCATCACTAATGGTACAAGACAAGGATGTCCTCTATCGCCGACACTATTCGTGTTAGTCATGGAGACGCTGATCCAGAAAATTCGACAGGATCCTATTATTCATGGCTTGTCAATAGGCTCATTCACACACAAAACGGCAGCATTTGCAGATGACCTGCTGATACTCACTACTAACCCTGAGAGATCACTCCCACAGATCACAGATATCTTCTCAAAATTTGGAGAAATTTCTAATTTTAAAATAAACTTTAGTAAGTCAGAAGCCCTCAACATTTCGGTACCGCAAGATATTATTCTTCGCTTAAAAAAGAGTTCCCCCTACCTGTGGCCAGAAATGTCTATTAAATACTTAGGCATCCGCATTCCTAAAAACCCCTCTCTACTTTATAAACTTAATTATCTAAATTTGCTAGCTAACATTAAAACTTACTTACATTCCTTACACGTTCCCTTGATGTCATGGATGGGCAGGAGAAATCTTCTCAAAACATATATTGTCCCTAAACTCTTATATGTTCTTCAAACTGTACCTATCTGGCTTGCTAAGTCTTTCTTCCTATTAGTCAAGAAAACTTTCTCGGAATTTATTTGGAACAACAAACGTTATCGGTTAGCATATAAATACATTATAGCAAACTACCGCTTGGGAGGCTTTGGCCTCTCCGATTTAATGTCCTACTATAGGGCTAACCATTTACGTCGGTGGACCATCTTAGCACATCATGACTTGAAAAATATCTATGCTTCTATGGAACGCTCTCTAATGTCAATAGAAGAAAAACAGGCCTTCTGGGGTTTGCGTCCTGCTACTGCAGGCAAATTTTACAATGAATCTTTACTCAAAGGCACCATATTAACTTGGCAAGAGGTGAATAAATCATCTGCGTTGTTATCCTCCCCATCCCCCCTAATGCCACTAAATTTACTGCCATGCCTTCAATGTAACTCTAACTCCTCACCCTCGGCCCCTTGGGATATTCCACATACTCTAACTATATCAGATGTTCAAAAGCTTTCAGGAAATACTGAAATAATGGATCTAATTGTGAAAGCTAATGTTCCTCCAGGGAATTTTTTATTAACACATCATATTCTTAAAGAATGCCAAAAATTAGGGACACCTCATACAATACCTCACACTAATACCTGGCTAGAAGATTTGATGGCGGTGACTCCATACACTACCCCGAAACTATCCCAATTATACCAACAGGTTCTGATGATGCGAATGGACTGCAAACCAAGATATATTGGGAGATGGGAGGAAGAATTGGGGATGCAGCTCACTGAACCTGAACTGCGTTTTGTACTAGCAAATTCACATGGTTTCTCTAGATGTACGAGAATTCAAGAGAACTCCTTTAAACTTACAACAAGGTGGTATAAAACACCGATAATACTTCATGCTATAAATAACTCCGTTTCAGATCAATGTTGGAGGTGTAAAAGGGACATCGGATCATTATCACATATCTGGTGGCATTGCCCCCTTATTCAGCCATATTGGATTCATGTAGGGAAAGTCATAAATACTATATGCTCTCTCAATATCACATTGACTCCAGAATTGGTACTACTATGGAAACCTATAAGTGGCTTTATACCAAAAAAAAATAATCTACCAACGCACATGATAGCTGCAGCAAAACTACTGATTCCAATATTGTGGAAAGACACAGCTCCCCCTACTTTTACACAATGGTTAGATAAAGTATTTGAAATCCAGTGATTCGAAGAAATGGCACACTGGGAATCAAAGACAAGGGGCAAATATTTAGCTACCTGGTCCCCATTGCTAGATTTCCCTGACATCACTAGACTATGATGGTATCCCAAAAGGTAGAAATACAGAATCGACCAAGACCTAGCTACCTAGTGCAGAAGAAGAGTCATAACAAGGTACAAAATACAGATCACAATACCGTATAATGCTTTTACCAACAATTCATATACTCCAACAGAATTGCCTACTGACACACCCAAACTACCTACCCTCCCTTACTTTCCCCTCTCCCCCTTCGCATTTCTATATTTTTTGTTTTTCCCTTGTGTTATGTTATATTGTATTATTTTGTATTACCTGCTTATCCTTATGGATGATTAGCAAGGGCTCTGCGTAGCCAATGTTATAACAATTTGTTATATTCGCTTGTTCAAATTTATATAACAATAAAAACAGATTTGAAACAAACAAACCCCTGGCTATCAGATATCACATACTACTCTGGTACACAGAAGTAGAGACTGTTGACAAATTTACCAAAACCAAGTCCCTGTGGAGTCACTGGTTTCAAAGACTAAAAAAACACAGTGAACACCATCACTGAAATCATATCAGATGACTTCCTAACCAGCAAATGGCGCCATACTATGACACCTACACAGAATTTTGAAAAAAGCAGACCTCTTTATTCCCAATAACTTTCAAGGTTATTGGTCTGTGGTATTTCTCCAAAACAAACATGATACCATCTCAGACCACACAATTTTACCTTGAGAGAGAGGAGCAATAACATAAGCATTACATCTCTCTTTATTGCCCTGACCAAATCCAGCTAAAGGGACCTACCCTAAGTTATTCCACTTCACATGAAGCACCAATATCCAAGGAGGGCCCCGCAACTGAACCAAACAAACCACTTCTGACCAGACATCTCCATTGGAAATTAGATGAACATAATGGAAATGACACAGTGATATGATAGCAATGTCACCATATTACCAATGTAACTATAATGATTTGAGGTATATCTAACTTCAATGTAACAGAATAACATATAAAATATAGTAAAAGAATCTAGATAAAATCTCCATGATTATACACAGCCAATCAAAATCAAATGAGAGTACAACATTAACATGAAATGTGTGCAAGTATAAAACAAAATTGAAAACTATACCAAAAAATCCCAACTTTTTTACAGTAAACAGGAAAACACAGAATTAATTCACCCAGAAGTGTAGACCCCTTTACAAGCCCTTTTTTTTACAAAATGTATTGATTCTATAGTACAACACATGATAGCTACGCATTGGAAAACGTACAAGGTCTGGATATCCTAAGTCTACACAATTTATCATCACAAAAAAGCTCTCAAAATCTGCTTCAGTCCTGGTTCTTTATCTAAACCTATGGCACCACTACAGGCATTAGCTTTAAGCCCAATATACATATGAGTCTCCAACCATTTGTAAAACAGCGCTTGGAATATTAGGTGAGTAAATAATGCTACTTCTATTATATTTGTCAGATAGTGGGTACATGAAGAATTTGGAAAAAAAGATAGCGAGCTATGGGAAACTTACTAGATAAGACTTTTGAACATAACAACACAAGAATTGTTATCTTCAAATAAAGGCCTCCTCCTCCCCTTCAGCCTTTCCTCTCCATCTCCAAAATTGGTGTCTTTAACAATTCTTTGCATTACTTATTATAAAAATCAGCAGACAGTAAAGTTCCAATAGCCTAAGACCTCATCATCCAGGAAACCAGTCAGTCCAGAATTCTTAAAAAAATAGTTTCAAATCCCTGCCTATGAGATATCACATACTACTCTGGGACAAATAAGTAGAGACTGGTGCCAAATTTAATTAAAAAACAAGTCCCTATGGAGTCACTGGCTTCAAAGACTAAAATAACATAATGAACACCATCATGTAAAATAAACTCATATGACTTCCTAACAAGCAAATGGTGCCATGCCACGACACCTACATGGAATTTAAAAAAAAAATATGTCTCTATTCCCAATACCTTCCTATGGGAAACTTACTAGATAAGACGTTTGAACATAACAACACAAGAATTGTTATCTTCCAATAAAGGCCTCCTCCTCCCCTCAGCCTTGCCTCTCCATCTCCAAAATTGGTGTCTTTACCAATCTTTTGTGTCACTTATTGTAAATAGCAGCAAATACTAAAGTTCCTATAGCCTAGGACCTCATAATCCGGAAATCCAGTCAGTACAGAATTCTTAAAAAAATAGTTTCAAACCCTTGGCTATCAGATATCACATACTACTCTGGTATACAGAAGTAGAGACTGGTGACAAATTTACCAAAACCAAGTCCCTGTGGAGTCACTGGTTTCAAAGACTAAAAAAACACAGTGAACACCATCACTAAAATCAAATCAGATGACTTCCTAACCAGCAAATGGCGCCATACTATGACACCTACACAGAATTTTGAAAAAAGCAGACCTCTTTATTCCCAATACCTTTCAAGGTTATTGGTCTGTGGTTTTTCTCCAAAACAAACATGATACCATCTCAGACCACACAATTTTACCTTGAGAGAGAGGAGCAATAACATAAGCATTACATCTCTCTTTATTGCCCTGACCAAATCCAGCTAAAGGGACCTAACCTAAGTTATTCCACTTCACATGAAGCACCAATATCCAAGGAGGGCCCAGCAACTGAACCAAACAAACCACTTCTGACCAGACATCTCCATTGGAAATTAGATGAACATAATGGAAATGACACAGTGATATGATAGCAATCTCACCATATTACCAATGTAACTATAATGATTTGAGGTACATCTAACTTCAATGTAACAGAATAACATATAAAATATAGTAAAAGAATCTAGATAAAATCTCCATGATTATACACAGCCAATCAAAATCAAATGAGAGTACAACATTAACATGAAATGTGTGTAAGTATAAAACAAAATTGAAAACTATACCAAAAAATCCCAACTTTTTTACAGTAAACAGGAAAACACAGAATTAATTCACCCAGAAGTGTATACCCCTTTACAAGCACTTTTTTTTTTACAAAATGTATTGATTCTATAGTACAACACATGATAGCTATGCATTGGAAAACGTACAAGGTCTGGATATCCAAAGTATACACAATTTATCATCACACAAAAGATCTCAAAATCTGCTTCAGTCCTGGTTCTTTATCTAAACCTATGGCACCACTACAGGCATTGGCTTTAAGCCCAATATACATATGAGTCTCCAACCATTTGTAAAACAGCTCTTGAAATATTAGGTGAGTAAATAATGCTACTTCTATTATATTTGTCAGATAGTGGGTACATGAAGAATTTGGAAAAAAAGATAGCGAGCTATGGGAAACTTACTAGATAAGACTTTTGAACATAACAACACAAGAATTGTTATCTTCAAATAAAGGCCTCCTCCTCCCCTTCAGCCTTTCCTCTCCATCTCCAAAATTGGGGTCTTTACCAATTCTTTGCGTTACTTATTAGAAAAATCAGCAGACAGTAAAGTTCCCATAGCCTAAGACCTCATCATCAAGAAAACCAGTCAGTCCAGAATTCTTAAAAAAATAGTTTCAAATCCCTGCCTATGAGATATCACATACTACTCTGGAACAAATAAGTAGAGACTGGTGGCAAATTTAATCAAAAAACAAGTCCCTATGGAGTCACTGGCTTCAAAGACTAAAATAACATAATGAACACCATCATGTAAAATAAACTCATATGACTTCCTAACAAGCAAATGGTGCCATACCACGACACCTACATGGAATTTTGAAAATAAAAAAAAGTGTCTCTATTCCCAATACCTTCCTATGGGAAACTTACTAGATAAGACTTTTGAACATAACAAAACAAGAATTGTTATCTTCAAATAAAGGCCTCCTCCTCCCCTTCAGCCTTGCCTCTCCATCTCCAAAATTGGTGTCTTTACCAATCTTACGTGTCACTTATTGTAAATAGCAGCAAATACTAAAGTTCCTATAGCCTAGGACCTCATAATCCGGAAATCCAGTCAGTACAGAATTCTTAAAAAAATAGTTTCAAACCCCTGGCTATCAGATATCACATACTACTCTGGTACACAGAAGTAGAGACTGGTGACAAATTTACCAAAACCAAGTCCCTGTGGAGTCACTGGTTTCAAAGACTAAAAAAACATAGTGAACACCATCACTAAAATCAAATCAGATGACTTCCTAACCAGCAAATGGCGCCATACTATGACACCTACACAGAATTTTGAAAAAAGCAGGCCTCTTTATTCCCAATACTTTTCAAGGTTATTGGTCTGTGGTATTTCTCCAAAACAAACATGATACCATCTGAGACCACACAATTTTACCTTGAGAGAGAGAGAGGAGCAATAACATAAGCATTACATCTCTCTTTATTGCCCTGACCAAATCCAGCTAAAGGGACCTACCCTAAGTTATTCCACTTCACATGAAGCACCAATATCCAAGGAGGGCCCAGCAACTGAACCAAACAAACCACTTCTGACCAGACATCTCCATTGGAAATTAGATGAACATAATGGAAATGACACAGTGATATGATAGCAATCTCACCATATTACCAATGTAACTATAATGATTTGAGGTACATCTAACTTCAATGTAACAGAATAACATATAAAATATAGTAAAAGAATCTAGATAAAATCTCCATGATTATACACAGCCAATCAAAATCAAATGAGAGTACAACATTAACATGAAATGTGTGTAAGTATAAAACAAAATTGAAAACTATACCAAAAAATCCCAACTTTTTTACAGTAAACAGGAAAACACAGAATTAATTCACCCAGAAGTGTATACCCCTTTACAAGCACTTTTTTTTTACAAACTGTATTGATTCTATAGTACAACACATGATAGCTATGCATTGGAAAACGTACAAGGTCTGGATATCCTAAGTCTACACAATTTATCATCACACAAAAGCTCTCAAAATCTGCTTCAGTCCTGGTTCTTTATCTAAACCTATGGCACCACTACAGGCATTGGCTTTAAGCCCAATATACATATGAGTCTCCAACCATTTGTAAAACAGCTCTTGGTATATTAGGTGAGTAAATAATGCTACTTCTATTATATTTGTCAGATAGTGGGTACATGAAGAATTTGGAAAAAAAGATAGCGAGCTATGGGAAACTTACTAGATAAGACTTTTGAACATAACAACACAAGAATTGTTATCTTCAAATAAAGGCCTCCTCCTCCCCTTCAGCCTTTCCTCTCCATCTCCAAAATTGGTGTCTTTACCAATTCTTTGCGTTACTTATTATAAAAATCAGCAGACAGTAAAGTTCCCATAGCCTAAGACCTCATCATCCAGGAAACCAGTCAGTCCAGAATTCATAAATAAAATAGTTTCAAATCCCTGCCTATGAGATATCACATACTACTCTGGGACAAATAAGTAGAGACTGGTGGCAAATTTAATCAAAAAACAAGTCCCTATGGAGTCACTGGCTTCAAAGACTAAAATAACATAATGAACACCATCATGTAAAATAAACTCATATGACTTCCTAACAAGCAAATGGTGCCATACCACGACACCTACATGGAATTTTGAAAAAAATATATGTCTCTATTCCCAATGCCTTCCTATGGGAAACTTACTACATAAGACTTTTGAACATAACAACACAAGAATTGTTATCTTCAAATAAAGGCCTCCTCCTCCCCTTCAGCCTTGCCTCTCCATCTCCAAAATTGGTGTCTTTACCAATTTTATGTTTCACTTATTTTAGATAGCAGCAAATACTAAAGTTCCTATAGCCTAGGACCTCACAATGCGGAAATCCAGTCAGTACAGAATTCTTAAAAAAATAGTTTCAAACCCCTGGCTATCAGATATCACATACTACTCTGGTACACAGAAGTAGAGACTGGTGACAAATTTACCAAAACCAAGTCCCTGTGGAGTCACTGGTTTCAAAGACTAAAAAAACATAGTGAACACCATCACTAAAATCAAATCAGATGACTTCCTAACCAGCAAATGGCGCCATACTATGACACCTACACAGAATTTTGAAAAAAGCAGGCCTCTTTATTCCCAATACTTTTCAAGGTTATTGGTCTGTGGTATTTCTCCAAAACAAACATGATACCATCTGAGACCACACAATTTTACCTTGAGAGAGAGAGGAGCAATAACATAAGCATTACATCTCTCTTTATTGCCCTGACCAAATCCAGCTAAAGGGACCTACCCTAAGTTATTCCACTTCACATGAAGCACCAATATCCAAGGAGGGCCCAGCAACTGAACCAAACAAACCACTTCTGACCAGACATCTCCATTGGAAATTAGATGAACATAATGGAAATGACACAGTGATATGATAGCAATCTCATCATATTACCAATGTAACTATAATAATTTGAGGTACATCTAACTTCAATGTAACAGAATAACATATAAAATATAGTAAAATAATCTAGATAAAATCTCCATGATTATACACAGCCAATCAAAATCAAATCAGAGTACAACATTAACATGAAATGTGTGCAAGTATAAAACAAAATTGAAAACTATACCAAAAAATGTCCAACTTTTTTACAATAAACAGGAAAACACAGAATTAATTCACCCAGAAGTGTATACCCCTTTACTAGTACTTTTTTTTTACAAAATTTATTGATTCTATAGTACAACACATGATAGCTACGCATTGGAAAACGTACAAGGTCTGGATATCCTAAGTCTACACAATTTATCATCACACAAAAGCTCTCAAAATCTGCTTCAGTCCTGGTTCTTTATCTAAACCTATGGCACCACTACAGGCATTGGCTTTAAGCCCAATATACATATGAGTCTCCAACCATTTGTAAAACAGCTCTTGGAATATTAGGTGAGTAAATAATGCTACTTCTATTATATTTGTCAGATAGTGGGTACAAGAAGAATTTGGAAAAAAAGATAGCGAGCTATGGGAAACTTACTAGATAAGACTTTTGAACATAACAACACAACAATTGTTATCTTCAAATAAAGGCCTCCTCCTCCCCTTCAGCCTTTCCTCTCCATCTCCAAAATTGGTGTCTTTACCAATTCTTTGCGTTACTTATTATAAAAATCAGCAGACAGTAAAGTTCCCATAGCCTAAGACCTCATCATCAAGGAAACCAGTCAGTCCAGAATTCTTAAAAAAATAGTTTCAAATCCCTGCCTATGAGATATCACATACTACTCTGGAACAAATAAGTAGAGACTGGTGGCAAATGTAATCAAAAAACAAGTCCCTATGGAGTCACTGGCTTCAAAGACTAAAATAACATAATGAACACCATCATGTAAAATAAACTCATATGACTTCCTAACAAGCAAATGGTGCCATACCACGACACCTACATGGAATTTTGAAAATAAAAAAAAGTGTCTCCATTCCCAATACCTTCCTATGGGAAACTTACTAGATAAGACTTTTGAACATAACAACACAAGAATTGTTATCTTCAAATAAAGGCCTCCTCCTCCCCTTCAGCCTTGCCTCTCCATCTCCAAAATTGGTGTCTTTACCAATCTTATGTGTCACTTATTGTAAATAGCAGCAAATACTAAAGTTCCTATAGCCTAGGACCTCATAATCCGGAAATCCAGTCAGTACAGAATTCTTAAAAAAATAGTTTCAAACCCCTGGCTATCAGATATCACATACTACTCTGGTACACAGAAGTAGAGACTGGTGACAAATTTACCAAAACCAAGTCCCTGTGGAGTCACTGGTTTCAAAGACTAAAAAAACACAGTGAACACCATCACTAAAATCAAATCAGATGACTTCCTAACCAGCAAGTGGCGCCATACTATGACACCTACACAGAATTTTGAAAAAAGCAGACCTCTTTATGCCCAATACCTTTCAAGGTTATTGGTCTGTGGTATTTCTCCAAAACAAACATGATACCATCTCAGACCACACAATTTTACCTTCAGAGAGAGGAGCAATAACATAAGCATTACATCTCTCTTTATTGCCCTGACCAAATTCAGCTAAAGGGACCTACCCTAAGTTATTCCACTTCACATGAAGCACCAATATCCAAGGAGGGCCCAGCAACTGAACCAAACAAACCACTTCTGACCAGACATCTCCATTGGAAATTAGATGAACATAATGGAAATGACACAGTGATATGATAGCAATCTCACCATATTACCAATGTAACTATAATGATTTGAGGTACATCTAACTTCAATGTAACAGAATAACATATAAAATATAGTAAAAGAATCTAGATAAAATCTCCATGATTATACACAGCCAATCAAAATCAAATGAGAGTACAACATTAACATGAAATGTGTGTAAGTATAAAACAAAATTGAAAACTATATCAAAAAATCCCAACTTTTTTACAGTAAACAGGAAAACAAAGAATTAATTCACCCAGAAGTGTATACCCCTTTACAAGCACTTTTTTTTACAAAATGTATTGATTCTATAGTACAACACATGATAGCTATGCATTGGAAAACGTACAAGGTCTGGATATCCTAAGTCTACACAATTTATCATCACACAAAAGCTCTCAAAATCTGCTTCAGTCCTGGTTCTTTATCTAAACCTATGGCACCACTACAGGCATTGGCTTTAAGCCCAATATACATATGAGTCTCCATCCATTTGTAAAACAGCTTTTGGAATATTAGGTGAGTAAATAATGCTACTTCTATTATATTTGTCAGATAGTGGGTACATGAAGAATTTGGAAAAAAAGATAGCGAGCTATGGGAAACTTACTAGATAAGACTTTTGAACATAACAACACAAGAATTGTTATCTTCAAATAAAGGCCTCCTCCTCCCCTTCAGCCTTTCCTCTCCATCTCCAAAATTGGTGTCTTTACTAATTCTTTGTGTTACTTATTATTATAAAAATCAGCAGACAGTAAAGTTCCCATAGCCTAAGACCTCATCATCCAGGAAACCAGTCAGTCCAGAATTCATAAAAAAAATAGTTTCAAATCCCTGCCTATGAGATATCACATACTACTCTGGGACAAATAAGTAGAGACTGGTGGCAAATTTAATAAAAAAACTAGTCCCATGGAGTCACTGGCTTCAAAGACTAAAATAACATAATGAACACCATCATGTAAAATAAACTCATATGACTTCCTAACAAGCAAATGGTGCCATACCACGACACCTACATGGAATTTTGAAAAAAATATATGTCTCTATTCCCAATACCTTCCTATGGGAAACTTACTAGATAAGACTTTTGAACATAACAACACAAGAATTGTTATCTTCAAATAAAGGCCTCCTCCTCCCCTTCAGCCTTGCCTCTCCATCTCCAAAATTGGTGTCTTTACCAATCTTATGTTTCAATTATTGTAGATAGCAGCAAATACTAAAGTTCCTATAGCCTAGGACCTCATAATCCGGAAATCCAGTCAGTACAGAATTCTTAAAAGAATAGTTTCAAACCCCTGGCTATCAGATATCACATACTACTCTGGTACACAGAAGTAGAGACTGGTGACAAATTTACCAAAACCAAGTCCCTGTGGAGTCACTGGTTTCAAAGACTAAAAAAACACAGTGAACACCATCGCTAAAATCAAATCAGATGACTTCCTAACCAGCAAATGGCGCCATACTATGACACCTACACAGAATTTTGAAAAAAGCAGACCTCTTTATGCCCAATACCTTTCAAGGTTATTGGTCTGTGGTATTTCTCCAAAACAAACATGATACCATCTCAGACCACACAATTTTACCTTGAGAGAGAGGAGCAATAACATAAGCATTACATCTCTCTTTATTGCCCTGACCAAATCCAGCTAAAGGGACCTACCCTAAGTTATTCCACTTCACATGAAGCACCAATATCCAAGGAGGGCCCAGCAACTGAACCAAACAAACCACTTCTGACCAGACATCTCCATTGGAAATTAGATGAACATAATGGAAATGACACAGTGATATGATAGCAATCTCACCATATTACCAATGTAACTATAATGATTTGAGGTACATCTAACTTCAATGTAACAGAATAACATATAAAATATAGTAAAAGAATCTAGATAAAATCTTCATGATTATACACAGCCAATCAAAATCAAATGAGAGTACAACATTTACATGAAATGTGTGTAAGTATAAAATAAAATTGAAAACTATACCAAAAAATCCCAACTTTTTTACAGTAAACAGGAAAACACAGAATTAATTCACCCAGAAGTGTATACCCCTTTACAAGCACTTTTTTTTACAAAATGTATTGATTCTATAGTACAACACATGATAGCTACGCATTGGAAAACGTACAAGGTCTGGATATCCTAAGTCTACACAATTTATCATCACACAAAAGCTCTCAAAATCTGCTTCAGTCCTGGTTCTTTATCTAAACCTATGGCACCACTACAGGCATTGGCTTAAGCCCAATATACATATGAGTCTCCAACCATTTGTAAAACAGCTTTTGGTATATTAGGTGAGTAAATAATGCTACTTCTATTATATTTGTCAGATAGTGGGTACATGAAGAATTTGGAAAAAAAGATAGCGACCTATGGGAAACTTACTAGATAAGACTTTTGAACATAACAACACAAGAATTGTTATCTTCAAATAAAGGCCTCCTCCTCCCCTTCAGCCTTTCCTCTCCATCTCCAAAATTGGTGTTTTTACCAATTTTTTGCGTTACTTATTATAAAAATCAGCAGACAGTAAAGTTCCCATAGCCTAAGACCTCATCATCCAGGAAACCAGTCAGTCCAGAATTCTTAAAAAAATAGTTTCAAATCCCTGCCTATGAGATATCACATACTACTCTGGGACAAATAAGTAGAGACTGGTGGCAAATTTAATCAAAAAACAAGTCCCTATGGAGTCACTGGCTTCAAAGACTAAAATAACATAATGAACACCATCATGTAAAATAAACTCATATGACTTCCTAACAAGCAAATGGTGCCATACCACGACACCTACATGGAATTTTGAAAAAAATATGTCTCTATTCCCAATACCTTCCTATGGGAAACTTACTAGATAAGACTTTTGAACATAACAACACAAGAATTGTTATCTTCAAATAAAGGCCTCCTCCTCCCCTTCAGCCTTGCCTCTCCATCTCCAAAATTGGTGTCTTTACCAATCTTATGTGTCACTTATTGTAAATAGCAGCAAATACTAAAGTTCCTATAGCCTAGGACCTCATAATCCGGAAATCCAGTCAGTACAGAATTCTTAAAAAAATAGTTTCAAACCCCTGGCTATCAGATATCACATACTACTCTGGTACACAGAAGTAGAGACTGGTGACAAATTTACCAAAACCAAGTCCCTGTGGAGTCACTGGTTTCAAAGACTAAAAAAACACAGTGAACACCATCACTAAAATCAAATCAGATGACTTCCTAACCAGCAAATGGCGCCATACTATGACATCTACACAGAATTTTGAAAAAAGCAGAAATCTTTATTCCCAATACCTTTCAAGGTTATTGGTCTGTGGTATTTCTCCAAAACAAACCTGATACCATCTCAGACCACACAATTTTACCTTGAGAGAGAGGAGCAATAACATAAGCATTACATCTCTCTTTATTGCCCTGACCAAATCCAGCTAAAGGGACCTACCCTTAGGTTATTCCACTTCACATGAAGCACCAATATCCAAGGATGGCCCAGCAACTGAACCAAACAAACCACTTCTGACCAGACATCTCCATTGGAAATTAGATGAACATAATGGAAATGACACAGTGATATGATAGCAATCTCACCATATTACCAATGTAACTATAATGATTTAAGGTGCGTCTAACTTCAATGTAACAGAATAACATATAAAATATAGTAAAAGAATCTAGATAAAATCTCCATGATTATACACAACCAATCAAAATCAAATGAGAGTACAACATTAACATGAAATGTGTGCAAGTATAAAACAAAATTGAAAACTATACCAAAAAATCCCAACTTTTTTACAATAAACAGGAAAACACAGAATTAATTCACCCAGAAGTGTATACCCCTTTACAAGCACTTTTTTTTCCAAAATGTATTGATTCTATAGTACAACACATGATAGCTACACATTGGAAAACGTACAAGGTCTGGATATCCTAAGTCTACACAATTTATCATCACACAATAGCTCTCAAAATCTGCTTCAGTCCTGGTTCTTTATCTAAACCTATGGCACCACTACAGGCATTGGATTTAAGCTCAATATACATATGAGTCTCCAACCATTTGTAAAACAGCTCTTGGTATATTAGGTGAGTAAATAATGCTACTTCTATTATATTTGTCAGATAGTGGGTACATGAAGAATTTGGAAAAAAAGATAGCGAGCTATGGGAAACTTACTAGATAAGACTTTTGAACATAACAACACAATAATTGTTATCTTCAAATAAAGGCCTCCTCCTTTCCTTCAGCCTTTAATCTCCATCTCCAAAATTGGTGTCTTTACCAATTCTTTGCGTTACTTATTATAAAAATCAGCAGACAGTAAAGTTCCCATAGCCTAAGACCTCATCATCCAGGAAACCAGTCAGTGCAGAATTCTTAAAAAAAATAGTTTCAAATCCCTGCCTATGAGATATCACATACTACTCTGGGACAAATAAGTAGAGACTGGTGGCAAATTTAATCAAAAAACAAGTCCCTATGGAGTCACTGGCTTCAAAGACTAAAATAACATAATGAACACCATCATGTAAAATAAATTCATATGACTTCCTAACATGCAAATGGTGCCATACCAAGACACCTACATGGAATTTTGAAAAACAAATATGTCTCTATTCCCAATACCTTCCTATGGGAAACTTACTAGATAAGACTTTTGAACATAACAACACAAGAATTGTTATCTTCAAATAAAGGCCTCCTCCTCCCCTTCAGCCTTGCCTCTCCATCTCCAAAATTGGTGTCTTTACCAATCTTATGTGTCACTTATTGTAAATAGCAGCAAATACTAAAGTTCCTATAGCCTAGGACCTCATAATCCGGAAATCCAGTCAGTACAGAATTCTTAAAAAAATAGTTTCAAACCCCTGGCTATCAGATATCACATACTACTCTGGTACACAGAAGTAGAGACTGGTGACAAATTTACCAAAACCAAGTCCCTGTGGAATCACTGGTTTCAAAGACTAAAAAAACACAGTGAACACCATCGCTAAAATCAAATCAGATGACTTCCTAACCAGCAAATGGCGCCATACTATGACACCTACACAGAATTTTGAAAAAAGCAGACCTCTTTATGCCCTATACCTTTCAAGGTTATTGGTCTGTGGTATTTCTCCAAAACAAACATGATACCATTTCAGACCACACAATTTTACCTTGAGAGAGAGGAGCAATAACATAAGCATTACATGTCTCTTTATTGCCCTGACCAAATCCAGCTAAAGGGACCTACCCTAAGTTATTCCACTTCACATGAAGCACCAATATCCAAGGAGGGCCCAGCAACTGAACCAAACAAACCACTTCTGACCAGACATCTCCATTGGAAATTAGATGAACATAATGGAAATGACACAGTGATATGATAGCAATCTCACCATATTACCAATGTAACTATAATGATTTGAGGTACATCTAACTTCAATATAACAGAATAACATATAAAATATAGTAAAAGAATCTAGATAAAATCTCCATGATTATACACAGCCAATCAAAATCAAATGAGAGTACAACATTTACATGAAATGTGTGTAAGTATAAAACAAAATTGAAAACTATACCAAAAAATCCCAACTTTTTTACAGTAAACAGGAAAACACAGAATTAATTCACCCAGAAGTGTATACCCCTTTACAAGCACTTTTTTTTACAAAATGTATTGATTCTATAGTACAACACATGATAGCTACGCATTGGAAAACGTACAAGGTCTGGATATCCTAAGTCTACACAATTTATCATCACACAAAAGCTCTCAAAATCTGCTTCAGTCCTGGTTCTTTATCTAAGCCTATGGCACCACTACAGGCATTGGCTTAAGCCCAATATACATATGAGTCTCCAACCATTTGTAAAACAGCTTTTGGTATATTAGGTGAGTAAATAATGCTACTTCTATTATATTTGTCAGATAGTGGGTACATGAAGAATTTGGAAAAAAAGATAGCGAGCTATGGGAAACTTACTAGATAAGACTTTTGAACATAACAACACAAGAATTGTTATCTTCAAATAAAGGCCTCCTCCTCCCCTTCAGCCTTTCCTCTCCATCTCCAAAATTGTGTCTTTACCAATTCTTTGCGTTACTTATTATAAAAATCAGCAGACAGTAAAGTTCCCATAGCCTAAGACCTCATCATCCAGGAAACCAGTCAGTCCAGAATTCTTAAAAAAATAGTTTCAAATCCCTGCCTATGAGATATCACATACTACTCTGGGACAAATAAGTAGAGACTGGTGGCAAATTTAATCAAAAAACAAGTCCCTATGGAGTCACTGGCTTCAAAGACTAAAATAACATAATGAACACCATCATGTAAAATAAATTCATATGACTTCCTAACATGCAAATGGTGCCATACCACGACACCTACATGGAATTTTGAAAAAAACATATGTCTCTATTCACAATACCTTCCTATGGGAAACTTACGAGATAAGACTTTTGAACATAACAACACAAGAATAGTTATCTTCAAATAAAGGCCTCCTCCTCCCCTTCAGCCTTGCCTCTCCATCTCCAAAATTGGTGTCTTTACCAATCTTATGTGTCACTTATTGTAAATAGCAGCCAATACTAAAGTTCCTATAGCCTAGGACCTCATAATCCAGAAATCCAGTCAGTACAGAATTCTTAAAAAAATAGTTTCAAACCCCTGGCTATCAGATATCACATACTACTCTGGTACACAGAAGTAGAGACTGGTGACAAATTTACCAAAACCAAGTCCCTGTGGAGTCACTGGTTTCAAAGACTAAAAAAACACAGTGAACACCATCACTAAAATCAAATCAGATGACTTCCTAACCAGCAAATGGCGCCATACTATGACACCTACACAGAATTTTGAAAAAAGCAGACTTCTTTATTCCCAATACCTTTCAAGGTTATTGGTCTGTGGTATTTCTCCAAAACAAACCTGATACCATCTCAGACCACACAATTTTACCTTGAGAGAGAGGAGCAATAACATAAGCATTACATCTCTCTTTATTGCCCTGATCAAATCCAGCTAAAGGGACCTACCCTAAGTTATTCCACTTCACATGAAGCACCAATATCCAAGGAGGGCCCAGCAACTGAACCAAACAAACCACTTCTGACCAGACATCTCCATTGGAAATTAGATGAACATAATGGAAATGACACAGTGATATGATAGCAATCTCACCATATTACCAATGTAACTATAATGATTTAATGTACATCTAACTTCAATGTAACAGAATAACATATAAAATATAGTAAAAGAATCTAGATAAAATCTCCATGATTATACACAGCCAATCAAAATCAAATGAGAGTACAACATTAACATGAAATGTGTGCAAGTATAAAACAAAATTGAAAACTATACCAAAAAATCCCAACTTTTTTACAGTAAACAGGAAAACACAGAATTAATTCACCCAGAAGTGTATACCCCTTTACAAGCACTTTTTTTTTTACAAAATGTATTGATTCTATAGTAAAACACATGATAGCTACGCATTGGAAAACGTACAAGGTCTGGATATCCTAAGTCTACACAATTTATCATCACACAAAAGCTCTCAAAATCTGCTTCAGTCCTGGTTCTTTATCTAAACCTATGGCACAACTACAGGCATTGGCTTTAAGCCCAATATACATATGAGTCTCCAACCATTTGTAAAACAGCTCTTGGAATATTAGGTGAGTAAATAATGCTACTTCTATTAAATTTGTCAGATAGTGGGTACATGAAGAATTTGGAAAAAAAGATAGTGAGCTATGGGAAACTTCATAGATAATCTTTTGAACATAACAACACAAGAATTGTTATCTTCAAATAAAGGCCTCCTCCTCCCATTTAGCCTTTCCTCTCCATCTCCAAAATTGGTGTCTTTACCAATTCTTTGCGTTACTTATTATAAAAATCAGCAGACAGTAAAGTTCCCATAGCCTAAGACCTCATCAGCCAGGAAACCAGTCAGTCCAGAATTCTTAAAAAAATAGTTTCAAATCCCTGCCTATGAGATATCACATACTACTCTGGGACAAATAAGTAGAGACTGGTGGCAAATTTAATCAAAAAACAAGTCCCTATGGAGTCACTGGCTTCAAAGACTAAAATAACATAATGAACACCATCATGTAAAATAAACTCATATGACTTCCTAACAAGCAAATGGTGCCATACCACAACACCTACATGGAATTTTGAAAAAAATATATGTCTCTATTCCCAATACCTTCCTATGGGAAACTTACTAGATAAGACTTTTGAACATAACAACACAAGAATTGTTATCTTCAAATAAAGGCCTCCTCCTCCCCTTCAGCCTTGCCTCTCCATCTCCAAAATTGGTGTCTTTACCAATCTTATGTGTCACTTATTGTAAATAGCAGCAAATACTAAAGTTCCTATAGCCTAGGACCACATAATCCGGAAATCCAGTCAGTACAGAATTCTTAAAAAAATAGTTTCAAACCCCTGGCTATCAGATATCACATACTACTCTGGTACACAGAAGTAGAGACTGGTGACAAATTTACCAAAACCAAGTCCCTGTGGAGTCACTGGTTTCAAAGACTAAAAAAACACAGTGAACACCATCACTAAAATCAAATCAGATGACTTCCTAACCAGCAAATTGCGCCATACTATGACACCTACACAGAATTTTGAAAAAAGCAGACCTCTTTATTCCCAATACCTTTCAAGGTTATTGGTCTGTGGTATTTCTCCAAAACAAACCTGATACCATCTCGGACCACACAATTTTACCTTGAGAGAGAGGAGCAATAACATAAGCATTACATCTCTCTTTATTGTCCTGACCAAATCCAGCTTAAGGGACCTACCCTAAGTTATTCCACTTCACATGAAGCACCAATATCCAAGGAGGGCCCAGCAACTGAACCAAACAAACCACTTCTGACCAGACATCTCCATTGGAAATAAGATGAACATAATGGAAATGACACAGTGATATGATAGCAATCTCACCATATTACCAATGTAACTATAATGATTTGAGGTACATGTAACTTCAATGTAACAGAATAACATATAAAATATAGTAAAAGAATCTAGATAAAATCTCCATGATTATACACAGCCAATCAAAATCAAATGAGAGTACAACATTAACATGAAATGTGTGCAAGTATAAAACAAAATTGAAAACTATACCAAAAAATGTCCAACTTTTTTACAATAAACAGGAAAACACAGAATTAATTCACCCAGAAGTGTATACCCCTTTACAAGCACTTTTTTTCCAAAATGTATTGATTCTATACTACAACACATGATAGCTACGCAGTGGAAAACGTACAAGGTCTGGATATCCTAAGTCTACACAATTTATCATCACACAAAAGCTCTCAAAATCTGCTTCAGTCCTGGTTCTTTATCTAAACCTATGGCACCACTACAGGCATTGGCTTTAAGCCCAATATACATATGAGTCTCCAACCAATGGTAAAACAGCTCTTGGAATATTAGGTGAGTAAATAATGCTACTTCTATTATATTTGTCAGATAGTGGGTACATGAAGAATTTGGAAAAAAAGATAGCGAGCTATGGGAAACTTAATAGATAAGACATTTGAACATAACAACACAAGAATTGTTATCTTCAAATAAAGGCCTCCTCCTCCCCTTCAGCCTTTCCTCTCAATCTCCAAAATTGGTGTCTTTACCAATTCTTTGCGTTACTTATTATAAAAATCAGCAGACAGTAAAGTTCCCATAGCCTAAGACCTCATCATCCAGGAAACCAGTCAGTCCAGAATTCTTAAAAAAATAGTTTCAAATCCCTGCCTATGAGATATCACATACTACTCTGGGACAAATAAGTAGAGACTGGTGGCAAATGTAATCAAAAAACAAGTCCCTATGGAGTCACTGGCTTCAAAGACTAAAATAACATAATGAACACAATCATGTAAAATAAACTCATATGACTTCCTAACAAGCAAATGGTGCCATACCATGACACCTACATGGAATTTTGAAAAAAAAATATGTCTCCATTCCCAATACCTTCCTATGGGAAACTTACTAGATAAGACTTTTGAACATAACAACACAAGAATTGTTATGTTCAAATAAAGGCCTCCTCCTCCCCTTCAGCCTTGCCTCTCCATCTCCAAAATTGGTGTCTTTACCAATCTTATGTGTCACTTATTGTAAATAGCAGCAAATACTAAAGTTCCTATAGCCTAGGACCTCATAATTCGGAAATCCAGTCAGTACAGAATTCTTAAAAAAATAGTTTCAAACCCCTGGCTATCAGATATCACATACTACTCTGGTACACAGAAGTAGAGACTGGTGACAAATTTACCAAAACCAAGTCCCTGTGGAGTCACTGGTTTCAAAGACTAAAAAAACACAGTGAACACCATCACTATAATTAAATCAGATGACTTCCTAACCAGCAAATGGCGCCATACTATGACACCTACACAGAATTTTGAAAAAAGCAGACCTCTTAATTCCCAATACCTTTTAAGGTTATTGGTCTGTGGTATTTCTCCAAAACAAACATGATACCATCTCAGACCACACAATTTTACCTTGAGAGAGAGGAGCAATAACGTAAGCATTACATATCTCTTTATTGCCCTGACCAAATCCAGCAAAAGGGACCTACCCTAAGTTATTCCACTTCACATGAAGCACCAATATCCAAGGAGGACCCAGCAACTGAACCAAACAAACCACTTCTGACCAGACATCTCCATTGGAAATTAGATGAACATAATGGAAATGACACAGTGATATGATAGCAATCTCACCATATTACCAATGTAACTATAATGATTTAAGGTGCGTCTAACTTCAATGTAACAGAATAACATATAAAATATAGTAAAAGAATCTAGATAAAATCTCCATGATTATACACAGCCAATCAAAATCAAATGAGAGTACAACATTAACATGAAATGTGTGCAAGTATAAAACAAAATTGAAAACTATACCAAAAAATCCCAACTTTTTTACAATAAACAGGAAAACACAGAATTAATTCACCCAGAAGTGTATACCCCTTTACAAGCACTTTTTTTTTTCCAAAATATATTGATTCTATAGTACAACACATGATAGCTACACATTGGAAAACGTACAAGGTCTGGATATCCTAAGTCTACACAATTTATCATCACACAAAAGCTCTCAAAATCTGCTTCAGTCCTGGTTCTTTATCTAAACCTATGGCACCACTACAGGCATTGGCTTTAAGCCCAATATACATATGAGTCTTCAACCATTTGTAAAACAGCTCTTGGAATATTAGGTGAGTAAATAATGCTACTTCTATTATATTTGTCAGAATGTGGGTACATGAAGAATTTGGAAAAAAAGATAGCGAGCTATGGGAAACTAACTAGATAAGACTTTTGAACATAACAACACAAGAATTGTTATCTTCAAATAAAGGTCTCCTCCTCCCCTTCAGCCTTTCCTCTCCATCTCCAAAATTGGTGTCTTTACCAATTCTTTGCGTTACTTATTATAAAAATCAGCAGACAGTAAAGTTCCCATAGCCTAAGACCTCATCATCCAGGAAACCAGTCAGTCCAGAATTCTTAAAAAAATAGTTTCAAATCCCTGCCTATGAGATATCACATACTACTCTGGGACAAATAAGTAGAGACTGGTGGCAAATTTAATCAAAAAACAAGTCCCTATGGAGTCACTGGCTTCAAAGACTAAAATAACATAATGAACACCATCATGTAAAATAAACTCATATGACTTCCTAACAAGCAAATGGTGCCATACCACGACACCTACATGGAATTTTGAAAAAAAAATATGTCTCTATTCCCAATACCTTCCTATGGGAAACTTACTAGATAAGACTTTTGAACATAACAACACAAGAATTGTTATCTTCAAATAAAGGCATCCTCCTCCCCTTCAGCCTTGCCTCTCCATCTCCAAAATTGGTGTCTTTACCAATCTTATGTGTCACTTATTGTAAATAGCAGCAAATACTAAAGTTCCTATAGCCTAGGACCTCATAATCCGGAAATCCAGTCAGTACAGAATTCTTAAAAAAATAGTTTCAAACCCCTGGCTATCAGATATCACATACTACTCTGGTACACAGAAGTAGAGACTGGTGACAAATTTACCAAAACCAAGTACCTGTGGAGTCACTGGTTTCAAAGACTAAAAAAACACAGTGAACACCATCACTAAAATCAAATCAGATGACTTCCTAACCAGCAAATGGCGCCATACTATGACACCTACACAGAATTTTGAAAAAAGCAGACCTCTTTATTCCCAATACCTTTCAAAGTTATTGGTCTGTGGTATTTCTCCAAAACAAACCTGATACCATCTCAGACCACACAATTTTACCTTGAGAGAGAGGAGCAATAACATAAGCATTACATCTCTCTTTATTGTCCTGACCAAATCCAGCTTAAGGGACCTACCCTAAGTTTTTCCACTTCACATGAAGCACCAATAACCAAGGAGGGCCCAGCAACTGAACCAAACAAACCACTTCTGACCAGACATCTCCATTGGAAATTAGATGAACATAATGGAAATGACACAGTGATATGATAGCAATCTCACCATATTACCAATGTAACTATAATGATTTGAGGTACATCTAACTTCAATGTAACAGAATAACATATAAAATATAGTAAAATAATCTAGATAAAATCTCCATGATTATACACAGCCAATCAAAATCAAATGAGAGTACAACATTAACATGAAATGTGTGCAAGTATATAACAAAATTGAAAACTATACCAAAAAATCCCAACTTTTTTACAATAAACAGGAAAACACAGAATTAATTCACCCAGAAGTGTATACCCCTTTACAAGCACTTTTTTTTTCCAAAATGTATTGATTCTATAGTACAACACATGATAGCTACGCATTGAAAAACGTACAAGGTCTGGATATCGTAAGTCTACACAATTTATCATCACACAAAAGCTCTCAAAATCTGCTTCAGTCCTGGTTCTTTATCTAAACCTATGGCACCACTACAGGCATTGGCTTTAAGCCCAATATACATATGAGTCTCCAACCATTTGTAAAACAGCTCTTGGAATATTAGGTGAGTAAATAATGCTACTTCTATTATATTTGTCAGATAGTGGGTACATGAACAATTTGGAAAAAAAGATAGCGAGCTATGGGAAACTTACTAGATAAGACTTTTGAACATAACAACACAAGAATTGTTATCTTCAAATAAAGGCCTCCTCCTCCCCTTCAGCCTTTCCTCTCCATCTCCAAAATTGGTGTCTTTACCAATTCTTTGCGTTACTTATTATAAAAATCAGCAGATAGTAAAGTTCCCATAGCCTAAGACCTCATCATCCAGGAAACCAGTCAGTCCAGAATTCTTAAAAAAATAGTTTCAAATCCCTGCCTATGAGATATCACTTACTACTCTGGGACAAATAAGTAGAGACTGGTGGCAAATTTAATCAAAAAACAAGTCCCTATGGAGTCTCTGGCTTCAAAGACTAAAATAACATAATGAACACCATCATGTAAAATAAACTTATATGACTTCCTAACAAGCAAATGGTGCCATACCACGACACCTATATGGAATTTTGAAAAAAAAATATGTCTCTATTCCCAATACCTTCCTATGGGAAACTTACTAGATAAGACTTTTGAACATAACAACACAAGAATTGTTATCTTCAAATAAAGGCCTCCTCCTCCCCTTCAGCCTTGCCTCTCCATCTCCAAAATTGGTGTCCTTACCAATCTTATGTGTCACTTATTGTAAATAGCAGCAAATACTAAAGTTCCTATAGCCTAGGACCTCATAATCCGGAAATCCAGTCAGTACAGAATTCTTAAAAAAAATAGTTTCAAACCCCTGGCTATCAGATATCACATACTACTCTGGTACACAGAAGTAGAGACTGGTGACAAATTTACCAAAACCAAGTCCCTGTGGAGTCACTGGTTTCAAAGACTAAAAAAACACAGTGAACACCATCACTAAAATCAAATCAGATGACTTCCTAACCAGCAAATGGCGCCATACTATGACACCTACACAGAATTTTGAATAAAGCAGACCTCTTTATTCCCAATACCTTTAAGGTTATTGGTCTGTGGTATTTCTACAAAACAAACATGATACCATCTCAGACCACACAATTTTACCTTGAGAGAGAGGAGCAATAACATAAGCATTACATCTCTCTTTATTGCCCTGATCAAATCCAGCTAAAGGGACCTACCCTAAGTTATTCCACTTCACATGAAGCACCAATATCCAAGGAGGGCCCAGCAACTGAACCAAACAAACCACGTCTGACCAGACATCTCCATTGGAAATTAGATGAACATAATGGAAATGACACAGTGATATGATAGCAATCTCACCATATTACCAATGTAACTATAATGATTTGAGGTACATCTAACTTCAATGTAACAGAATAACATATAAACTATAGTAAAAGAATCTAGATAAAATCTCCATGATTATACACAGCCAATCAAAATCAAATGAGAGTACAACATTATCATGAAATGTGTGCAAGTATAAAACAAAATTGAAAACGATACCAAAAAATCCCAACTTTTTTACAGTAAACAGGAAAACACAGAATTAATTCACCCAGAAGTGTATACCCCTTTACAAGCACTTTTTTTTTTACAAAATGTATTGATTCTATAGTACAACACATGATAGCTACGCATTGGAAAACGTACAAGGTTTGGATATCCTAAGTCTACACAATTTATCATCACACAAAAGCTCTCAAAATCTGCTTCAGTCCTGGTTCTTTATCTAAACCTATGGCACCACTACAGGCATTGGCTTTAAGCCCAATATACATATGAGTCTCCAACCATTTGTAAAACAGCTCTTGGTATATTAGGTGAGTAAATAATGCTACTTCTATTATATTTGTCAGATAGTGGGTACATGAAGAATTTGGAAAAAAAGATAGCGAGCTATGGGAAACTTACTAGATAAGACTTTTGAACATAACAACACAAGAATTGTTATCTTCAAATAAAGGCCTCCTCCTCCCCTTCAGCCTTTCCTCTCCATCTCCAAAATTGGTGTCTTTACCAATTCTTTGCGTTACTTATTATAAAAATCAGCAGACAGTAAAGTTCCCATAGCCTAAGACCTCATCATCCAGGAAACCAGTCAGTCCAGAATTCTTAAAAAAATAGTTTCAAATCCCTGCCTATGAGATATCACATACTACTCTGGGACAAATAAGTAGAGACTGGTGGCAAATTTAATCAAAAAACAAGTCCCTATGGAGTCACTGGCTTCAAAGACTAAAATAACATAATGAACACAATCATGTAAAATAAACTCATATGACTTCCTAACAAGCAAATGGTGCCATACCATGACACCTACATGGAATTTTGAAAAAAAAATATGTCTCCATTCCCAATACCTTCCTATGGGAAACTTACTAGATAAGACTTTTGAACATAACAACACAAGAATTGTTATGTTCAAATAAAGGCCTCCTCCTCCCCTTCAGCCTTTCCTCTCCATCTCCAAAATTGGTGTCTTTACCAATCTTTTGTGTCACTTATTGTAAATAGCAGCAAATACTAAAGTTCCTATAGCCTAGGACCTCATAATCCGGAAATCCAGTCAGTACAGAATTCTTAAAAAAATAGTTTCAAACCCCTGGCTATCAGATATCACAATACTACTCTGGTACACAGAAGTAGAGACTGGTGACAAATTTACCAAAACCAAGTCCCTGTGGAGTCACTGGTTTCAAAGACTAAAAAAATACAGTGAACACCATCACTAAAATCAAATCAGATGACTTCCTAACCAGCAAATGGTGCCATACTATGACACCTGCACAGAATTTTGAAAAAAGCACACCTCTTTATTCGCAATACCTTTCAAGGTTATTGGTCTGTAGTATTTCTCCAAAACAAACATGATACCATCTCAGACCACACAATTTTACCTTGAGAGAGAGGAGCAATAACATAAGCATTACATCTCTCTTTATTGCCCTGATCAAATCCAGCTAAAGGGACCTACCCTAAGTTATTCCACTTCACATGAAGCACCAATATCCAAGGAGGGCCCAGCAACTGAACCAAACAAACCACTTCTGACCAGACATCTCCATTGGAAATTAGATGAATATAATGGAAATGACACAGTGATATGATAGCAATCTCACCATATTACCAATGTAACTATAATGATTTGAGGTACATCTAACTTCAATGTAACAGAATAACATATAAAATATAGTAAAAGAATCTAGATAAAATCTCCATGATTATACACAGCCAATCAAAATCAAATGAGAGTACAACATTATCATGAAATGTGTGCAAGTATAAAACAAAATTGAAAACGATACCAAAAAATCCCAACTTTTTTACAGTAAACAGGAAAACACAGAATTAATTCACCCAGAAGTGTATACCCCTTTACAAGCACTTTTTTTTTTACAAAATGTATTGATTCTATAGTACAACACATGATAGCTACGCATTGGAAAACGTACAAGGTCTGGATATCCTAAGTCTACACAATTTATCATCACACAAAAGCTCTCAAAATCTGCTTCAGTCCTGGTTCTTTATCTAAACCTATGGCACCACTACAGGCATTGGCTTTAAGCCCAATATACATATGAGTCTCCAACCATTTGTAAAACAGCTCTTGGTATATTAGGTGAGTAAATAATGCTACTTCTATTATATTTGTCAGATAGTGGGTACATGAAGAATTTGGAAAAAAAGATAGCGAGCTATGGGAAACTTACTAGATAAGACTTTTGAACATAACAACACAAGAATTGTTATCTTCAAATAAAGGCCTCCTCCTCCCCTTCAGCCTTTCCTCTCCATCTCCAAAATTGGTGTCTTTACCAATTCTTTGCGTTACTTATTATAAAAATCAGCAGACAGTAAAGTTCCCATAGCCTAAGACCTCATCATCCAGGAAACCAGTCAGTCCAGAATTCTTAAAAAAATAGTTTCAAATCCCTGCCTATGAGATATCACATACTACTCTGGGACAAATAAGTAGAGACTGGTGGCAAATTTAATCAAAAAACAAGTCCCTATGGAGTCACTGGCTTCAAAGACTAAAATAACATAATGAACACAATCATGTAAAATAAACTCATATGACTTCCTAACAAGCAAATGGTGCCATACCATGACACCTACATGGAATTTTGAAAAAAAAGTATGTCTCCATTCCCAATACCTTCCTATGGGAAACTTACTAGATAAGACTTTTGAACATAACAACACAAGAATTGTTATGTTCAAATAAAGGCCTCCTCCTCCCCTTCAGCCTTTCCTCTCCATCTCCAAAATTGGTGTCTTTACCAATCTTTTGTGTCACTTATTGTAAATAGCAGCAAATACTAAAGTTCCTATAGCCTAGGACCTCATAATGCGGAAATCCAGTCAGTACAGAATTCTTAAAAAAATTGTTTCAAACCCCTGGCTATCAGATATCACATACTACTCTGGTACACAGAAGTAGAGACTGGTGACAAATTTACCAAAACCAAGTCCCTGTGGAGTCACTGGTTTCAAAGACTAAAAAAACACAGTGAACACCATCACTAAAATCAAATCAGGTGACTTCCTAACCAGCAAATGGCGCCATACTATGACACCTACACAGAATTTTGAAAAAAGCAGACCTCTTTATTCCCAATACCTTTAAGGTTATTGGTCTGTGGTATTTCTACAAAACAAACCTGATACCATCTCAGACCACACAATTTTACCTTGAGAGAGAGGAGCAATAACATAAGCATTACATCTCTCTTTATTGCCCTGATCAAATCCAGCTAAAGGGACCTACCCTAAGTTATTCCACTTCACATGAAGCACCAATATCCAAGGAGGGCCCAGCAACTGAACCAAACAAACCACTTCTGACCAGACATCTGCATTGGAAATTAGATGAACATAATGGAAATGACACAGTGATATGATAGCAATCTCACCATATTACCAATGTAACTATAATGATTTGAGGTACATCTAACTTCAATGTAACAGAATAACATATAAAATATAGTAAAAGAATCTAGATAAAATCTCCATGATTATACACAGCCAATCAAAATCAAATGAGAGTACAACATTATCATGAAATGTGTGCAAGTATAAAACAAAATTGAAAACGATACCAAAAAATCCCAACTTTTTTACAGTAAACAGGAAAACACAGAATTAATTCACCCAGAAGTGTATACCCCTTTACAAGCACTTTTTTTTTTTTTACAAAATGTATTGATTCTATAGTACAACACATGATAGCTACGCATTGGAAAACGTACAAGGTCTGGATATCCTAAGTCTACACAATTTATCATCACACAAAAGCTCTCAAAATCTGCTTCAGTCCTGGTTCTTTATCTAAACCTATGGCACCACTACAGGCATTGGCTTTAAGCCCAATATACATATGAGTCTCCAACCATTTGTAAAACAGCTCTTGGTATATTAGGTGAGTAAATAATGCTACTTCTATTATATTTGTCAGATAGTGGGTACATGAAGAATTTGGAAAAAAAGATAGCGAGCTATGGGAAACTTACTAGATAAGACTTTTGAACATAACAACACAAGAATTGTTATCTTCAAATAAAGGCCTCCTCCTCCCCTTCAGCCTTTCCTCTCCATCTCCAAAATTGGTGTCTTTACCAATTCTTTGCGTTAGTTATTATAAAAATCAGCAGACAGTAAAGTTCCCATAGCCTAAGACCTCATCATCCAGGAAACCAGTCAGTCCAGAATTCTTAAAAAAATTGTTTCAAATCCCTGCCTATGAGATATCACATACTACTCTGGGACAAATTAGTAGAGACTGGTGGCAAATTTAATCAAAAATCAAGTCCCTATGGAGTCACTGGCTTCAAAAACTAAAATAACATAATGAACACCATCATGTAAAATAAACTCATATGACTTCCTAACAAGCAAATGGTGCCATACCATGACACCTACATGGAATTGTGAAAAAAAAATATGTCTCCATTCCCAATACCTTCCTATGGGAAACTTACTAGATAAGACTTTTGAACATAACAACACAAGAATTGTTGTGTTCAAATAAAGGCCTCCTCCTCCCCTTCAGCCTTTCCTCTCCATCTCCAAAATTGGTGTCTTTACCAATCTTTTGTGTCACTTATTGTAAATAGCAGCAAATACTAAAGTTCCTATAGCCTAGGACCTCATAATCCGGAAATCCAGTCAGTACAGAATTCTTAAATAAATAGTTTCAAACACCTGGCTATCAGAAATCACATACTACTCTGGTACACAGAAGTAGAGACTGGCGACAAATTTACCAAAACCAAGTCCCTGTGGAGTCACTGGTTTCAAAGACTAAAAAAACACAGTGAACACCATCACTAAAATCAAATCAGATGACTTCCTAACCAGCAAATGGCGCCATACTATGACACCTACACAGAATTTTGAAAAAAGCAGACCTCTTTATTCCCAATACCTTTCAAGGTTATTGGTCTGTGATATTTCTCCAAAACAAACATGATACCATCTCAGACCACACAATTTTACCTTGAGAGAGAGGAACAATAACATAAGCATTACATCTCCTCTTTACTGCCCTGACCAAATCCAGCTAAAGGGACCTACCCTAAGTTATTCCACTTCACATGAAGCACCAATATCCAAGGAGGGCCCAGCAACTGAACCAAACAAACCACTTCTGACCAGACATCTCCATTGGAAATTAGATGAACATAATGGAAATGACACAGTGATATGATAGCAATCTCACCATATTACCAATGTAACTATAATGATTTGAGGTACATCTAACTTCAATGTAACAGAATAACATATAAAATATAGTAAAATAATCTAGATAAAATCTCCATGATTATACACAGCCGATCAAAATCAAATGAGAGTACAACATTAACATGAAATGTGTGCAAGTATAAAACAAAATTGAAAACTATACCAAAAAATCCCAACTTTTTTACAGTAAACAGGAAAACACAGAATTAATTCACCCAGAAGTGTATACCCCTTTACAAGCACTTTTTTTTACAAAATGTATTGATTCTATAGTACAACACATGATAGCTACGCATTGGAAAACGTACAAGGTCTGGATATCCTAAGTCTACACAATTTATCATCACACAAAAGCTCTCAAAATCTGCTTCAGTCCTGGTTCTTTATCTAAACCTATGGCACCACTACAGGCATTGGCTTTAAGCCCAATATACATATGAGTCTCCAACCATTTGTAAAACAGCTCTTGGAATATTAGGTGAGTAAATAATGCTACTTCTATTATATTTGTCAGATAGTGGGTACATGAAGAATTTGGAAAAAAAGATAGCGAGCTATGGGAAACTTACTAGATAAGACTTTTGAACATAACAACACAAGAATTGTTATCTTGAAATAAAGGCCTCCTCCTCCCCTTCAGCCTTTCCTCTCCATCTCCAAAATTGGTGTCTTTAACAATTCTTTGCCTTACTTATTATAAAAATCAGCAGACAGTAAAGTTCCCATAGCCTAAGACCTCATTATCCAGGAAACCAGTCAGTCCAGAATTCTTAAAAAAATAGTTTCAAATCCCTGCCTATGAGATATCACATACTACTCTGGGACAAATTAGTAGAGACTGGTGGTAAATTTAATCAAAAATCAAGTCCCTATGGAGTCACTGGCTTCAAAAACTAAAATAACATAATGAACACCATCATGTAAAATAAACTCATATGACTTCCTAACAAGCAAATGGTGCCATACCACGACACCTACATGGAATTTTGAAAAATAAATATGTCTCCATTCCCAATACCTTCCTATGGGAAACTTACTAGATAAGACTTTTGAACATAACAACAAAAGAATTGTTGTGTTCAAATAAAGGCCTCCTCCTCCCCTTCAGCCTTGCCTCTCCATCTCCAAAATTGGTGTCTTTACCAATCTTTTGTGTCACTTATTGTAAATAGCAGCAAATACTAAAGTTCCTATAGCCTAGGACCTCATAATCCGGAAATCCAGTCAGTACAGAATTCATAAAAAAATAGTTTCAAACCCCTGGCTATCAGATATCACATACTACTCTGGTACATAGAAGTAGAGACTGGTGACAAATTTACCAAAATCAAGTCCCTGTGGAGTCACTGGTTTCAAAGACTAAAAAAACACAGTGAACACCATCACTAAAATCAAATCAGATGACTTCCTAACCAGCAAATGGCGCCATAGTATGACACCTACACAGAATTTTGAAAAAAGCAGACCTCTTTATTTCCAATACCTTTCAAGGTTATTGGTCTGTGGTATTTCTCCAAAACAAACATGATACCATCTCAGACCACACAATTTTACCTTGAGAGAGAGGAGCAATAACATAAGCATTACATCTCTCTTTATTGCACTGACCAAATCCAGCTAAAGGGACCTACCCTAAGTTATTCCACTTCACATGAAGCACCAATATCCAAGGAGGGCCCAGCAACTGAACCAAACAAACCACTTCTGACCAGACATCTCCATTGGAAATTAGATAAACATAATGGAAATGACACAGTGATATGATAGCAATCTCACCATATTAGCAATGTAACTATAATGATTTGAGGCACATCTAACTTCAATGTAACAGAATAACATATAAAATATAGTAAAAGAATCTAGATAAAATCTCCATGATTATACACAGCCAATCAAAATCAAATGAGAGTACAACATTAACATGAAATGTGTGTAAGTATAAAACAAAATTTAAAACTATACCAAAAAATCCCAACTTTTTTACATTAAACTGGAAAACACAGAATTAATTCACCCAGAAGTGTATACCCCTTTACAAGCACTTTTTTTTACAAAATGTATTGATTCTATAGTACAACACATGATAGCTAGGCATTGGAAAACGTACAAGGTCTGGATATCCTAAGTCTACACAATTTATCATCACACAAAAGCTCTCAAAATCTGCTTCAGTCCTGGTTCTTTATCTAAACCTATGGCCCCACTACAGGCATTGGCTTTAAGCCCAATATACATATGAGTCTCCAACCATTTGTAAAACAGCTCTTGGAATATTAGGTGAGTAAATAATGCTACTTCAATTATATTTGTCAGATAGTGGGTACATGAAGAATTTGGAAAAAAAGATAGCGAGCTATGGGAAACTTACTAGATAAGACTTTTGAAAATAACAGCACAAGAATTGTTATCTTCAAATAAAGGCCTCCTCCTCCCCTTCAGCCTTTCCTCTCCATCTCCAAAATTGGTGTCTTTACCAATTCTTTGCGTTACTTATTATAAAAATCAGCAGACAGTAAAGTTCCCATAGCCTAAGACCTCATCATCCAGGAAACCAGTCAGTCCAGAATTCTTAAAAAAATAGTTTCAAATCCCTGCCTATGAGATATCACATACTACTCTGGGACAAATAAGTAGAGACTGGTGGCAAATTTAATAAAAAAACAAGTCCCTATGGAGTCACTGGCTTCAAAGACTAAAATAACATAATGAACACCATCATGTAAAATAAATTCATATGACTTCCTAACAAGCAAATGGTGCCATACCACGACACCTACATGGAATTTTGAAAAAAAAATATGTCTCTATTCCCAATACCTTCCTATGGGAAACTTACTAGATAAGACTTTTGAACATAACAACACAAGAATTGTTATCTTCAAATAAAGGCCTCCTCCTCCCCTTCAGCCTTGCCTCTCCATCTCCAAAATTTGTGTCTTTACCAATCTTTTGTGTCACTTACTGTAAATAGCAGCAAATACTAAAGTTCCTATAGCCTAGGACCTCATAATCCGGAAATCCAGTCAGTACAGAATTCTTAAAAAAATAGTTTCAAACCCCTGGCTATCAGATATCACATACTACTCTGGTACACAGAAGTAGAGACTGGTGACAAATTTACCAAAACCAAGTCCCTGTGGAGTCACTGGTTTCAAAGACTAAAAAAAAACAGTGAACACCATCACTAAAATAAAATCAGATGACTTCCTAACCAGCAAATGGCGCCATACTATGACACCTACACAGAATTTTGAAAAAAGCAGACCTCTTTATTCCCAATACCTTTCAAGGTTATTGGTCTGTGGTATTTCTCCAAAACAAACATGATACCATCTCAGACCACACAATTTTACCTTGAGAGAGAGGAGCAATAACATAAGCATTACATCTCTCTTTATTGCCCTGACCAAATCCAGCTAAAGGGACCTACCCTAAGTTATTCCACTTCACATGAAGCACCAATATCCAAGGAGGGCCCAGCAACTGAACCAAACAAACCACTTCTGACCAGACATCTCCATTGGAAATTAGATGAACATAATGGAAATGACACAGTGATATGATAGCAATCTCACCATATTACCAATGTAACTATAATGATTTGAGGTACATCTAACTTCAATGTAACAGAATAACATATAAAATATAGTAAAAGAATCTAGATAAAATCTCCATGATTATACACAGCCAATCAAAATCAAATGAGAGTACAACATTAACATGAAATGTGTGCAAGTATAAAACAAAATTGAAAACTATACCAAAAAATTTCCAACTTTTTTACAATAAACAGGAAAACACAGAATTAATTCACCCAGAAGTGTATACCCCTTTACAAGCACTTTTTTTTACAAAATGTATTGATTCTATAGTACAACACATGATTGCTATGCATTGGAAAACATACAAGGTCTGGATATCCTAAGTCTACACAATTTATCATCACACAAAAGCTCTCAAAATCTGCTTCAGTCCTGGTTCTTTATCTAAACCTATGGCACCACTACAGGCATTGGCTTTAAGCCCAATATACATATGAGTCTCCAACCATTTGTAAAACAGCTCTTGGTATATTAGGTGAGTAAATAATGCTACTTCAATTATATTTGTCAGATAGTGGGTACATGAAGAATTTGGAAAAAAAGATAGCGAGCTATGGGAAACTTACTAGATAAGACTTTTGAACATAACAACACAAGAATTGTTATCTTCAAATAAAGGCCTCCTCCTCCCCTTCAGCCTTCCCTCTCCATCTTCAAAATTGGTGTCTTTACCAATTCTTTACGTTACTTATTATAAAAATCAGCAGACAGTAAAGTTCCCATAGCCTAAGACCTCATCATCCAGGAAACCAGTCAGTCCAGAATTCTTAAAAAAATAGTTTCAAATCCCTGCCTATGAGATATCACATACTACTCTGGGACAAATAAGTAGAGACTGGTGGCAAATTTAATCAAAAAACAAGTCCCTATGGAGTCACTGGCTTCAAAGACTAAAATAACATAATGAACACCATCATGTAAAATAAACTCATATGACTTCCTAACAAGCAAATGGTGCCATACCACGACACCTACATGGAATTTTGAAAAAAAAATATGTCTCTATTCCCAATACCTTCCTATGGGAAACTTACTAGATAAGACTTTTGAACATAACAACACAAGAATTGTTATCTTCAAATAAAGGCCTCCTCCTCCCCTTCAGCCTTGCCTCTCCATCTCCAAAATTGGTGTCTTTACCAATCTTATGTGTCACTTATTGTAAATAGCAGCAAATACTAAATTTCCTATAGCCTAGGACCTCATAATCCGGAAATCCAGTCAGTACAGAATTCTTAAAAAAATAGTTTCAAACCCCTGGCTATCAGTTATCACATACTACTCTGGTACACAGAAGTAGAGACTGGTGACAAATTTACCAAAACCAAGTCCCTGTGGAGTCACTGGTTTCAAAGACTAAAAAAACACAGTGAACATCATCACTAAAATCAAATCAGATGACTTCCTAACCAGCAAATGGCGCCATACTATGACACCTACACAGAATTTTGAAAAAAGCAGACCTCTTTATTCCCAATACCTTTCAAGGTTATTGGTCTGTGGTATTTCTCCAAAACAAACATGATACCATCTCAGACCACACAATTTTACATTGAGAGAGAGGAGCAATAACATAAGCATTACATCTCTCTTTATTGCCCTGACCAAATCCAGCTAAAGGGACCTACCCTAAGTTATTCCACTTCACATGAAGCACCAATATCCAAGGAGGGCCCAGCAACTGAACCAAACAAACCACTTCTGACCAGACATCTCCATTGGAAATTAGATGAACATAATGGAAATGACACAGTGATATGATAGCAATCTCACCATATTACCAATGTAACTACAATGATTTGAGGTACATCTAACTTCAATGTAACAGAATAACATATAAAATATAGTAAAAGAATCTAGATAAAATCTCCATGATTATACACAGCCAATCAAAATCAAATGAGAGTACAACATTAACATGAAATGTGTGCAAGTATAAAACAAAATTGGAAACGATACCAAAAAATTTCCAACTTTTTTACAATAAACAGGAAAACACAGAATTAATTCACCCAGAAGTGTATACCCCTTTACAAGCACTTTTTTTTACAAAATGTATTGATTCTATAGTACAACACATGATAGCTACGCATTGGAAAACGTACAAGGTCTGGATATCCTAAGTCTACACAATTTATCATCACACAAAAGCTCTCAAAATCTGCTTCAGTCCTGGTTCTTTATCTAAACCTATGGCACCACTACAGGCATTGGCTTTAAGCCCAATATACATATGAGTCTCCAACCATTTGTAAAACAGCTCTTGGAATATTAGGTGAGTAAATAATGCTACTTCTATTATATTTGTCAGATAGTGGGTACATGAAGAATTTGGAAAAAAAGATAGCGAGCTATGGGAAACTTACTAGATAAGACTTTTGAACATAACAACACAAGAATTGTTATCTTCAAATAAAGGCCTCCTCCTCCCCTTCAGCCTTTCCTCTCCATCTCCAAAATTGGTGTATTTACCAATTCTTTGCGTTACTTATTATAAAAATCAGCAGACAGTAAAGTTCCCATAGCCTAAGACCTCATCATCCAGGAAACCAGTCAGTCCAGAATTCTTAAAAAAATAGTTTCAAATCCCTGCCTATGAGATATCACATACTACTCTGGGACAAATAAGTAGAGACTGGTGGCAAATTTAATCAAAAAACAAGTCCCTATGGAGTCACTGGCTTCAAAGACTAAAATAACATAATGAACACCATCATGTAAAATAAACTCATATCACTTCCTAACAAGCAAATGGTGCCATACCACGACACCTACATGGAATTTTGAAAAAAAAATATGTCTCTATTCCCAATACCTTCCTATGGGAAACTTACTAGATAAGACTTTTGAACATAACAACACAAGAATTGTTATCTTCAAATAAAGGCCTCCTCCTCCCCTTCAGCCTTGCCTCTCCATCTCCAAAATTGGTGTCTTTACCAATCTTATGTGTCACTTATTATAAATAGCAGCAAATACTAAAGTTCCTATAGCCTAGGACCTCATAATCCGGAAATCCAGTCAGTACAGAATTCTTAAAAAAATAGTTTCAAACCCCTGGCTATCAGATATCACATACTACTCTGGTACACAGAAGTAGAGACTGGTGACAAATTTACCAAAACCAAGTCCCTGTGGAGTCACTGGTTTCAAAGACTAAAAAAACACAGTGAACACCATCACTAAAATCAAATCAGATGACTTCCTAACTAGCAAATGGCGCCATACTATGACATCTACACAGAATTTTGAAAAAAGCAGAAATCTTTATTCCCAATACCTTTCAAGGTTATTGGTCTGTGGTATTTCTCCAAAACAAACCTGATACCATCTCAGACCACACAATTTTACCTTGAGAGAGAGGAGCAATAACATAAGCATTACATCTCTCTTTATTGCCTTGACCAAATCCAGCTAAAGGGACCTACCCTTAAGTTATTCCACTTCACATGAAGCACCAATATCCAAGGAGGGCCCAGCAACTGAACCAAACAAACCACTTCTGACCAGACATCTCCATTGGAAATTAGATGAACATAATGGAAATGACACAGTGATATGATAGCAATCTCACCATATTACCAATGTAACTATAATGATTTGAGGTACATCTAACTTCAATGTAACAGAATAACATATAAAATATAGTAAAAGAATCTAGATAAAATCTCCATGATTATACACAGCCAATCAAAATCAAATAAGAGTACAACATTAACATGAAATGTGTGTAAGCATAAAACAAAATTGAAAACTATACCAAAAAATCCCAACTTGTTTACAGTAAACAGGAAAACACAGAATTAATTCACCCAGAAGTGTATACCCCTTTACAAGCACTTTTTTTTACAAAATGTATTGATTCTATAGTACAACACATGATAGCTACGCATTGGAAAACGTACAAGGTCTGAATATCCTAAGTCTACACAATTTATCATCACACAAAAGCTCTCAAAATCTGCTTCAGTCCTGGTTCTTTATCTAAACCTATGGCACCACTACAGGCATTGGCTTTAAGCCCAATATACATATGAGTCTCCAACCATTTGTAAAACAGCTCTTGGAATATTAGGTGAGTAAATAATGCTACTTCTATTATATTTGTCAGATAGTGGGTACATGAAGAATTTGGAAAAAAAGATAGCGAGCTATGGGAAACTTACTAGATAAGACTTTTGAACATAACAACACAAGAATTGTTATCTTCAAATAAAGGCCTCCTCCTCCCCTTCAGCCTTTCCTCTCCATCTCCAAAATTGGTGTCTTTACCAATTCTTTGCGTTACTTATTATAAAAATCAGCAGACAGTAAAGTTCCCATAGCCTAAGACCTCATCATCCAGGAAACCAGTCAGTCCAGAATTCTTAAAAAAATAGTTTCAAATCCCTGCCTATGAGATATCACATACTACTCTGGGACAAATAAGTAGAGACTGGTGGCAAATTTAATCAAAAAACAAGTCCCTATGGAGTCACTGGCTTCAAAGACTAAAATAACATAATGAACACCATCATGTAAAATAAACTTATATGACTTCCTAACAAGCAAATGGTGCCATACCACGACACCTACATGGAATTTTGAAAAAAAAATATGTCTCTATTCCCAATACCTTCCTATGGGAAACTTACTAGATAAGACTTTTGAACATAACAACACAAGAATTGTTATGTTCAAATAAAGGCCTCCTCCTCCCCTTCAGCCTTGCCTCTCCATCTCCAAAATTGGTGTCTTTACCAATCTTATGTGTCACTTATTGTAAATAGCAGCAAATACTAAAGTTCCTATAGCCTAGGACCTCATAATCCGGAAATCCAGTCAGTACAGAATTCTTAAAAAAATAGTTTCAAACCCCTGGCTATCAGATATCACATACTACTCTGGTACACAGAAGTAGAGACTGGTGACAAATTTACCAAAACCAAGTCCCTGTGGAGTCACTGGTTTCAAAGACTAAAAAAAAAACAGTGAACACCATCACTAAAATAAAATCAGATGACTTCCTAACCAGCAAATGGCGCCATACTATGACACCTTCACAGAATTTTGAAAAAAGCAGACCTCTTTATTCCCAATACCTTTTAAGGTTATTGGTCTGTGGTATTTCTCCAAAACAAACATGATACCATCTCAGACCACACAATTTTACCTTGAGAGAGAGGAGCAATAACATAAGCATTACATCTCTCTTTATTGCCCTCACCAAATCCAGCAAAAGGGACCTACCCTAAGTAATTCCACATCACATGAAGCACCAATATCCAAGGAGGGCCCAGCAACTGAACCAAACAAACCACTTCTGACCAGACATCTCCATTGGAAATTAGATGAACATAATGGAAATGACACAGTGATATGATAGCAATCTCACCATATTACCAATGTAACTATAATGATTTGAGGTACATCTAACTTCAATGTAACAGAATAACGTATAAAATATAGTAAAATAATCTAGATAAAATCTCCATGATTATACACAGCCAATCAAAATCAAATGAGAGTACAACATTAACAAGAAATGTGTGCAAGTATAAAACAAAATTGAAAACTATACCAAAAAATCCCAACTTTTTTACAGTAAACAGGAAAACACAGAATTAATTCACCCAGAAGTGTATACCCCTTTACAAGCACTTTTTTTTTTACAAAATGTATCGATTCTATAGTACAACACATGATAGCTATGCATTGGAAAACGTACAAGGTCTGGATATCCTAAGTCTACACAATTTATCATCACACAAAAGCTCTCAAAATCTGCTTCAGTCCTGGTTCTTTATCTAAACCTATGGCACCACTACAGGCATTGGCTTTAAGCCAATATACATATGAGTCTCCAACCATTTGTAAAACAGCTCTTGGAATATTAGGTGAGTAAATAATGCTACTTCTATTATATTTGTCAGATAGTGGGTACATGAAGAATTTGGAAAAAAAGATAGCGAGCTATGGGAAACTTACTAGATAAGACTTTTGAACATAACAACACAAGAATTGTTATCTTCAAATAAAGGCCTCCTCCTCCCCTTCAGCCTTTCCTCTCCATCTCCAAAATTGGTGTCTTTACCAATTCTTTGCGTTACTTATTATAAAAATCAGCAGACAGTAAATTTCCCATAGCCTAAGACCTCATCATCCAGGAAACCAGTCAGTCCAGAATTCTTAAAAAAATAGTTTCAAATCCCTGCCTATGAGATATCACATACTACTCTGGGACAAATAAGTAGAGACTGGTGGCAAATTTAATCAAAAAACAAGTCCCTGTGGAGTCACTGGCTTCAAAGACTAAAATAACATAATGAACACAATCATGTAAAATAAACTCATATGACTTCCTAACAAGCAAATGGTGCCATACCACGACACCTACATGGAATTGTGAAAAAAAAATATGTCTCTATTCCCAATACCTTCCTCTGGGAAACTTACTAGATAAAACTTTTGAACATAACAACACAAGAATTGTTATCTTCAAATAAAGGCCTCCTCCTCCCCTTCAGCCTTGCCTCTCCATCTCCAAAATTGGTGTATTTACCAATCTTATGTGTCACTTATTGTAAATAGCAGCAAATACTAAAGTTCCTATAGCCTAGGACCTCATAATCCGGAAATCCAGTCAGTACAGAATTCTTAAAAAAATAATTTCAAACCCCTGGCTATCAGATATCACATACTACTCTGGTACACAGAAGTAGAGACTGGTGACAAATTTACCAAAACCAAGTCCCTGTGGAGTCACTAGTTTCAAAGACTAAAAAAAAAACAGTGAACACCATCACTAAAATAAAATCAGATGACTTCCTAACCAGCAAATGGCGCCATACTATGACACCTACACAGAATTTTGAAAAAAGCAGACCTCTTTATTCCCAATACCTTTTAAGGTTATTGGTCTGTGGTATTTCTCCAAAACAAACATGATACCATCTCAGACCACACAATTTTACCTTGAGAGAGAGGAGCAATAACATAAGCATTACATTTCTCTTTATTGCCTTGACCAAATCCAGCAAAAGGGACCTACCCTAAGTTATTCCACTTCACATGAAGCACCAATATCCAAGGAGGGCCCAGCAACTGAACCAAACAAACCACTTCTGACCAGACATCTCCATTGGAAATTAGATGAACATAATGGAAATGACACAGTGATATGATAGCAATCTCACCATATTACCAATGTAACTACTATGATTTGAGGTACATCTAACTTCAATGTAACAGAATAACATATAAAATATAGTAAAATAATCTAGATAAAATCTCCATGATTATACACAGCCAATCAAAATCAAATGAGAGTACAACATTAACATGAAATGTGTGCAAGTATAAAACAAAATTGAAAACTATACCAAAAAATCCCAACTTTTTTACAGTAAACAGGAAAACAGAATTAATTCACCCAGAAGTGTATACCCCTTTACAAGCACTTTTTTTTTACAAAATGTATCGATTCTATAGTACAACACATGATAGCTATGCATTGGAAAACGTACAAGGTCTGGATATCCTAAGTCTACACAATTTATCATCACACAAAAGCTCTCAAAATCTGCTTCAGTCCTGGTTCTTTATCTAAACCTATGGCCCCACTACAGGCATTGGCTTTAAGCCCAATATACATATGAGTCTCCAACCATTTGTAAAACAGCTCTTGGAATATTAGTTGAGTAAATAATGCTACTTCAATTATATTTGTCAGATAGTGGGTACATGAAGAATTTGGAAAAAAAGATAGCGAGCTATGGGAAACTTACTAGATAAGACTTTTGAACATAACAACACAAGAATTGTTATCTTCAAATAAAGGCCTCCTCCTCCCCTTCAGCCTTTCCTCTCCATCTCCAAAATTGGTGTCTTTACCAATTCTTTGCGTTACTTATTATAAAAATCAGCAGACAGTAAATTTCCCATAGCCTAAGACCTCATCATCCAGGAAACCAGTCATTCCAGAATTCTTAAAAAAATAGTTTCAAATCCCTGCCTATGAGATATCACATACTACTCTGGGACAAATAAGTAGAGACTGGTGGCAAATTTAATAAAAAAACAAGTCCCTATGGAGTCACTGGCTTCAAAGACTAAAATAACATAATGAACACCATCATGTAAAATAAACTCATATGACTTCCTAACAAGCAAATGGTGCCATACCACGACACCTACATGGAATTTTGAAAAAGAAATATGTCTCTATTCCCAATACCTTCCTATGGGAAACTTACTAGATAAGACTTTTGAACATAACAACACAAGAATTGTTATCTTCAAATAAAGGCCTCCTCCTCCCCTTCAGCCTTGCCTCTCCATCTCCAAAATTGGTGTCTTTACCAATCTTATGTGTCACTTATTGTAAATAGCAGCAAATACTAAAGTTCCTATAGCCTAGGACCTCATAATCCGGAAATCCAGTCAGTACAGAATTCTTAAATAAATAGTTTCAAACCCCTGGCTATCAGATATCACATACTACTCTGGTACACAGAACTAGAGACTGGTGACAAATTTACCAAAACCAAGTCCCTGTGGAGTCACTGGTTTCAAAGACTAAAAAAACACAGTGAACACCATCACTAAAATCAAATCAGATGACTTCCTAACCAGCAAATGGCGCCATACTATGACACCTACACAGAATTTTTAATAAAGCAGACCTCTTTATTCCCAATACCATCCAAGGTTATTGGTCTGTGGTATTTCTCCAAAACAAACATGATACCATCTCAGACCACACAATTTTACCTTGAGAGAGAGGAGCAATAACATAAGCATTACATCTCTCTTTATTGCCCTGACCAAATCCAGCTAAAGGGACCTACCCTAAGTTAATCCACTTCACATGAAGCACCAATATCCAAGGAGGGCCCAGCAACTGAACCAAACAAACCACTTCTGACCAGACATCTCCATTGGAAATTAGATGAACATAATGGAAATGACACAGTGATATGATAGCAATCTCACCATATTACCAATGTAACTATAATGATTTGAGGTACATCTAACTTCAATGTAACAGAATAACGTATAAAATATAGTAAAATAATCTAGATAAAATCTCCATGATTATACACAGCCAATCAAAATCAAATGAGAGTACAACATTAACATGAAATGTGTGCAAGTATAAAACAAAATTGAAAACTATACCAAAAAATCCCAACTTTTTTACAGTAAACAGGAAAACACAGAATTAATTCACCCAGAAGTGTATACCCCTTTACAAGCACTTTTTTTTTACAAAATGTATCGATTCTATATTACAACACATTATAGCTATGCATTGGAAAACGTACAAGGTCTGGATATCCTAAGTCTACACAATTTATCATCACACAAAAGCTCTCAAAATCTGCTTCAGTCCTGGTTCTTTATCTAAACCTATGGCCCCACTACAGGCATTGGCTTTAAGCCCAATATACATATGAGTCTTCAACCATTTGTAAAACAGCTCTTGGAATATTAGGTGAGTAAATAATGCTACTTCAATTATATTTGTCAGATAGTGGGTACATGAAGAATTTGGAAAAAAGATAGCGAGCTATGGGAAACTTACTAGATAAGACTTTTGAACATAACAACACAAGAATTGTTATCTTCAAATAAAGGCCTCCTCCTCCCCTTCAGCCTTTCCTCTCCATCTCCAAAATTGGTGTCTTTACCAATTCTTTGCGTTACTTATTATAAAAATCAGCAGACAGTAAAGTTCCCATAGCCTAAGACCTCATCATCCAGGAAACCAGTCAGTCCAGAATTCTTAAAAAAATAGTTTCAAATCCCTGCCTATGAGATATCACATACTACTCTGGGACAAATAAGTAGAGACTGGTGGCAAATTTAATCAAAAAACAAGTCCCTATGGAGTCACTGGCTTCAAAGACTAAAATAACATAATGAACACCATCATGTAAAATAAACTCATATGACTTCCTAACAAGCAAATGGTGCCATACCACGACACCTACATGGAATTTTGAAAAAAAAATATGTCTCTATTCCCAATACCTTCCTATTGGAAACTTACTAGATAAAACTTTTGAACATAACAACACAAGAATTGTTATCTTCAAATAAAGGCCTCCTCCTCCCCTTCAGCCTTGCCTCTCCATCTCCAAAATTGGTGTCTTTACCAATCTTATGTGTCACTTATTGTAAATAGCAGCAAATACTAAAGTTCCTATAGCCTAGGACCTCATAATCCGGAAATCCAGTCAGTACAGAATTCTTAAAAAAATAATTTCAAACCCCTGGCTATCAGATATCACATACTACTCTGGTACACAGAAGTAGAGACTGGTGACAAATTTACCAAAACCAAGTCCCTGTGGAGTCACTAGTTTCAAAGACTAAAAAAAAAACAGTGAACACCATCACTAAAATAAAATCAGATGACTTCCTAACCAGCAAATGGCGCCATACTATGACACCTACACAGAATTTTGAAAAAAGCAGACCTCTTTATTCCCAATACCTTTTAAGGTTATTGGTCTGTGGTATTTCTCCAAAACAAACATGATACCATCTCAGACCACACAATTTTACCTTGAGAGAGAGGAGCAATAACATAAGCATTACATCTCTCTTTATTGCCTTGACCAAATCCAGCAAAAGGGACCTACCCTAAGTTATTCCACTTCGCATGAAGCACCAATATCCAAGGAGGGCCCAGCAACTGAACCAAACAAACCACTTCTGACCAGACATCTCCATTGGAAATTAGATGAACATAATGGAAATGACACAGTGATATGATAGCAATCTCACCATATTACCAATGTAACTACTATGATTTGAGGTACATCTAACTTCAATGTAACAGAATAACATATAAAATATAGTAAAATAATCTAGATAAAATCTCCATGATTATACACAGCCAATCAAAATCAAATGAGAGTACAACATTAACATGAAATGTGTGCAAGTATAAAACAAAATTGAAAACTATACCAAAAAATCCCAACTTTTTTACAGTAAACAGGAAAACAGAATTAATTCACCCAGAAGTGTATACCCCTTTACAAGCACTTTTTTTTTACAAAATGTATCGATTCTATAGTACAACACATGATAGCTATGCATTGGAAAACGTACAAGGTCTGGATATCCTAAGTCTACACAATTTATCATCACACAAAAGCTCTCAAAATCTGCTTCAGTCCTGGTTCTTTATCTAAACCTATGGCCCCACTACAGGCATTGGCTTTAAGCCCAATATACATATGAGTCTCCAACCATTTGTAAAACAGCTCTTGGAATATTAGGTGAGTAAATAATGCTACTTCAATTATATTTGTCAGATAGTGGGTACATGAAGAATTTGGAAAAAAGATAGCGAGCTATGGGAAACTTACTAGATAAGACTTTTGAACATAACAACACAAGAATTGTTATCTTCAAATAAAGGCCTCCTCCTCCCCTTCAGCCTTTCCTCTCCATCTCCAAAATTGGTGTCTTTACCAATTCTTTGCGTTACTTATTATAAAAATCAGCAGACAGTAAATTTCCCATAGCCTAAGACCTCATCATCCAGGAAACCAGTCATTCCAGAATTCTTAAAAAAATAGTTTCAAATCCCTGCCTATGAGATATCACATACTACTCTGGGACAAATAAGTAGAGACTGGTGGCAAATTTAATAAAAAAAACAGTCCCTATGGAGTCACTGGCTTCAAAGACTAAAATAACATAATGAACACCATCATGTAAAATAAACTCATATGACTTCCTAACAAGCAAATGGTGCCATACCACGACACCTACATGGAATTTTGAAAAAAAAATATGTCTCTATTCCCAATACCTTCCTATGGGAAACTTACTAGATAAGACTTTTGAACATAACAACACAAGAATTGTTATCTTCAAATAAAGGCCTCCTCCTCCCCTTCAGCCTTTCCTCTCCATCTCCAAAATTGGTGTCTTTACCAATCTTATGTGTCACTTATTGTAAATAGCAGCAAATACTAAAGTTCCTATAGCCTAGGACCTGATAATCCGGAAATCCAGTCAGTACAGAATTCTTAAAAAAATAGTTTCAAACCCTTGGCTATCAGATATCACATACTACTCTGGTACACAGAAGTAGAGACTGGTGACAAATTTACCAAAACCAAGTCCCTGTGGAGTCACTGGTTTCAAAGACTAAAAAAAAACAGTGAACACCATCACTAAAATCAAATCAGATGACTTCCTAACCAGCAAATGGCGCCATACTATGACACCTACACAGAATTTTGAAAAAAGCAGACCTCTTTATTCCCAATACCTTTCAAGGTTATTGGTCTGTGGTATTTCTCAAAAACAAACATGATACCATCTCAGACCACACAATTTTACTTTGAGAGAGAGGAGCAATAACATAAGCATTACATCTCTCTTTATTGCCCTGACCAAATCCAGCTAAAGGGACCTACCCTAAGTTATTCCACTTCACATGAAGCACCAATATCCAAGGAGGTCCCAGCAACTGAACCAAACAAACCACTTCTGACCAGACATCTCCATTGGAAATTAGATGAACATAATGGAAATGACACAGTGATATGATAGCAATCTCACCATATTACCAATGTAACTATAATGATTTGAGGTACATCTAACTTCAATGTAACAGAATAACATATAAAATATAGTAAAATAATCTAGATAAAATCTCCATGATTATACACAGCCAATCAAAATCAAATGAGAGTACAACATTAACATGAAATGTGTGCAAGTATAAAACAAAATTGAAAACTATACCAAAAAATCCCAACTTTTTTACAGTAAACAGGAAAACACAGAATTAATTCACCCAGAAGTGTATACCCCTTTACAAGCACTTTTTTTTTACAAAATGTATCGATTCTATAGTACAACACATGATAGCTATGCATTGGAAAACGTACAAGGTCTGGATATCTTAAGTCTACACAATTTATCATCACACAAAAGCTCTCAAAATCTGCTTCAGTCCTGGTTCTTTATCTAAACCTATGGCACCACTACAGGCATTGGCTATAAGCCCAATATACATATGAGTCTCCAACCATTTGTAAAACAGCTCTTGGTATATTAGGTGAGTAAATAATGCTACTTCAATTATATTTGTCAGATAGTGGGTACATGAAGAATTTGGAAAAAAAGATAGCGAGCTATGGGAAACTTACTAGATAAGACTTTTGAACATAACAGCACAAGAATTGTTATCTTCAAATAAAGGCCTCCTCCTCCCCTTCAGCCTTTCCTCTCCATCTCCAAAATTGGTGTCTTTACCAATTCTTTGCGTTACTTATTATAAAAATCAGCAGACAGTAAAGTTCCCATAGCCTAAGACCTCATCATCCAGGAAACCAGTCAGTCCAGAATTCTTAAAAAAATAGTTTCAAATCCCTGCCTATGAGATATCACATACTACTCTGGGACAAATAAGTAGAGACTGGTGGCAAATTTAATCAAAAAACAAGTCCCTATGGAGTCACTGGCTTCAAAGACTAAAATAACATAATGAACACCATCATGTAAAATAAACTCATATGACTTCCTAACAAGCAAATGGTGCCATACCACGACACCTACATGGAATTTTGAAAAAAAAATACGTCTCTATTCCCAATACCTTCCTATGGGAAACTTACTAGATAAGACTTTTGAACATAACAACACAAGAATTGTTATCTTCAAATAAAGGCCTCCTCCTCCCCTTCAGCCTTGCCTCTCCATCTCCAAAATTGGTGTCTTTACCAATCTTATGTGTCACTTATTGTAAATAGCAGCAAATACTAAAGTTCCTATAGCCTAGGACCTCATAATCCGGAAATCCAGTCAGTACAGAATTCTTAAAAAAATAGTTTCAAACCCTTGGCTATCAGATATCACATACTACTCTGGTACACAGAAGTAGAGACTGGTGACAAATTTACCAAAACCAAGTCCCTGTGGAGTCACTGGTTTCAAAGACTAAAAAAAACAGTGAACACCATCACTAAAATCAAATCAGATGACTTCCTAACCAGCAAATGGCGCCATACTATGACACCTACACAGCATTTTGAAAAAAGCAGACCTCTTTATTCCCAATACCTTTCAAGGTTATTGGTCTGTGGTATTTCTCAAAAACAAACATGATACCATCTCAGACCACACAATTTTACTTTGAGAGAAAGGAGCAATAACATAAGCATTACATCTCTCTTTATTGCCCTGACCAAATCCAGCAAAAGGGACCTACCCTAAGTAATTCCACATCACATGAAGCACCAATATCCAAGGAGGGCCCAGCAACTGAACCAAACAAACCACTTCTGACCAGACATCTCCATTGGAAATTAGATGAACATAATGGAAATGACACAGTGATATGATAGCAATCTCACCATATTACCAATGTAACTATAATGATTTGAGGTACATCTAACTTCAATGTAACAGAATAACATATAAAATATAGTAAAAGAATCTAGATAAAATCTCCATGATTATACACAGCCAATCAAAATCAAATGAGAGTACAACATTAACATGAAATGTGTGCAAGTATAAAAATAAATTGAAAACTATACCAAAAAATTTCCAACTTTTTTACAATAAACAGGAAAACACAGAATTAATTCACCCAGAAGTGTATACCCCTTTACAAGCACTTTTTTTTACAAAATGTATTGATTCTATAGTACAACACATGATAGCTATGCATTGGAAAACGTACAAGGTCTGGATATCCTAAGTCTACACAATTTATCATCACACAAAAGCTCTCAAAATCTGCTTCAGTCCTGGTTCTTTATCTAAACCTATGGCACCACTACAGGCATTGGCTTTAAGCCCAATATACATATGAGTCTCCATCCATTTGTAAAACAGCTTTTGGAATATTAGGTGAGTAAATAATGCTACTTCTATTATATTTGTCAGATAGTGGGTACAAGAAGAATTTGGAAAAAAAGATAGCGAGCTATGGGAAACTTACTAGATAAGACTTTTGAACATAACAACACAAGAATTGTTATCTTCAAATAAAGGCCTCCTCCTCCCCTTCAGCCTTTCCTCTCCATCTCCAAAATTGGTGTCTTTACTAATTCTTTGTGTTACTTATTATAAAAATCAGCAGACAGTAAAGTTCCCATAGCCTAAGACCTCATCATCCAGGAAACCAGTCAGTCCAGAATTCATAAAAAAAATAGTTTCAAATCCCTGCCTATGAGATATCACATACTACTCTGGGACAAATAAGTAGAGACTGGTGGCAAATTTAATAAAAAAAACTAGTCCCATGGAGTCACTGGCTTCAAAGACTAAAATAACATAATGAACACCATCATGTAAAATAAACTCATATGACTTCCTAACAAGCAAATGGTGCCATACCACGACACCTACATGGAATTTTGAAAAAAATATATGTCTCTATTCCCAATACCTTCCTATGGGAAACTTACTAGATAAGACTTTTGAACATAACAACACAAGAATTGTTATCTTCAAATAAAGGCCTCCTCCTCCCCTTCAGCCTTGCCTCTCCATCTCCAAAATTGGTGTCTTTACCAATCTTATGTTTCAATTATTGTAAATAGCAGCAAATACTAAAGTTCCTATAGCCTAGGACCTCATAATCCGGAAATCCAGTCAGTACAGAATTCTTAAAAAAATAGTTTCAAACCCCTGGCTATCAGATATCACATACTACTCTGGTACACAGAAGTAGAGACTGGTGACAAATTTACCAAAATCAAGTCCCTGTGGAGTCACTGGTTTCAAAGACTAAAAAAACACAGTGAACACCATCACTAAAATCAAATCAGATGACTTCCTAACCAGCAAGTGGCGCCATACTATGACACCTACACAGAATTTTGAAAAAAGCAGACCTCTTTATTCCCAATACCTTTCAAGGTTATTGGTCTGTGGTATTTCTCCAAAACAAACATGATACCATCTCAGACCACACAATTTTACCTTGAGAGAGAGGAGCAATAACATAAGCATTACATCTCTCTTTATTGCCCTGACCAAATCCAGCTAAAGGGACCTACCCTAAGTTATTCCACTTCACATGAAGCACCAATATCCAAGGAGGGCCCAGCAACTGAACCAAACAAACCACTTCTGACCAGACATCTCCATTGGAAATTAGATGAACATAATGGAAATGACACAGTGATATGATAGCAATCTCACCATATTACCAATGTAACTATAATGATTTGAGGTACATCTAACTTCAATGTAGCAGAATAACATATAAAATATAGTAAAAGAATCTAGATAAAATCTCCATGATTATACACAGCCAATCAAAATCAAATGAGAGTACAACATTAACATGAAATGTGTGTAAGTATAAAACAAAATTGAAAACTATACCAAAAAATACCAACTTTTTTACAGTAAACAGGAAAACACAGAATTAATTCACCCAGAAGTGTATACCCCTTTACAAGCACTTTTTTTTTACAAAATGTATTGATTCTATAGTACAACACATGATAGCTATGCATTGGAAAACGTACAAGGTCTGGATATCCTAAGTCTACACAATTTATCATCACACAAAAGCTCTCAAAATCTGCTTCAGTCCTGGTTCTTTATCTAAACCTATGGCACCACTACAGGCATTGGCTTTAAGCCCAATATACATATGAGTCTCCAACCATTTGTAAAACAGCTCTTGGTATATTAGGTGAGTAAATAATGCTACTTCTATTATATTTGTCAGATAGTGGGTACATGAAGAATTTGGAAAAAAAGATAGCGAGCTATGGGAAACTTACTAGATAAGACTTTTGAACATAACAACACAAGAATTGTTATCTTCAAATAAAGGCCTCCTCCTCCCCTTCAGCCTTTCCTCTCCATCTCCAAAATTGGTGTCTTTACTAATTCTTTGTGTTACTTATTATAAAAATCAGCAGACAGTAAAGTTCCCATAGCCTAAGACCTCATCATCCAGGAAACCAGTCAGTCCAAAATTCATAAAAAAAATAGTTTCAAATCCCTGCCTATGAGATATCACATACTACTCTGGGACAAATAAGTAGAGACTGGTGGCAAATTTAATAAAAAAAACTAGTCCCATGGAGTCACTGGCTTCAAAGACTAAAATAACATAATGAACACCATCATGTAAAATAAACTCATATGACTTCCTAACAAGCAAATGGTGCCATACCACGACACCTACATGGAATTTTGAAAAAAATATATGTCTCTATTCCCAATACCTTCCTATGGGAAACTTACTAGATAAGACTTTTGAACATAACAACACAAGAATTGTTATCTTCAAATAAAGGCCTCCTCCTCCCCTTCAGCCTTGCCTCTCCATCTCCAAAATTGGTGTCTTTACCAATCTTATGTTTCAATTATTGTAAATAGCAGCAAATACTAAAGTTCCTATAGCCTAGGACCTCATAATCCGGAAATCCAGTCAGTACAGAATTCTTAAAAAAATAGTTTCAAACCCCTGGCTATCAGATATCACATACTACTCTGGTACACAGAAGTAGAGACTGGTGACAAATTTACCAAAACCAAGTCCCTGTGGAGTCACTGGTTTCAAAGACTAAAAAAAACAGTGAACACCATCACTAAAATCAAATCAGATGACTTCCTAACCAGCAAATGGCGCCATACTATGACACCTACACAGCATTTTGAAAAAAGCAGACCTCTTTATTCCCAATACCTTTCAAGGTTATTGGTCTGTGGTATTTCTCAAAAACAAACATGATACCATCTCAGACCACACAATTTTACTTTGAGAGAAAGGAGCAATAACATAAGCATTACATCTCTCTTTATTGCCCTGACCAAATCCAGCAAAAGGGACCTACCCTAAGTAATTCCACATCACATGAAGCACCAATATCCAAGGAGGGCCCAGCAACTGAACCAAACAAACCACTTCTGACCAGACATCTCCATTGGAAATTAGATGAACATAATGGAAATGACACAGTGATATGATAGCAATCTCACCATATTACCAATGTAACTATAATGATTTGAGGTACATCTAACTTCAATGTAACAGAATAACATATAAAATATAGTAAAAGAATCTAGATAAAATCTCCATGATTATACACAGCCAATCAAAATCAAATGAGAGTACAACATTAACATGAAATGTGTGCAAGTATAAAACAAAATTTAAAACTATACCAAAAAATCCCAACTTTTTTACAGTAAACAGGAAAACAGAATTAATTCACCCAGAAGTGTATACCCCTTTACAAGCACTTTTTTTTTACAAAATGTATCGATTCTATAGTACAACACATGATAGCTATGCATTGGAAAACGTACAAGGTCTGGATATCCTAAGTCTACACAATTTATCATCACACAAAAGCTCTCAAAATCTGCTTCAGTCCTGGCTCTTTATCTAAACCTATGGCACCACTACAGGCATTGGCTATTAGCCCAATATACATATGAGTCTCCAACCATTTGTAAAACAGCTCTTGGTATATTAGGTGAGTAAATAATGCTACTTCAATTATATTTGTCAGATAGTGGGTACATGAAGAATTTGGAAAAAAAGATAGCGAGCTATGGGAAACTTACTAGATAAGACTTTTGAACATAACAACACAAGAATTGTTATCTTCAAATAAAGGCCTCCTCCTCCCCTTCAGCCTTTCCTCTCCATCTCCAAAATTGGTGTCTTTACCAATTCTTTGCGTTACTTATTATAAAAATCAGCAGACAGTAAAGTTCCCATAGCCTAAGACCTCATCATCCAGGAAACCAGTCAGTCCAGAATTCTTAAAAAAATAGTTTCAAATCCCTGCCTATGAGATATCACATACTACTCTGGGACAAATAAGTAGAGACTGGTGGCAAATTTAATCAAAAAACAAGTCCCTATGGAGTCACTGGCTTCAAAGACTAAAATAACATAATGAACACCATCATGTAAAATAAACTCATATGACTTCCTAACAAGCAAATGGTGCCATACCACGACACCTACATGGAATTTTGAAAAAAAAATATGTCTCTATTCCCAATACCTTCCTATGGGAAACTTACTAGATAAGACTTTTGAACATAACAACACAAGAATTGTTATCTTCAAATAAAGGCCTCCTCCTCCCCTTCAGCCTTGCCTCTCCATCTCCAAAATTGGTGTCTTTACCAATCTTATGTGTCACTTATTGTAAATAGCAGCAAATACTAAAGTTCCTATAGCCTAGGACCTCATAATCCGGAAATCCAGTCAGTACAGAATTCTTAAAAAAATAGTTTCAAACCCTTGGCTATCAGATATCACATACTACTCTGGTACACAGAAGTAGAGACTGGTGACAAATTTACCAAAACCAAGTCCCTGTGGAGTCACTGGTTTCAAAGACTAAAAAAAAACAGTGAACACCATCACTAAAATCAAATCAGATGACTTCCTAACCAGCAAATGGCGCCATACTATGACACCTACACAGAATTTTGAAAAAACCAGACCTCTTTATTCCCAATACCTATCAAGGTTATTGGTCTGTGGTATTTCTCAAAAACAAACATGATACCATCTCAGACCACACAATTTTACTTTGAGAGAAAGGAGCAATAACATAAGCATTACATCTCTCTTTATTGCCCTGACCAAATCCAGCAAAAGGGACCTACCCTAAGTAATTCCACATCACATGAAGCACCAATATCCAAGGAGGGCCCAGCAACTGAACCAAACAAACCACTTCTGACCAGACATCTCCACTGGAAATTAGATGAACATAATGGAAATGACACAGTGATATGATAGCAATCTCACCATATTACCAATGTAACTACTATGATTTGAGGTACATCTAACTTCAATGTAACAGAATAACATATAAAATATAGTAAAAGAATCTAGATAAAATCTCCATGATTATACACAGCCAATCAAAATCAAATGAGAGTACAACATTAACATGAAATGTGTGCAAGTATAAAAATAAATTGAAAACTATACCAAAAAATTTCCAACTTTTTTACAATAAACAGGAAAACACAGAATTAATTCACCCAGAAGTGTATACCCCTTTACAAGCACTTTTTTTTACAAAATGTATTGATTCTATAGTACAACACATGATAGCTATGCATTGGAAAACGTACAAGGTCTGGATATCCTAAGTCTACACAATTTATCATCACACAAAAGCTCTCAAAATCTGCTTCAGTCCTGGTTCTTTATCTAAACCTATGGCACCACTACAGGCATTGGCTTTAAGCCCAATATACATATGAGTCTCCATCCATTTGTAAAACAGCTTTTGGAATATTAGGTGAGTAAATAATGCTACTTCTATTATATTTGTCAGATAGTGGGTACAAGAAGAATTTGGAAAAAAAGATAGCGAGCTATGGGAAACTTACTAGATAAGACTTTTGAACATAACAACACAAGAATTGTTATCTTCAAATAAAGGCCTCCTCCTCCCCTTCAGCCTTTCCTCTCCATCTCCAAAATTGGTGTCTTTACTAATTCTTTGTGTTACTTATTATAAAAATCAGCAGACAGTAAAGTTCCCATAGCCTAAGACCTCATCATCCAGGAAACCAGTCAGTCCAGAATTCATAAAAAAAATAGTTTCAAATCCCTGCCTATGAGATATCACATACTACTCTGGGACAAATAAGTAGAGACTGGTGGCAAATTTAATAAAAAAAACTAGTCCCATGGAGTCACTGGCTTCAAAGACTAAAATAACATAATGAACACCATCATGTAAAATAAACTCATATGACTTCCTAACAAGCAAATGGTGCCATACCACGACACCTACATGGAATTTTGAAAAAAATATATGTCTCTATTCCCAATACCTTCCTATGGGAAACTTACTAGATAAGACTTTTGAACATAACAACACAAGAATTGTTATCTTCAAATAAAGGCCTCCTCCTCCCCTTCAGCCTTGCCTCTCCATCTCCAAAATTGGTGTCTTTACCAATCTTATGTTTCAATTATTGTAAATAGCAGCAAATACTAAAGTTCCTATAGCCTAGGACCTCATAATCCGGAAATCCAGTCAGTACAGAATTCTTAAAAAAATAGTTTCAAACCCCTGGCTATCAGATATCACATACTACTCTGGTACACAGAAGTAGAGACTGGTGACAAATTTACCAAAATCAAGTCCCTGTGGAGTCACTGGTTTCAAAGACTAAAAAAACACAGTGAACACCATCACTAAAATCAAATCAGATGACTTCCTAACCAGCAAGTGGCGCCATACTATGACACCTACACAGAATTTTGAAAAAAGCAGACCTCTTTATTCCCAATACCTTTCAAGGTTATTGGTCTGTGGTATTTCTCCAAAACAAACATGATACCATCTCAGACCACACAATTTTACCTTGAGAGAGAGGAGCAATAACATAAGCATTACATCTCTCTTTATTGCCCTGACCAAATCCAGCTAAAGGGACCTACCCTAAGTTATTCCACTTCACATGAAGCACCAATATCCAAGGAGGGCCCAGCAACTGAACCAAACAAACCACTTCTGACCAGACATCTCCATTGGAAATTAGATGAACATAATGGAAATGACACAGTGATATGATAGCAATCTCACCATATTACCAATGTAACTATAATGATTTGAGGTACATCTAACTTCAATGTAGCAGAATAACATATAAAATATAGTAAAAGAATCTAGATAAAATCTCCATGATTATACACAGCCAATCAAAATCAAATGAGAGTACAACATTAACATGAAATGTGTGTAAGTATAAAACAAAATTGAAAACTATACCAAAAAATCCCAACTTTTTTACAGTAAACAGGAAAACACAGAATTAATTCACCCAGAAGTGTATACCCCTTTACAAGCACTTTTTTTTTACAAAATGTATTGATTCTATAGTACAACACATGATAGCTATGCATTGGAAAACGTACAAGGTCTGGATATCCTAAGTCTACACAATTTATCATCACACAAAAGCTCTCAAAATCTGCTTCAGTCCTGGTTCTTTATCTAAACCTATGGCACCACTACAGGCATTGGCTTTAAGCCCAATATACATATGAGTCTCCAACCATTTGTAAAACAGCTCTTGGTATATTAGGTGAGTAAATAATGCTACTTCTATTATATTTGTCAGATAGTGGGTACATGAAGAATTTGGAAAAAAAGATAGCGAGCTATGGGAAACTTACTAGATAAGACTTTTGAACATAACAACACAAGAATTGTTATCTTCAAATAAAGGCCTCCTCCTCCCCTTCAGCCTTTCCTCTCCATCTCCAAAATTGGTGTCTTTACTAATTCTTTGTGTTACTTATTATAAAAATCAGCAGACAGTAAAGTTCCCATAGCCTAAGACCTCATCATCCAGGAAACCAGTCAGTCCAAAATTCATAAAAAAAATAGTTTCAAATCCCTGCCTATGAGATATCACATACTACTCTGGGACAAATAAGTAGAGACTGGTGGCAAATTTAATAAAAAAAACTAGTCCCATGGAGTCACTGGCTTCAAAGACTAAAATAACATAATGAACACCATCATGTAAAATAAACTCATATGACTTCCTAACAAGCAAATGGTGCCATACCACGACACCTACATGGAATTTTGAAAAAAATATATGTCTCTATTCCCAATACCTTCCTATGGGAAACTTACTAGATAAGACTTTTGAACATAACAACACAAGAATTGTTATCTTCAAATAAAGGCCTCCTCCTCCCCTTCAGCCTTGCCTCTCCATCTCCAAAATTGGTGTCTTTACCAATCTTATGTTTCAATTATTGTAAATAGCAGCAAATACTAAAGTTCCTATAGCCTAGGACCTCATAATCCGGAAATCCAGTCAGTACAGAATTCTTAAAAAAATAGTTTCAAACCCCTGGCTATCAGATATCACATACTACTCTGGTACACAGAAGTAGAGACTGGTGACAAATTTACCAAAACCAAGTCCCTGTGGAGTCACTGGTTTCAAAGACTAAAAAAACACAGTGAACACCATCACTAAAATCAAATCAGATGACTTCCTAACCAGCAAGTGGCGCCATACTATGACACCTACACAGAATTTTGAAAAAAGCAGACCTCTTTATTCCCAATACCTTTCAAGGTTATTGGTCTGTGGTATTTCTCCAAAACAAACATGATACCATCTCAGACCACACAATTTTACCTTGAGAGAGAGGAGCAATAACATAAGCATTACATCTCTCTTTATTGCCCTGACCAAATCCAGCTAAAGGGACCTACCCTAAGTTATTCCACTTCACATGAAGCACCAATATCCAAGGAGGGCCCAGCAACTGAACCAAACAAACCACTTCTGACCAGACATCTCCATTGGAAATTAGATGAACATAATGGAAATGACACAGTGATATGATAGCAATCTCACCATATTACCAATGTAACTATAATGATTTGAGGTACATCTAACTTCAATGTAGCAGAATAACATATAAAATATAGTAAAAGAATCTAGATAAAATCTCCATGATTATACACAGCCAATCAAAATCAAATGAGAGTACAACATTAACATGAAATGTGTGTAAGTATAAAACAAAATTGAAAACTATACCAAAAAATCCCAACTTTTTTACAGTAAACAGGAAAACACAGAATTAATTCACCCAGAAGTGTATACCCCTTTACAAGCACTTTTTTTTTACAAAATGTATTGATTCTATAGTACAACACATGATAGCTATGCATTGGAAAACGTACAAGGTCTGGATATCCTAAGTCTACACAATTTATCATCACACAAAAGCTCTCAAAATCTGCTTCAGTCCTGGTTCTTTATCTAAACCTATGGCACCACTACAGGCATTGGCTTTAAGCCCAATATACATATGAGTCTCCAACCATTTGTAAAACAGCTCTTGGTATATTAGGTGAGTAAATAATGCTACCTCTATTATATTTGTCAGATAGTGGGTACATGAAGAATTTGGAAAAAAAGATAGCGAGCTATGGGAAACTTACTAGATAAGACTTTTGAACATAACAACACAAGAATTGTTATCTTCAAATAAAGGCCTCCTCCTCCCCTTCAGCCTTTCCTCTCCATCTCCAAAATTGGTGTCTTTACCAATTCTTTGCGTTACTTATTATAAAAATCAGCAGACAGTAAAGTTCCCATAGCCTAAGACCTCATCATCCAGGAAACCAGTCAGTCCAGAATTCATAAAAAAAATAGTTTCAAATCCCTGCCTATGAGATATCACATACTACTCTGGGACAAATAAGTAGAGACTGGTGGCAAATTTAATCAAAAAACAAGTCCCTATGGAGTCACTGGCTTCAAAGACTAAAATAACATAATGAACACCATCATGTAAAATAAACTCATATGACTTCCTAACAAGCAAATGGTGCCATACCACGACACCTACATGGAATTTTGAAAAAAATATATGTCTCTATTCCCAATACCTTCCTATGGGAAACTTACTAGATAAGACTTTTGAACATAACAACACAAGAATTGTTATCTTCAAATAAAGGCCTCCTCCTCCCCTTCAGCCTTGCCTCTCCATCTCCAAAATTGGTGTCTTTACCAATCTTATGTTTCACTTATTGTAGATAGCAGCAAATACTAAAGTTCCTATAGCCTAGGACCTCATAATGCGGAAATCCAGTCAGTACAGAATTCTTAAAAAAATAGTTTCAAACCCCTGGCTAACAGATATCACATACTACTCTGGTACACAGAAGTAGAGACTGGTGACAAATTTACCAAAACCAAGTCCCTGTGGAGTCACTGGTTTCAAAGACTAAAAAAACATAGTGAACACCATCACTAAAATCAAATCAGATGACTTCCTAACCAGCAAATGGCGCCATACTATGACACCTACACAGAATTTTGAAAAAAGCAGACCTCTTTATTCCCAATACTTTTCAAAGTTATTGGTCTGTGGTATTTCTCCAAAACAAACATGATACCATCTGAGACCACACAATTTTACCTTGAGAGAGAGAGGAGCAATAACATAAGCATTACATCTCTCTTTATTGCCCTGACCAAATCCAGCTAAAGGGACCTACCCTAAGTTATTCCACTTCACATGAAGCACCAATATCCAAGGAGGGCCCAGCAACTGAACCAAACAAACAACTTCTGACCAGACATCTCCATTGGAAATTAGATGAACATAATGGAAATGACACAGTGATATGATAGCAATCTCATCATATTACCAATGTAACTATAATAATTTGAGGTACATCTAACTTCAATGTAACAGAATAACATATAAAATATAGTAAAATAATCTAGATAAAATCTCCATGATTATACACAGCCAATCAAAATCAAATGAGAGTACAACATTAACATGAAATGTGTGCAAGTATAAAACAAAATTGAAAACTATACCAAAAAATGTCCAACTTTTTTACAATAAACAGGAAAACACAGAATTAATTCACCCAGAAGTGTATACCCCTTTACTAGTACTTTTTTTTTACAAAATTTATTGATTCTATAGTACAACACATGATAGCTACGCATTGGAAAACGTACAAGGTCTGGATATCCTAAGTCTACACAATTTATCATCACACAAAAGCTCTCAAAATCTGCTTCAGTCCTGGTTCTTTATCTAAACCTATGGCACCACTACAGGCATTGGCTTTAAGCCCAATATACATATGAGTATCCAACCATTTGTAAAACAGCTCTTTGAATATTAGGTGAGTAAATAATGCTACTTCTATTATATTTGTCAGATAGTGGGTACAAGAAGAATTTGGAAAAAAAGATAGCGAGCTATGGGAAACTTACTAGATAAGACTTTTGAACATAACAACACAAGAATTGTTATCTTCAAATAAAGGCCTCCTCCTCCCCTTCAGCCTTTCCTCTCCATCTCCAAAATTGGTGTCTTTACCAATTCTTTGCGTTACTTATTATACAAATCAGCAGACAGTAAAGTTCCCATAGCCTAAGATCTCATCATCAAGGAAACCAGTCAGTCCAGAATTCTTAAAAAAATAGTCTCAAATCCCTGCCTATGAGATATCACATACTACTCTGGAACAAATAAGTAGAGACTGGTGGCAAATTTAATAAAAAAACAAGTCCCTATGGAGTCACTGGCTTCAAAGACTAAAATAACATAATGAACACCATCATGTAAAATAAATTCATATGACTTCCTAACAAGCAAATGGTGCCATACCACGACACCTACATGGAATTTTGAAAAAAAAATATGTCTCTATTCCCAATACCTTCCTATGGGAAACTTACTAGATAAGACTTTTGAACATAACAACACAAAAATTGTTATGTTCAAATAAAGGCCTCCTCCTCCCCTTCAGCCTTGCCTCTCCATCTAAAAAATTGGTGTCTTTACCAATCTTTTGTGTCACTTATTGTAAATAGCAGCAAATACTAAAGTTCCTATAGCCTAGGACCTCATAATCCGGAAATCCAGTCAGTACAGAATTCTTAAAAAAATAGTTTCAAACCCCTAGCTATCAGGTATCACATTCTACTCTGGTACACAGAAGTAGAGACTGGTGACAAATTTTCCAAAACCAAGTCCCTGTGGAGTCACTGGTTTCAAAGACTATAAAAACACAGTGAACACCATCACTAAAATCAAATCAGATGACTTCCTAACCAGCAAATGGTGCCATACTATGACACCTACACAGAATTTAAAAAAAAGCAGACCTCTTTATGCCCAATACCTTTCAAGGTTATTGGTCTGTGGTATTTCTCCAAAACAAACATGATACCATCTCAGACCACACAATTTTACCTTGAGAGAGAGGAGCAATAACATAAGCATTACATCTCTCTTTATTGCCCTGACCAAATCCAGCTAAAGGGACCTACCCTAAGTTGTTCCACTTCACATGAAGCACCAATATCCAAGGAGGGCCCAGCAACTGAACCAAACAAACCACTTCTGACCAGACATCTCCATTGGAAATTAGATGAACATAATGGAAATGACACAATGATATGATAGCAATCTCACCATATTACCAATGTAACTATAATGATTTGAGGTACATCTAACTTCAATGTAACAGAATAACATATAAAATATAGTAAAATAATCTAGATAAAATCTCCATGATTATACACAGCCAATCAAAATCAAATGAGAGTACAACATTAACATGAAATGTGTGTAAGTATAAAACAAAATTGAAAGCTATACCAAAAAATCTCAGCTTTTTTACAGTAAACAGGAAAACACAGAATTAATTCACCCAGAATTGTATACCCCTTTACAAGCACTTTTTTTTTTACAAAATGTATTGATTCTATAGTACAACACATGATAGCTATGCATTGGAAAACGTACAAGGTCTGGATATCCTAAGTCTACACAATTTATCATCACACAAAAGCTCTCAAAATCTGCTTCAGTCCTGGTTCTTTATCTAAACCTATGGCACCACTACAGGCATTGGCTTTAAGCCCAATATACATATGAGTCTCCAACCATTTGTAAAACAGCTCTTGGAATATTAGGTGAGTAAATAATGCTACTTCTATTATATTTGTCAGATAGTGGGTACATGAAGAATTTGGAAAAAAGATAGCGAGCTATGGGAAACTTACTAGATAAGACTTTTGAACATAACAACACAAGAATTGTTATCTTCAAATAAAGGCCTTCTCCTCCCCTTCAGCCTTTCCTCTCCATCTCCAAAATTGGTGTCTTTACCAATTCTTTGCGTTACTTATTATAAAAATCAGCAGACAGTAAAGTTCCCATAGCCTAAGACCTCATCATCCAGGAAACCAGTCAGTCCAGAATTCTTAAAAAAATAGTTTCAAATCCCTGCCTATGAGATATCACATACTACTCTGGGACAAATAAGTAGAGACTGGTGGCAAATTTAATAAAAAAACAAGTCCCTATGGAGTCACTGGCTTCAAAGACTAAAATAACATAATGAACACCATCATGTAAAATAAATTCATATGACTTCCTAACATGCAAATGGTGCCATACCACGACACCTACATGGAATTTTGAAAAAAACATATGTCTCTATTCCCAATACCTTCCTATGGGAAACTTACTAGATAAGACTTTTGAACATAACAACACAAGAATAGTTATCTTCAAATAAAGGCCTCCTCCTCCCCTTCAGCCTTGCCTCTCCATCTCCAAAATTGGTGTCTTTACCAATTTTATGTGTCACTTATTGTAAATAGCAGCCAATACTAAAGTTCCTATAGCCTAGGACCTCATAATCCAGAAATCCAGTCAGTACAGAATTCTTAAAAAAATAGTTTCAAACCCCTGGCTATCAGATATCACATACTACTCTGGTACACAGAAGTAGAGACTGGTGACAAATTTACCAAAACCAAGTCCCTGTGGAGTCACTGGTTTCAAAGACTAAAAAAACACAGTGAACACCATCACTAAAATCAAATCAGATGACTTCCTAACCAGCAAATGGTGCCATACTATGACACCTACACAGAATTTTGAAAAAAGCAGACCTCTTTATTCCCAATACCTTTCAAGGTTATTGGTCTGTGGTATTTATCCAAAACAAACCTGATACCATCTCAGACCACACAATTTTACCTTGAGAGAGAGGAGCAATAACATAAGCATTACATCTCTCTTTATTGCCCTGATCAAATCCAGCTAAAGGCACCTACCCTAAGTTATTCCACTTCACATGAAGCACCAATATCCAAGGAGGGCCCAGCAACTGAACCAAACAAACCACTTCTGACCAGACATCTCCATTGGAAATTAGATGAACATAATGGAAATGACACAGTGATATGATAGCAATCTCACCATATTACCAATGTAACTATAATGATTTGAGGTACATCTAACTTCAATGTAACAGAATAACATATAACATATAGTAAAAGAATCTAGATAAAATCTCCATGATTATACACAGCCAATCAAAATCAAATGAGAGTACAACATTAACATGAAATGTGTGCAAGTATAAAACAAAATTGAAAACTATACCAAAAAATCCCAACTTTTTTACAATAAACAGGAAAAACACAGAATTAATTCACCCAGAAGTGTATACCCCTTTACAAGCACATTTTTTTCCCAAAATGTATTGATTCTATAGTACAACACATGATAGCTATGCATTGGAAAACGTACAAGGTCTGTATATCCTAAGTCTACACAATTTATCATCACACAAAAGCTCTCAAAATCTGCTTCAGTCCTGGTTCTTTATCTAAACCTATGGCACCACTACAGGCATTGGCTTTAAGCCCAATATACATATGAGTCTCCAACCATTTGTAAAACAGCTCTTGGAATATTAGGTGAGTAAATAATGCTACTTCTATTATATTTGTCAGATAGTGGGTACATGAAGAATTTGGAAAAAAGATAGCGAGCTATGGGAAACTTACTAGATAAGACTTTTGAACATAACAACACAAGAATTGTTATCTTCAAATAAAGGCCTTCTCCTCCCCTTCAGCCTTTCCTCTCCATCTCCAAAATTGGTGTCTTTACCAATTCTTTGCGTTACTTATTATAAAAATCAGCAGACAGTAAAGTTCCCATAGCCTAAGACCTCATCATCCAGGAAACCAGTCAGTCCAGAATTCTTAAAAAAATAGTTTCAAATCCCTGCCTATGAGATATCACATACTACTCTGGGACAAATAAGTAGAGACTGGTGGCAAATTTAATAAAAAAACAAGTCCCTATGGAGTCACTGGCTTCAAAGACTAAAATAACATAATGAACACCATCATGTAAAATAAATTCATATGACTTCCTAACATGCAAATGGTGCCATACCACGACACCTACATGGAATTTTGAAAAAAACATATGTCTCTATTCCCAATACCTTCCTATGGGAAACTTACTAGATAAGACTTTTGAACATAACAACACAAGAATAGTTATCTTCAAATAAAGGCCTCCTCCTCCCCTTCAGCCTTGCCTCTCCATCTCCAAAATTGGTGTCTTTACCAATTTTATGTGTCACTTATTGTAAATAGCAGCCAATACTAAAGTTCCTATAGCCTAGGACCTCCTAATCCAGAAATCCAGTCAGTACAGAATTCTTAAAAAAATAGTTTCAAACCCTTGGCTATCAGATATCACATACTACTCTGGTACACAGAAGTAGAGACTGGTGACAAATTTACCAAAACCAAGTCCCTGTGGAGTCACTGGTTTCAAAGACTAAAAAAAAACAGTGAACACCATCACTAAAATCAAATCAGATGACTTCCTAACCAGCAAATGGCGCCATACTATGACACCTACACAGAATTTTGAAAAAAGCAGACCTCTTTATTCCCAATACCTTTCAAGGTTATTGGTCTGTGGTATTTCTCAAAAACAAACATGATACCATCTCAGACCACACAATTTTACTTTGAGAGAGAGGAGCAATAACATAAGCATTACATCTCTCTTTATTGCCCTGATCAAATCCAGCTAAAGGCACCTACCCTAAGTTATTCCACTTCACATGAAGCACCAATATCCAAGGAGGGCCCAGCAACTGAACCAAACAAACCACTTCTGACCAGACATCTCCATTGGAAATTAGATGAACATAATGGAAATGACACAGTGATATGATAGCAATCTCACCATATTACCAATGTAACTATAATGATTTGAGGTACATCTAACTTCAATGTAACAGAATAACATATAACATATAGTAAAAGAATCTAGATAAAATCTCCATGATTATACACAGTCAATCAAAATCAAATGAGAGTACAACATTAACATGAAATGTGTGCAAGTATAAAACAAAATTGAAAACTATACCAAAAAATCCCAACTTTTTTACAATAAACAGGAAAAACACAGAATTAATTCACCCAGAAGTGTATACCCCTTTACAAGCACATTTTTTTCCCAAAATGTATTGATTCTATAGTACAACACATGATAGCTATGCATTGGAAAACGTACAAGGTCTGTATATCCTAAGTCTACACAATTTATCATCACACAAAAGCTCTCAAAATCTGCTTCAGTCCTGGTTCTTTATCTAAACCTATGGCACCACTACAGGCATTGGCTTTAAGCCCAATATACATATGAGTCTCCAACCATTTGTAAAACAGCTCTTGGAATATTAGGTGAGTAAATAATGCTACTTCTATTATATTTGTCAGATAGTGGGTACATGAAGAATTTGGAAAAAAAGATAGCGAGCTATGGGAAACTTACTAGATAAGACTTTTGAACATAACAACACAAGAATTGTTATCTTCAAATAAAGGCCTCCTCCTCCCCTTCAGCCTTTCCTCTCCATCTCCAAAATTGGTGTCTTTACCAATTCTTTGCGTTACTTATTATAAAAATCAGCAGACAGTAAAGTTCCCATAGCCTAGGACCTCATCATCCAGGAAACCAGTCAGTCCAGAATTCTTAAAAAAATAGTTTCAAATCCCTGCCTATGAGATATCACATACTACTCTGGGACAAATAAGTAGAGACTGGTGACAAATTTTATCAAAAAACAAGTCCCTATGGAGTCACTGGCTTCAAAGACTAAAATAACATAATGAACACCATCATGTAAAATAAACTCATATGACTTCCTAACAAGCAAATGGTGCCATACCACGACACCTACATGGAATTTTGAAAAAAAAATATGTCTCTATTTCCAATACCTTCCTATGGGAAACTTACTAGGTAAGACTTTTGAACATAACAACACAAGAATTGTTATCTTCAAATAAAGGCCTCCTCCTCCCCTTCAGCCTTGCCTCTCCATCTCCAAAATTGGTGTCTTTACCAATCTTATGTGTCACTTATTGTAAATAGCAGCAAATACTAAAGTTCCTATAGCCTAGGACCTCATAATGCGGAAATCCAGTCAGTACAGAATTCTTAAAAAAATAGTTTCAAACCCCTTGCTATCAGATATTACATACTACTCTGGTACACAGAAGTAGAGACTGGTGATAAATTTACAAAAACCAAGTCCCTGTGGAGTCACTGGTTTCAAAGTCTAAAAAAACACAGTGAAAACCATCGCTAAAATCAAATCAGATGACTTCCTAAGCAGCAAATGGCGCCATACTATGACACCTACACAGAATTTTGAAAAAAGCAGACGTCTTTATTCCCAATACCTTTCAAGGTTATTGGTCTGTGGTATTTCTCCAAAACAAACCTGATACCATCTCAGACCACACAATTTTACCTTGAGAGAGAGGAGCAATAACATAAGCATTACATCTCTCTTTATTGCCCTGACCAAATCCAGCTAAAGGGTCCTACCCTAAGTTATTCCACTTCACATGAAGCACCAATATCCAAGGAGGGCCCAGCAACTGAACCAAACAAATCACTTCTGACCAGACATCTCCATTGGAAATTAGATGAACATAATGGAAATGACACAGTGATATGATAGCAATCTCACCATATTACCAATGTAACTATAATGATTTGAGGTACATCTAACTTCAATGTAACAGAATAACATATAAAATATAGTAAAATAATCTAGATAAAATCTCCATGATTATACACAGCCAATCAAAATCAAATGAGAGTACAACATTAACATGAAATGTGTGCAAGTATAAAACAAAATTGAAAACTATACCAAAAAATCCCAACTTTTTTACAATAAACAGGAAAACACAGAATTAATTCACCCAGAAGTGTATAACCCTTTACAAGCACTTTTTTTTTCCAAAATGTATTGATTCTATAGTACAACACATGATAGCTACGCATTGGAAAATGTACAAGGTCTGGATATCCTAAGTCTACACAATTTATCATCACACAAAAGCTCTCAAAATCTGCTTCAGTCCTGGTTCTTTATCTAAACCTATGGCACCACTACAGGCATTGGCTTTAAGCCCAATATACATATGAGTCTCCAACCATTTGTAAAACAGCTCTTGAAATATTAGGTGAGTAAATAATGCTACTTCTATTATATTTGTCAGATAGTGGGTACATGAAGAATTTGGAAAAAAAGATAGCGAGCTATGGGAAACTTACTAGATAAGACTTTTGAACATAACAACACAAGAATTGTTATCTTCAAATAAAGGCCTCCTCCTCCCCTTCAGCCTTTCCTCTCCATCTCCAAAACTGGTGTCTTTACCAATTATTTGCGTTACTTATTATAAAAATCAGCAGACAGTAAAGTTCCCATAGCCTAAGACCTCATCATCCAGGAAACCAGTCAGTCCAGAATTCATAAAAAAAATAGTTTCAAATCCCTGCCTATGAGATATCACATACTACTCTGGGACAAATAAGTAGAGACTGGTGGCAAATTTAATCAAAAAACAAGTCCCTATGGAGTCACTGGCTTCAAAGACTAAAATAACATAATGAACACCATCATGTAAAATAAACTCATATGACTTCCTAACAAGCAAATGGTGCCATACCACGACACCTACATGGAATTTTGAAAATAAAAAAAAGTGTCTCTATTCCCAATACCTTCCTATGGGAAACTTACTAGATAAGACTTTTGAACATAACAACACAAGAATAGTTATCTTCAAATAAAGGCCTCCTCCTCCCCTTCAGCCTTGCCTCTCCATCTCCAAAATTGGTGTCTTTACCAATCTTATGTGTCACTTACTGTAAATAGCAGCAAATACTAAAGTTCCTATAGCCTAGGACCTCATAATCCGGAAATCCAGTCAGAACAGAATTCTTAAAAAAATAGTTTCAAACCCCTGGCTATCAGATATCACATACTACTCTGGTACACAGAAGTAGAGACTGGTGACAAATTTACCAAAAGTAAGTACCTGTGGAGTCACTGGTTTCAAAGACTAAAAAAACACAGTGAACACCATCACTAAAATCAAATCAGATGACTTCCTAACCAGCAAATGGTGCCATACTATGACACCTACACAGAATTTTGAAAAAAGCAGAACTCTATATTCCCAATACCTTTCAAGGTTATTGGTCTGTGGTATTTCTCCAAAACAAACCTGATACCATCTCAGACCACACAATTTTACCTTGAGAGAGAGGAGCAATAACATAAGCATTACATCTCTCTTTATTGCCCTGACCAAATCCAGCTAAAGGGACCTACCCTAAGTTATTCCACTTCACATGAAGCACCAATATCCAAGGAGGGCCCAGCAACTGAACCAAACAAACCACTTCTGACCAGACATCTCCATTGGAAATTAGATGAACATAATGGAAATGACACAGTGATATGATAGCAATCTCACCATATTACCAATGTAACTATAATGATTTGAGGTACATCTAACTTCAATGTAACAGAATAACATATAAAATATAGTAAAAGAATCTAGATAAAATCTCCATGATTATACACAGCCAATCAAAATCAAATGAGAGTACAACATTAACATGAAATGTGTGTAAGTATAAAACAAAATTGAAAACTATACCAAAAAATCCCAACTTTTTTACAGTAAACAGGAAAACACAGAATTAATTCACCCAGAAGTGTATACCCCTTTACAAGCACTTTTTTTTTTACAAAATGTATTGATTCTATAGTACAACACATGATAGCTATGCATTGGAAAACGTACAAGGTCTGGATATCCTAAGTCTACACAATTTATCATCACACAAAAGCTCTCAAAATCTGCTTCAGTCCTGGTTCTTTATCTAAACCTATGGCACCACTACAGGCATTGGCTTTAAGCCCAATATACATATGAGTCTCCAACCATTTGTAAAACAGCTCTTGGTATATTAGGTGAGTAAATAATGCTACTTCTATTATATTTGTCAGATAGTGGGTACATGAAGAATTTGGAAAAAAAGATAGCGAGCTATGGGAAACTTACTAGATAAGACTTTTGAACATAACAACACAAGAATTGTTATCTTCAAATAAAGGCCTCCTCCTCCCCTTCAGCCTTTCCTCTCCATCTCCAAAATTGGTGTCTTTACCAATTCTTTGCGTTACTTATTATAAAAATGAGCAGACAGTAAAGTTCCCATAGCCTAAGACCTCATCATCCAGGAAACCAGTCAGTCCAGAATTCATAAAAAAAATAGCTTCAAATCCCTGCCTATGAGATATCACATACTACTCTGGGACAAATAAGTAGAGACTGGTGGCAAATTTAATCAAAAAACAAGTCCCTATGGAGTCACTGGCTTCAAAGACTAAAATAACATAATGAACACCATCATGTAAAATAAACTCATATGACTTCCTAACAAGCAAATGGTGCCATACCACGACACCTACATGGAATTTTGAAAAAAATATATGTCTCTATTCCCAATACCTTCCTATGGGAAACTTACTAAATAAGACTTTTGAACATAACAACACAAGAATTGTTATCTTCAAATAAAGGCCTCCTCCTCCCCTTCAGCCTTGCCTCTCCATCTCCAAAATTGGTGTCTTTACCAATCTTATGTGTCACTTATTGTAAATAGCAGCAAATACTAAAGTTCCTATAGCCTAGGACCTCATAATCCGGAAATCCAGTCAGTACAGAATTCTTAAAAAAATAGTTTCAAACCCCTGGCTATCAGATATCACATACTACTCTGGTACACAGAAGTAGAGACTGGTGACAAATTTACCAAAAGTAAGTACCTGTTTAGTCACTGGTTTCAAAGACTAAAAAAACACAGTGAACACCATCACTAAAATCAAATCAGATGACTTCCTAACCAGCAAATGGTGCCATACTATGACACCTACACAGAATTTTGAAAAAAGCAGACCTCTTTATGCCCAATACCTTTCAAGGTTATTGGTCTGTGGTATTTCTCCAAAACAAACATGATACCATCTCAGACCACACAATTTTACCTTGAGAGAGAGGAGCAATAACATAAGCATTACATCTCTCTTTATTGCCCTGACCAAATCCAGCTAAAGTGACCTACCCTAAGTTATTCCACTTCACATAAAGCACCAATATCCAAGGAGGGCCCAGCAACTGAACCAAACAAACCACTTCTGACCAGACATCTCCATTGGAAATTAGATGAACATAATGGAAATGACACAGTGATATGATAGCAATCTCACCATATTACCAATGTAACTATAATGATTTGAGGTACATCTAACTTCAATGTAACAGAATAACATATAAAATATAGTAAAAGAATCTAGATAAAATCTCCATGATTATACACAGCCAATCAAAATCAAATGAGAGTACAACATTAACATGAAATGTGTGTCAGTATAAAACAAAATTGAAAACTATACCAAAAAATCCCAACTTTTTTACAGTAAACAGGAAAACACAGAATTAATTCACCCAGAAGTGTATACCCCTTTACAAGCACTTTTTTTTTTACAAAATGTATTGATTCTATAGTACAACACATGATAGCTATGCATTGGAAAACGTACAAGGTCTGGATATCCTAAGTCTACACAATTTATCATCACACAAAAGCTCTCAAAATCTGCTTCAGTCCTGGTTCTTTATCTAAACCTATGGCACCACTACAGGCATTGGCTTTAAGCCCAATATACATATGAGTCTCCAACCATTTGTAAAACAGCTTTTGGTATATTAGGTGAGTAAATAATGCTACTTCTATTATATTTGTCAGATAGTGGGTACATGAAAAATTTGGAAAAAAAGATAGCCAGCTATGGGAAACTTACTAGATAAGACTTTTGAACATAACAACACAAGAATAGTTATCTTCAAATAAAGGCCTCCTCCTCCCCTTCAGCCTTTCCTCTCCGTCTCCAAAATTGGTGTCTTTACCAAATCTTTGCGTTACTTATTATAAAAATCAGCAGACAGTAAAGTTCCCATAGCCTAAGACCTCATCATCCAGGAAACCAGTCAGTCCAGAATTCTTAAAAAAATAGTTTCAAATCCCTGCCTATGAGATATCACATACTACTCTGGGACAAATAAGTAGAGACTGGTGGCAAATTTAATCAAAAAACACGTCCCTATGGAGTCACTGGCTTCAAAGACTAAAATAACATAATGAACACCATCATGTAAAATAAACTCATATGACTTCCTAACAAGCAAATGGTGCCATACCACGACACCTACATGGAATTTTGAAAAAAAAATATGTCTCTATTCCCAATACCTTCCTATGGGAAACTTACTAGATAAGACTTTTGAACATAACAACACAAGAATTGTTATCTTCAAATAAAGGCCTCCTCCTCCCCTTCAGCCTTGCCTGTCCATCTCCAAAATTGGTGTCTTTACCAATCTTATGTGTCACTTACTGTAAATAGCAGCAAATACTAAAGTTCCTATAGCCTAGGACCTCATAATCCGGAAATCCAGTCAGAACAGAATTCTTAAAAAAATAGTTTCAAACCCCTGGCTATCAGATATCACATACTACTCTGGTACACAGAAGTAGAGACTGGTGACAAATTTACCAAAAGTAAGTACCTGTGGAGTCACTGGTTTCAAAGACTAAAAAAACACAGTGAACACCATCACTAAAATCAAATCAGATGACTTCCTAACCAGCAAATGGTGCCATACTATGACACCTACACAGAATTTTGAAAAAAGCAGACCTCTTTATGCCCAATACCTTTCAAGGTTATTGGTCTGTGGTATTTCTCCAAAACAAACATGATACCATCTCAGACCACACAATTTTACCTTGAGAGAGAGGAGCAATAACATAAGCATTACATCTCTCTTTATTGCCCTGACCAAATCCAGCTAAAGTGACCTACCCTAAGTTATTCCACTTCACATAAAGCACCAATATCCAAGGAGGGCCCAGCAACTGAACCAAACAAACCACTTCTGACCAGACATCTCCATTGGAAATTAGATGAACATAATGGAAATGACACAGTGATATGATAGCAATCTCACCATATTACCAATGTAACTATAATGATTTGAGGTACATCTAACTTCAATGTAACAGAATAACATATAAAATATAGTAAAAGAATCTAGATAAAATCTCCATGATTATACACAGCCAATCAAAATCAAATGAGAGTACAACATTAACATGAAATGTGTGCAAGTATAAAACAAAATTGAAAACTATACCAAAAAATTTCCAACTTTTTTACAATAAACAGGAAAACACAGAATTAATTCACCCAGAAGTGTATACCCCTTTACAAGCACTTTTTTTTTACAAAATGTATTGATTCTATAGTACAACACATGATAGCTATGCATTGGAAAACGTACAAGGTCTGGATATCCTAAGTCTACACAATTTATCATCACACAAAAGCTCTCAAAATCTGCTTCAGTCCTGGTTCTTTATCTAAACCTATGGCACCACTACAGGCATTGGCTTTAAGCCCAATATACATATGAGTCTCCAACCATTTGTAAAACAGCTTTTGGTATATTAGGTGAGTAAATAATGCTACTTCTATTATATTTGTCAGATAGTGGGTACATGAAAAATTTGGAAAAAAAGATGGCCAGCTATGGGAAACTTACTAGATAAGACTTTTGAACATAACAACACAAGAATAGTTATCTTCAAATAAAGGCCTCCTCCTCCCCTTCAGCCTTTCCTCTCCGTCTCCAAAATTGGTGTCTTTACCAAATCTTTGCGTTACTTATTATAAAAATCAGCAGACAGTAAAGTTCCCATAGCCTAAGACCTCATCATCCAGGAAACCAGTCAGTCCAGAATTCTTAAAAAAATAGTTTCAAATCCCTGCCTATGAGATATCACATACTACTCTGGGACAAATAAGTAGAGACTGGTGGCAAATTTAATCAAAAAACACGTCCCTATGGAGTCACTGGCTTCAAAGACTAAAATAACATAATGAACACCATCATGTAAAATAAACTCATATGACTTCCTAACAAGCAAATGGTGCCATACCAAGACACCTACATGGAATTTTGAAAAACAAATATGTCTCTATTCCCAATACCTTCCTATGGGAAACTTACTAGATAAGACTTTTGAACATAACAACACAAGAATTGTTATCTTCAAATAAAGGCCTCCTCCTCCCCTTCAGCCTTGCCTCTCCATCTCCAAAATTGGTGTCTTTACCAATCTTATGTGTCACTTATTGTAAATAGCAGCAAATACTAAAGTTCCTATAGCCTAGGACCTCATAATCCGGAAATCCAGTCAGTACAGATTTCTTAAAAGAATAGTTTCAAACCCCTGGCTATCAGATATCACATACTACTCTGGTACACAGAAGTAGAGACTGGTGACAAATTTACCAAAACCAAGTCCCTGTGGAGTCACTGGTTTCAAAGACTAAAAAAACACAGTGAACACCATCACTAAAATCAAATCAGATGACTTCCTAACCAGCAAATGGCGCCATACTATGACACCTACACAGAATTTTGAAAAAAGCAGACCTCTTTATGCCCAATACCTTTCAAGGTTATTGGTCTGTGGTATTTCTCCAAAACAAACATGATACCATCTCAGACCACACAATTTTACCTTGAGAGAGAGGAGCAATAACATAAGCATTACATCTCTCTTTATTGCCCTGACCAAATCCAGCTAAAGGGACCTACCCTAAGTTATTCCACTTCACATGAAGCACCAATATCCAAGGAGGGCCCAGCAACTGAACCAAACAAACCACTTCTGACCAGACATCTCCATTGGAAATTAGATGAACATAATGGAAATGACACAGTGATATGATAGCAATCTCACCATATTACCAATGTAACTATAATGATTTAAGGTAAATCTAACTTCAATGTAACAGAATAACATATAAAATATAGTAAAAGAATCTAGATAAAATCTTCATGATTATACACAGCCAATCAAAATCAAATGAGAGTACAACATTTACATGAAATGTGTGTAAGTATAAAACAAAATTGAAAACTATACCAAAAAATCCCAACTTTTTTACAGTAAACAGGAAAACACAGAATTAATTCACCCAGAAGTGTATACCCCTTTACAAGCACTTTTTTTTACAAAATGTATTGATTCTATAGTACAACACATGATAGCTACGCATTGGAAAACGTACAAGGTCTGGATATCCTAAGTCTACACAATTTATCATCACACAAAAGCTCTCAAAATCTGCTTCAGTCCTGGTTCTTTATCTAAGCCTATGGCACCACTACAGGCATTGGCTTAAGCCCAATATACATATGAGTCTCCAACCATTTGTAAAACAGCTTTTGGTATATTAGGTGAGTAAATAATGCTACTTCTATTATATTTGTCAGATAGTGGGTACATGAAGAATTTGGAAAAAAAGATAGCGACCTATGGGAAACTTACTAGATAAGACTTTTGAACATAACAACACAAGAATTGTTATCTTCAAATAAAGGCCTCCTCCTCCCCTTCAGCCTTTCCTCTCCATCTCCAAAATTGGTGTTTTTACCAATTTTTTCGTTACTTATTATAAAAATCAGCAGACAGTAAAGTTCCCATAGCCTAAGACCTCATCATCCAGGAAACCAGTCAGTCCAGAATTCTTAAAAAAATAGTTTCAAATCCCTGCCTATGAGATATCACATACTACTCTGGGACAAATAAGTAGAGACTGGTGGCAAATTTAATCAAAAAACAAGTCCCTATGGAGTCACTGGCTTCAAAGACTAAAATAACATAATGAACACCATCATGTAAAATAAATTCATATGACTTCCTAACATGCAAATGGTGCCATACCAAGACACCTACATGGAATTTTGAAAAACAAATATGTCTCTATTCCCAATACCTTCCTATGGGAAACTTACTAGATAAGACTTTTGAACATAACAACACAAGAATTGTTATCTTCAAATAAAGGCCTCCTCCTCCCCTTCAGCCTTGCCTCTCCATCTCCAAAATTGGTGTCTTTACCAATCTTATGTGTCACTTATTGTAAATAGCAGCAAATACTAAAGTTCCTATAGCCTAGGACCTCATAATCCGGAAATCCAGTCAGTACAGAATTCTTAAAAAAATTGTTTCAAACCCCTGGCTATCAGATATCACATACTACTCTGGTACACAGAAGTAGAGACTGGTGACAAATTTACCAAAACCAAGTCCCTGTGGAATCACTGGTTTCAAAGACTAAAAAAACACAGTGAACACCATCGCTAAAATCAAATCAGATGACTTCCTAACCAGCAAATGGCGCCATACTATGACACCTACACAGAATTTTGAAAAAAGCAGACCTCTTTATGCCCTATACCTTTCAAGGTTATTGGTCTGTGGTATTTCTCCAAAACAAACATGATACCATTTCAGACCACACAATTTTACCTTGAGAGAGAGGAGCAATAACATAAGCATTACATCTCTCTTTATTGCCCTGACCAAATCCAGCTAAAGGGACCTACCCTAAGTTATTCCACTTCACATGAAGCACCAATATCCAAGGAGGGCCCAGCAACTGAACCAAACAAACCACTTCTGACCAGACATCTCCATTGGAAATTAGATGAACATAATGGAAATGACACAGTGATATGATAGCAATCTCACCATATTACCAATGTAACTATAATGATTTGAGGTACATCTAACTTCAATGTAACAGAATAACATATAAAATATAGTAAAAGAATCTAGATAAAATCTCCATGATTATACACAGCCAATCAAAATCAAATGAGAGTACAACATTTACATGAAATGTGTGTAAGTATAAAACAAAATTGAAAACTATACCAAAAAATCCCAACTTTTTTACAGTAAACAGGAAAACACAGAATTAATTCACCCAGAAGTGTATACCCCTTTACAAGCACTTTTTTTTACAAAATGTATTGATTCTATAGTACAACACATGATAGCTACGCATTGGAAAACGTACAAGGTCTGGATATCCTAAGTCTACACAATTTATCATCACACAAAAGCTCTCAAAATCTGCTTCAGTCCTGGTTCTTTATCTAAGCCTATGGCACCACTACAGGCATTGGCTTAAGCCCAATATACATATGAGTCTCCAACCATTTGTAAAACAGCTTTTGGTATATTAGGTGAGTAAATAATGCTACTTCTATTATATTTGTCAGATAGTGGGTACATGAAGAATTTGGAAAAAAAGATAGCGAGCTATGGGAAACTTACTAGATAAGACTTTTGAACATAACAACACAAGAATTGTTATCTTCAAATAAAGGCCTCCTCCTCCCCTTCAGCCTTTCCTCTCCATCTCCAAAATTGTGTCTTTACCAATTCTTTGCGTTACTTAATATAAAAATCAGCAGACAGTAAAGTTCCCATAGCCTAAGACCTCATCATCCAGGAAACCAGTCAGTCCAGAATTCTTAAAAAAATAGTTTCAAATCCCTGCCTATGAGATATCACATACTACTCTGGGACAAATAAGTAGAGACTGGTGGCAAATTTAATAAAAAAACAAGTCCCTATGGAGTCACTGGCTTCAAAGACTAAAATAACATAATGAACACCATCATGTAAAATAAATTCATATGACTTCCTAACATGCAAATGGTGCCATACCACGACACCTACATGGAATTTTGAAAAAAACATATGTCTCTATTCACAATACCTTCCTATGGGAAACTTACGAGATAAGACTTTTGAACATAACAACACAAGAATAGTTATCTTCAAATAAAGGCCTCCTCCTCCCCTTCAGCCTTGCCTCTCCATCTCCAAAATTGGTGTCTTTACCAATCTTATGTGTCACTTATTGTAAATAGCAGCCAATACTAAAGTTCCTATAGCCTAGGACCTCATAATCCAGAAATCCAGTCAGTACAGAATTCTTAAAAAAATTGTTTCAAACCCCTGGCTATCAGATATCACATACTACTCTGGTACACAGAAGTAGAGACTGGTGACAAATTTACCAAAACCAAGTCCCTGTGGAGTCACTGGTTTCAAAGACTAAAAAAACACAGTGAACACCATCACTAAAATCAAATCAGATGACTTCCTAACCAGCAAATGGCGCCATACTATGACACCTACACAGAATTTTGAAAAAAGCAGACCTCTTTATTCCCAATACCTTTCAAGGTTATTGGTCTGTGGTATTTCTCCAAAACAAACCTGATACCATCTCAGACCACACAATTTTACCTTGAGAGAGAGGAGCAATAACATAAGCATTACATCTCTCTTTATTGCCCTGATCAAATCCAGCTAAAGGGACCTACCCTAAGTTATTCCACTTCACATGAAGCACCAATATCCAAGGAGGGCCCAGCAACTGAACCAAACAAACCACTTCTGACCAGACATCTCCATTGGAAATTAGATGAACATAATGGAAATGACACAGTGATATGATAGCAATCTCACCATATTACCAATGTAACTATAATGATTTAATGTACATCTAACTTCAATGTAACAGAATAACATATAAAATATAGTAAAAGAATCTAGATAAAATCTCCATGATTATACACAGCCAATCAAAATCAAATGAGAGTACAACATTAACATGAAATGTGTGCAAGTATAAAACAAAATTGAAAACTATACCAAAAAATCCCAACTTTTTTACAGTAAACAGGAAAACACAGAATTAATTCACCCAGAAGTGTATACCCCTTTACAAGCACTTTTTTTTTTACAAAATGTATTGATTCTATAGTAAAACACATGATAGCTACGCATTGGAAAACGTACAAGGTCTGGATATCCTAAGTCTACACAATTTATCATCACACAAAAGCTCTCAAAATCTGCTTCAGTCCTGGTTCTTTATCTAAACCTATGGCACAACTACAGGCATTGGCTTTAAGCCCAATATACATATGAGTCTCCAACCATTTGTAAAACAGCTCTTGGAATATTAGGTGAGTAAATAATGCTACTTCTATTAAATTTGTCAGATAGTGGGTACATGAAGAATTTGGAAAAAAAGATAGCGAGCTATGGGAAACTTCATAGATAATCTTTTGAACATAACAACACAAGAATTGTTATCTTCAAATAAAGGCCTCCTCCTCCCATTTAGCCTTTCCTCTCCATCTCCAAAATTGGTGTCTTTACCAATTCTTTGCGTTACTTATTATAAAAATCAGCAGACAGTAAAGTTCCCATAGCCTAAGACCTCATCAGCCAGGAAACCAGTCAGTCCAGAATTCTTAAAAAAATAGTTTCAAATCCCTGCCTATGAGATATCACATACTACTCTGGGACAAATAAGTAGAGACTGGTGGCAAATTTAATCAAAAAACAAGTCCCTATGGAGTCACTGGCTTCAAAGACTAAAATAACATAATGAACACCATCATGTAAAATAAACTCATATGACTTCCTAACAAGCAAATGGTGCCATACCACGACACCTACATGGAATTTTGAAAAAAATATATGTCTCTATTCCCAATACCTTCCTATGGGAAACTTACTAGATAAGACTTTTGAACATAACAACACAAGAATTGTTATCTTCAAATAAAGGCCTCCTCCTCCCCTTCAGCCTTGCCTCTCCATCTCCAAAATTGGTGTCTTTACCAATCTTATGTGTCACTTATTGTAAATAGCAGCAAATACTAAAGTTCCTATAGCCTAGGACCTCATAATCCGGAAATCCAGTCAGTACAGAATTCTTAAAAAAATAGTTTCAAACCCCTGGCTATCAGATATCACATACTACTCTGGTACACAGAAGTAGAGACTGGTGACAAATTTACCAAAACCAAGTTCCTGCGGAGTCACTGGTTTCAAAGACTAAAAAAACACAGTGAACACCATCACTAAAATCAAATCAGATGACTCCTAACCAGCAAATGGCGCCATACTATGACACCTACACAGAATTTTGAAAAAAGCAGACCTCTTAATTCCCAATACCTTTTAAGGTTATTGGTCTGTGGTATTTCTCCAAAACAAACATGATACCATTTCAGACCACACAATTTTACCTTGAGAGAGAGGAGCAATAACGTAAGCATTACATATCTCTTTATTGCCCTGACCAAATCCAGCAAAAGGGACCTACCCTAAGTTATTCCACTTCACATGAAGCACCAATATCCAAGGAGGGCCCAGCAACTGAACCAAACAAACCACTTCTGACCAGACATCTCCATTGGAAATTAGATGAACATAATGGAAATGACACAGTGATATGATAGCAATCTCACCATATTACCAATGTAACTATAATGATTTAAGGTGCGTCTAACTTCAATGTAACAGAATAACATATAAAATATAGTAAAAGAATCTAGATAAAATCTCCATGATTATACACAGCCAATCAAAATCAAATGAGAGTACAACATTAACATGAAATGTGTGCAAGTATAAAACAAAATTGAAAACTATACCAAAAAATCCCAACTTTTTTACAATAAACAGGAAAACACAGAATTAATTCACCCAGAAGTGTATACCCCTTTACAAGCACTTTTTTTTTTCCAAAATATATTGATTCTATAGTACAACACATGATAGCTACACATTGGAAAACGTACAAGGTCTGGATATCCTAAGTCTACACAATTTATCATCACACAAAAGCTCTCAAAATCTGCTTCAGTCCTGGTTCTTTATCTAAACCTATGGCACCACTACAGGCATTGGCTTTAAGCCCAATATACATATGAGTCTTCAACCATTTGTAAAACAGCTCTTGGAATATTAGGTGAGTAAATAATGCTACTTCTATTATATTTGTCAGATAGTGGGTACATGAAGAATTTGGAAAAAAAGATAGCGAGCTATGGGAAACTAACTAGATAAGACTTTTGAACATAACAACACAAGAATTGTTATCTTCAAATAAAGGCCTCCTCCTCCCCTTCAGCCTTTCCTCTCCATCTCCAAAATTGGTGTCTTTACCAATTCTTTGCGTTACTTATTATAAAAATCAGCAGACAGTAAAGTTCCCATAGCCTAAGACCTCATCATCCAGGAAACCAGTCAGTCCAGAATTCTTAAAAAAATAGTTTCAAATCCCTGCCTATGAGATATCACATACTACTCTGGGACAAATAAGTAGAGACTGGTGGCAAATTTAATCAAAAAACAAGTCCCTATGGAGTCACTGGCTTCAAAGACTAAAATAACATAATGAACACCATCATGTAAAATAAACTCATATGACTTCCTAACAAGCAAATGGTGCCATACCACGACACCTACATGGAATTTTGAAAAAAAAATATGTCTCTATTCCCAATACCTTCCTATGGGAAACTTACTAGATAAGACTTTTGAACATAACAACACAAGAATTGTTATCTTCAAATAAAGGCCTCCTCCTCCCCTTCAGCCTTGCCTCTCCATCTCCAAAATTGGTGTCTTTACCAATCTTATGTGTCACTTATTGTAAATAGCAGCAAATACTAAAGTTCCTATAGCCTAGGACCTCATAATTCGGAAATCCAGTCAGTACAGAATTCTTAAAAAAATAGTTTCAAACCCCTGGCTATCAGATATCACATACTACTCTGGTACACAGAAGTAGAGACTGGTGACAAATTTACCAAAACCAAGTCCCTGTGGAGTCACTGGTTTCAAAGACTAAAAAAACACAGTGAACACCATCACTATAATTAAATCAGATGACTTCCTAACCAGCAAATGGCGCCATACTATGACACCTACACAGAATTTTGAAAAAAGCAGACCTCTTAATTCCCAATACCTTTTAAGGTTATTGGTCTGTGGTATTTCTCCAAAACAAACCTGATACCATCTCAGACCACACAATTTTACCTTGAGAGAGAGGAGCAATAACATAAGCATTACATCTCTCTTTATTGTCCTGACCAAATCCAGCTTAAGGGACCTACCCTAAGTTTTTCCACTTCACATGAAGCACCAATAACCAAGGAGGGCCCAGCAACTGAACCAAACAAACCACTTCTGACCAGACATCTCCATTGGAAATTAGATGAACATAATGGAAATGACACAGTGATATGATAGCAATCTCACCATATTACCAATGTAACTATAATGATTTGAGGTACATCTAACTTCAATGTAACAGAATAACATATAAAATATAGTAAAAGAATCTAGATAAAATCTCCATGATTATACACAGCCAATCAAAATCAAATGAGAGTACAACATTAACATGAAATGTGTGCAAGTATAAAACAAAATTGAAAACTATACCAAAAAATTTCCAACTTTTTTACAATAAACAGGAAAACACAGAATTAATTCACCCAGAAGTGTATACCCCTTTACAAGCACTTTTTTTTTCCAAAATGTATTGATTCTATAGTACAACACATGATAGCTACGCATTGAAAAACTTACAAGGTCTGGATATCGTAAGTCTACACAATTTATCATCACACAAAAGCTCTCAAAATCTGCTTCAGTCCTGGTTCTTTATCTAAACCTATGGCACCACTACAGGCATTGGCTTTAAGCCCAATATACATATGAGTCTCCAACCATTTGTAAAACAGCTCTTGGAATATTAGGTGAGTAAATAATGCTACTTCTATTATATTTGTCAGATAGTGGGTACATGAAGAATTTGGAAAAAAAGATAGCGAGCTATGGGAAACTTACTAGATAAGACTTTTGAACATAACAACACAAGAATTGTTATCTTCAAATAAAGGCCTCCTCCTCCCCTTCAGCCTTTCCTCTCCATCTCCAAAATTGGTGTCTTTACCAATTCTTTGCGTTACTTATTATAAAAATCAGCAGATAGTAAAGTTCCCATAGCCTAAGACCTCATCATCCAGGAAACCAGTCAGTCCAGAATTCTTAAAAAAATAGTTTCAAATCCCTGCCTATGAGATATCACTTACTACTCTGGGACAAATAAGTAGAGACTGGTGGCAAATTTAATCAAAAAACAAGTCCCTATGGAGTCTCTGGCTTCAAAGACTAAAATAACATAATGAACACCATCATGTAAAATAAACTTATATGACTTCCTAACAAGCAAATGGTGCCATACCACGACACCTATATGGAATTTTGAAAAAAAAATATGTCTCTATTCCCAATACCTTCCTATGGGAAACTTACTAGATAAGACTTTTGAACATAACAACACAAGAATTGTTATCTTCAAATAAAGGCCTCCTCCTCCCCTTCAGCCTTTCCTCTCCATCTCCAAAATTGGTGTCTTTACCAATCTTTTGTGTCACTTATTGTAAATAGCAGCAAATACTAAAGTTCCTATAGCCTAGGACCTCATAATCCGGAAATCCAGTCAGTACAGAATTCTTAAAAAAAATAGTTTCAAACCCCTGGCTATCAGATATCACATACTACTCTGGTACACAGAAGTAGAGACTGGTGAAAAATTTACCAAAACCAAGTCCCTGTGGAGTCACTGGTTTCAAAGACTAAAAAAACACAGTGAACACCATCACTAAAATCAAATCAGATGACTTCCTAACCAGCAAATGGCGCCATACTATGACACCTACACAGAATTTTGAAAAAAGCAGACCTCTTTATTCCCAATACCTTTAAGTTTATTGGTCTGTGGTATTTCTACAAAACAAACCTGATACCATCTCAGACCACAAAATTTTACCTTGAGAGAGAGTAGCAATAACATAAGCATTACATCTCTCTTTATTGCCCTGATCAAATCCAGCTAAAGGGACCTACCCTAAGTTATTCCACTTCACATGAAGCACCAATATCCAAGGAGGGCCCAGCAACTGAACCAAACAAACCACTTCTGACCAGACATCTGCATTGGAAATTAGATGAACTTAATGGAAATGACACAGTGATATGTTAGCAATCTCACCATATTACCAATGTAACTATAATGATTTGAGGTACATCTAACTTCAATGTAACAGAATAACATATAAAATATAGTAAAAGAATCTAGATAAAATCTCCATGATTATACACAGCCAATCAAAATCAAATGAGAGTACAACATTATCATGAAATGTGTGCAAGTATAAAACAAAATTGAAAACGATACCAAAAAATCCCAACTTTTTTACAGTAAACAGGAAAACACAGAATTAATTCACCCAGAAGTGTATACCCCTTTACAAGCACTTTTTTTTTCCAAAATGTATTGATTCTATAGTACAACACATGATAGCTACGCATTGAAAAACGTACAAGGTCTGGATATCGTAAGTCTACACAATTTATCATCACACAAAAGCTCTCAAAATCTGCTTCAGTCCTGGTTCTTTATCTAAACCTATGGCACCACTACAGGCATTGGCTTTAAGCCCAATATACATATGAGTCTCCAACCATTTGTAAAACAGCTCTTGGTATATTAGGTGAGTAAATAATGCTACTTCTATTATATTTGTCAGATAGTGGGTACATGAAGAATTTGGAAAAAAAGATAGCGAGCTATGGGAAACTTACTAGATAAGACTTTTGAACATAACAACACAAGAATTGTTATCTTCAAATAAAGGCCTCCTCCTCCCCTTCAGCCTTTCCTCTCCATCTCCAAAATTGGTGTCTTTACCAATTCTTTGCGTTACTTATTATAAAAATCAGCAGACAGTAAAGTTCCCATAGCCTAAGACCTCATCATCCAGGAAACCAGTCAGTCCAGAATTCTTAAAAAAATAGTTTCAAATCCCTGCCTATGAGATATCACATACTACTCTGGGACAAATAAGTAGAGACTGGTGGCAAATTTAATCAAAAAACAAGTCCCTATGGAGTCACTGGCTTCAAAGACTAAAATAACATATTGAACACAATCATGTAAAATAAACTCATATGACTTCCTAACAAGCAAATGGTGCCATACCATGACACCTACATGGAATTTTGAAAAAAAAAATATGTCTCCATTCCCAATACCTTCCTATGGGAAACTTACTAGATAAGACTTTTGAACATAACAACACAAGAATTGTTATGTTCAAATAAAGGCCTCCTCCTCCCCTTCAGCCTTTCCTCTCCATCTCCAAAATTGGTGTCTTTACCAATCTTTTGTGTCACTTATTGTAAATAGCAGCAAATACTAAAGTTCCTATAGCCTAGGACCTCATAATGCGGAAATCCAGTCAGTACAGAATTCTTAAAAAAATAGTTTCAAACCCCTGGCTATCAGATATCACATACTACTCTGGTACACAGAAGTAGAGACTGGTGACAAATTTACCAAAACCAAGTCCCTGTGGAGTCACTGGTTTCAAAGACTAAAAAAACACAGTGAACACCATCACTAAAATCAAATCAGGTGACTTCCTAACCAGCAAATGGCGCCATACTATGACACCTACACAGAATTTTGAAAAAAGCAGACCTCTTTATTCCCAATACCTTTAAGGTTATTGGTCTGTGGTATTTCTACAAAACAAACCTGATACCATCTCAGACCACACAATTTTACCTTGAGAGAGAGGAGCAATAACATAAGCATTACATCTCTCTTTATTGCCCTGATCAAATCCAGCTAAAGGGACCTACCCTAAGTTATTCCACTTCACATGAAGCACCAATATCCAAGGAGGGCCCAGCAACTGAACCAAACAAACCACTTCTGACCAGACATCTGCATTGGAAATTAGATGAACATAATGGAAATGACACAGTGATATGATAGCAATCTCACCATATTACCAATGTAACTATAATGATTTGAGGTACATCTAACTTCAATGTAACAGAATAACATATAAAATATAGTAAAAGAATCTAGATAAAATCTCCATGATTATACACAGCCAATCAAAATCAAATGAGAGTACAACATTATCATGAAATGTGTGCAAGTATAAAACAAAATTGAAAACGATACCAAAAAATCCCAACTTTTTTACAGTAAACAGGAAAACACAGAATTAATTCACCCAGAAGTGTATACCCCTTTACAAGCACTTTTTTTTTTACAAAATGTATTGATTCTATAGTACAACACATGATAGCTACGCATTGGAAAACGTACAAGGTCTGGATATCCTAAGTCTACACAATTTATCATCACACAAAAGCTCTCAAAATCTGCTTCAGTCATGGTTCTTTATCTAAACCTATGGCACCACTACAGGCATTGGCTTTAAGCCCAATATACATATGAGTCTCCAACCATTTGTAAAACAGCTCTTGGAATATTAGGTGAGTAAATAATGCTACTTCTATTATATTTGTCAGATAGTGGGTACATGAAGAATTTGGAAAAAAAGATAGCGAGCTATGGGAAACTTACTAGATAAGACTTTTGAACATAACAACACAAGAATTGTTATCTTCAAATAAAGGCCTCCTCCTCCCCATCAGCCTTTCCTCTCCATCTCCAAAATTGGTGTCTTTACCAATTCTTTGCGTTACTTATTATAAAAATCAGCAGACAGTAAAGTTCCCATAGCCTAAGACCTCATCATCCAGGAAACCAGTCAGTCCAGAATTCTTAAAAAAATAGTTTCAAATCCCTGCCTATGAGATATCACATACTACTCTGGGACAAATAAGTAGAGTCTGGTGGCAAATTTAATCAAAAAACAAGTCCCTATGGAGTCACTGGCTTCAAAGACTAAAATAACATAATGAACACAATCATGTAAAATAAACTCATATGACTTCCTAACAAGCAAATGGTGCCATACCACGACACCTACATGGAATTTTGAAAAAAAAATATGTCTCCATTCCCAATACCTTCCTATGGGAAACTTACTAGATAAGACTTTTGAACATAACAACACAAGAATTGTTATGTTCAAATAAAGGCCTCCTCCTCCCCTTCAGCCTTTCCTCTCCATCTCCAAAATTGGTGTCTTTACCAATCTTTTGTGTCACTTATTGTAAATAGCAGCAAATACTAAAGTTCCTATAGCCTAGGACCTCATAATCCGGAAATCCAGTCAGTACAGAATTCTTAAAAAAATAGTTTCAAACTCCTGGCTATCAGATATCACATACTACTCTGGTACACAGAAGTAGAGACTGGTGAAAAATTTACCAAAACCAAGTCCCTGTGGAGTCACTGGTTTCAAAGACTAAAAAAACACAGTGAACACCATCACTAAAATCAAATCAGGTGACTTCCTAACCAGCAAATGGCGCCATACTATGACACCTACACAGAATTTTGAAAAAAGCAGACCTCTTTATTCCCAATACCTTTAAGGTTATTGGTCTGTGGTATTTCTACAAAACAAACCTGATACCATCTCAGACCACAAAATTTTACCTTGAGAGAGAGGAGCAATAACATAAGCATTACATCTCTCTTTATTGCCCTGATCAAATCCAGCTAAAGGGACCTACCCTAAGTTATTCCACTTCACATGAAGCACCAATATCCAAGGAGGGCCCAGCAACTGAACCAAACAAACCACTTCTGACCAGACATCTGCATTGGAAATTAGATGAACTTAATGGAAATGACACAGTGATATGATAGCAATCTCACCATATTACCAATGTAACTATAATGATTTGAGGTACATCTAACTTCAATGTAACAGAATAACATATAAAATATAGTAAAAGAATCTAGATAAAATCTCCATGATTATACACAGCCAATCAAAATCAAATGAGAGTACAACATTATCATGAAATGTGTGCAAGTATAAAACAAAATTGAAAACGATACCAAAAAATCCCAACTTTTTTACAGTAAACAGGAAAACACAGAATTAATTCACCCAGAAGTGTATACCCCTTTACAAGCACTTTTTTTTTTACAAAATGTATTGATTCTATAGTACAACAAATGATAGCTACGCATTGGAAAACGTACAAGGTTTGGATATCCTAAGTCTACACAATTTATCATCACACAAAAGCTCTCAAAATCTGCTTCAGTCCTTGTTCTTTATCTAAACCTATGGCACCACTACAGGCATTGGCTTTAAGCCCAATATACATATGAGTCTCCAACCATTTGTAAAACAGCTCTTGGTATATTAGGTGAGTAAATAATGCTACTTCTATTATATTTGTCAGATAGTGGGTACATGAAGAATTTGGAAAAAAAGATAGCGAGCTATGGGAAACTTACTAGATAAGACTTTTGAACATAACAACACAAGAATTGTTATCTTCAAATAAAGGCCTCCTCCTCCCCTTCAGCCTTTCCTCTCCATCTCCAAAATTGGTGTCTTTACCAATTCTTTGCGTTACTTATTATAAAAATCAGCAGACAGTAAAGTTCCCATAGCCTAAGACCTCATCATCCAGGAAACCAGTCAGTCCAGAATTCTTAAAAAAATAGTTTCAAATCCCTGCCTATGAGATATCACATACTACTCTGGGACAAATAAGTAGAGACTGGTGGCAAATTTAATCAAAAAACAAGTCCCTATGGAGTCACTGGCTTCAAAGACTAAAATAACATAATGAACACAATCATGTAAAATAAACTCATATGACTTCCTAACAAGCAAATGGTGCCATACCATGACACCTACATGGAATTTTGAAAAAAAAATATGTCTCCATTCCCAATACCTTCCTATGGGAAACTTACTAGATAAGACTTTTGAACATAACAACACAAGAATTGTTATGTTCAAATAAAGGCCTCCTCCTCCCCTTCAGCCTTTCCTCTCCATCTCCAAAATTGGTGTCTTTACCAATCTTTTGTGTCACTTATTGTAAATAGCAGCAAATACTAAAGTTCCTATAGCCTAGGACCTCATAATGCGGAAATCCAGTCAGTACAGAATTCTTAAAAAAATAGTTTCAAACCCCTGGCTATCAGATATCACATACTACTCTGGTACACAGAAGTAGAGACTGGTGACAAATTTACCAAAACCAAGTCCCTGTGGAGTCACTGGTTTCAAAGACTAAAAAAACACAGTGAACACCATCACTAAAATCAAATCAGGTGACTTCCTAACCAGCAAATGGCGCCATACTATGACACCTACACAGAATTTTGAAAAAAGCAGACCTCTTTATTCCCAATACCTTTAAGGTTATTGGTCTGTGGTATTTCTACAAAACAAACCTGATACCATCTCAGACCACACAATTTTACCTTGAGAGAGAGGAGCAATAACATAAGCATTACATCTCTCTTTATTGCCCTGACCAAATCCAGCTAAAGGGACCTACCCTAAGTTATTCCACTTCACATGAAGCACCAATATCCAAGGAGGGCCCAGCAACTGAACCAAACAAACCACTTCTGACCAGACATCTCCATTGGAAATTAGATGAACATAATGGAAATGACACAGTGATATGATAGCAATCTCACCATATTACCAATGTAACTATAATGATTTGAGGTACATCTAACTTCAATGTAACAGAATAACATATAAAATATAGTAAAAGAATCTAGATAAAATCTCCATGATTATACACAGCCAATCAAAATCAAATGAGAGTACAACATTAACATGAAATGTGTGCAAGTATAAAACAAAATTGAAAACGATACCAAAAAATCCCAACTTTTTTACAGTAAACAGGAAAACACAGAATTAATTCACCCAGAAGTGTATACCCATTTCCAAGCACTTTTTTTTTTACAAAATGTATTGATTCTATAGTACAACACATGATAGCTACGCATTGGAAAACGTACAAGGTCTGGATATCCTAAGTCTACACAATTTATCATCACACAAAAGCTCTCAAAATCTGCTTCAGTCATGGTTCTTTATCTAAACCTATGGCACCACTACAGGCATTGGCTTTAAGCCCAATATACATATGAGTCTCCAACCATTTGTAAAACAGCTCTTGGAATATTAGGTGAGTAAATAATGCTACTTCTATTATATTTGTCAGATAGTGGGTACATGAAGAATTTGGAAAAAAAGATAGCGAGCTATGGGAAACTTACTAGATAAGACTTTTGAACATAACAACACAAGAATTGTTATCTTCAAATAAAGGCCTCCTCCTCCCCATCAGCCTTTCCTCTCCATCTCCAAAATTGGTGTCTTTACCAATTCTTTGCGTTACTTATTATAAAAATCAGCAGACAGTAAAGTTCCCATAGCCTAAGACCTCATCATCCAGGAAACCAGTCAGTCCAGAATTCTTAAAAAAATAGTTTCAAATCCCTGCCTATGAGATATCACTTACTACTCTGGGACAAATAAGTAGAGACTGGTGGCAAATTTAATCAAAAAACAAGTCCCTATGGAGTCTCTGGCTTCAAAGACTAAAATAACATAATGAACACCATCATGTAAAATAAACTCATTTGACTTCCTAACAAGCAAATGGTGCCATACCACGACACCTATATGGAATTTTGAAAAAAAAATATGTCTCTATTCCCAATACCTTCCTATGGGAAACTTACTAGATAAGACTTTTGAACATAACAACACAAGAATTGTTATCTTCAAATAAAGGCCTCCTCCTCCCCTTCAGCCTTGCCTCTCCATCTCCAAAATTGGTGTCCTTACCAATCTTATGTGTCACTTATTGTAAATAGCAGCAAATACTAAAGTTCCTATAGCCTAGGACCTCATAATCCGGAAATCCAGTCAGTACAGAATTCTTAAAAAAAATAGTTTCAAACCCCTGGCTATCAGATATCACATACTACTCTGGTACACAGAAGTAGAGACTGGTGACAAATTTACCAAAACCAAGTCCCTGTGGAGTCACTGGTTTCAAAGACTAAAAAAACACAGTGAACACCATCACTAAAATCAAATCAGATGACTTCCTAACCAGCAAATGGCGCCATACTATGACACCTACACAGAATTTTGAATAAAGCAGACCTCTTTATTCCCAATACCTTTAAGGTTATTGGTCTGTGGTATTTCTACAAAACAAACATGATACCATCTCAGACCACACAATTTTACCTTGAGAGAGAGGAGCAATAACATAAGCATTACATCTCTCTTTATTGCCCTGATCAAATCCAGCTAAAGGGACCTACCCTAAGTTATTCCACTTCACATGAAGCACCAATATCCAAGGAGGGCCCAGCAACTGAACCAAACAAACCACTTCTGACCAGACATCTCCATTGGAAATTAGATGAACATAATGGAAATGACACAGTGATATGATAGCAATCTCACCATATTACCAATGTAACTATAATGATTTGAGGTACATCTAACTTCAATGTAACAGAATAACATATAAAATATAGTAAAATAATCTAGATTAAATCTCCATGATTATACACAGCCAATCAAAATCAAATGAGAGTACAACATTAACATGAAATGTGTGCAAGTATAAAACAAAATTGAAAACAATACCAAAAAATCCCAACTTTTTTACAGTAAACAGGAAAACACAGAATTAATTCACCCAGAAGTGTATACCCATTTACAAGCACTTTTTTTTTTACAAAATGTATTGATTCTATAGTACAACACATGATAGCTACGCATTGGAAAACGTACAAGGTCTGGATATCCTAAGTCTACACAATTTATCATCACACAAAAGCTCTCAAAATCTGCTTCAGTCATGGTTCTTTATCTAAACCTATGGCACCACTACAGGCATTGGCTTTAAGCCCAATATACATATGAGTCTCCAACCATTTGTAAAACAGCTCTTGGAATATTAGGTGAGTAAATAATGCTACTTCTATTATATTTGTCAGATAGTGGGTACATGAAGAATTTGGAAAAAAAGATAGCGAGCTATGGGAAACTTACTAGATAAGACTTTTGAACATAACAACACAAGAATTGTTATCTTCAAATAAAGGCCTCCTCCTCCCCATCAGCCTTTCCTCTCCATCTCAAAAATTGGTGTCTTTACCAATTCTTTGCGTTACTTATTATAAAAATCAGCAGACAGTAAAGTTCCCATAGCCTAAGACCTCATCATCCAGGAAACCAGTCAGTCCAGAATTCTTAAAAAAATAGTTTCAAATCCCTGCCTATGAGATATCACATACTACTCTGGGACAAATAAGTAGAGACTGGTGGCAAATTTAATCAAAAAACAAGTCCCTATGGACTCACTGGCTTCAAAGACTAAAATAACATAATGAACACAATCATGTAAAATAAACTTATATGACTTCCTAACAAGCAAATGGTGCCATACCATGACACCTACATGGAATTTTGAAAAAAAAAATATGTCTCCATTCCCAATACCTTCCTATGGGAAACTTACTAGATAAGACTTTTGAACATAACAACACAAGAATTGTTATGTTCAAATAAAGGCCTCCTCCTCCCCTTCAGCCTTTCCTCTCCATCTCCAAAATTGGTGTCTTTACCAATCTTTTGTGTCACTTATTGTAAATAGCAGCAAATACTAAAGTTCCTATAGCCTAGGACCTCATAATCCGGAAATCCAGTCAGTACAGAATTCTTAAAAAAATAGTTTCAAACCCCTGGCTATCAGATATCACATACTACTCTGGTACACAGAAGTAGAGACTGGTGACAAATTTACCAAAACCAAGTCCCTGTGGAGTCACTGGTTTCAAAGACTAAAAAAACACAGTGAACACCATCACTAAAATCAAATCAGGTGACTTCCTAAGCAGCAAATGGCGCCATACTATGACACCTACACAGAATTTTGAAAAAAGCAGACCTCTTTATTCCCAATACCTTTAAGGTTATTGGTCTGTGGTATTTCTACAAAACAAACCTGATACCATCTCAGACCACACAATTTTACCTTGAGAGAGAGGAACAATAACATAAGCATTACATCTCTCTTTATTGCCCTGATCAAATCCAGCTAAAGGGACCTACCCTAAGTTATTCCACTTCACATGAAGCACCAATATCCAAGGAGGGCCCAGCAACTGAACCAAACAAACCACTTCTGACCAGACATCTGCATTGGAAATTAGATGAACATAATGGAAATGACACAGTGATATGATAGCAATCTCACCATATTACCAATGTAACTATAATGATTTGAGGTACATCTAACTTCAATGTAACAGAATAACATATAAAATATAGTAAAAGAATCTAGATAAAATCTCCATGATTATACACAGCCAATCAAAATCAAATGAGAGTACAACATTATCATGAAATGTGTGCAAGTATAAAACAAAATTGAAAACGATACCAAAAAATCCCAACTTTTTTACAGTAAACAGGAAAACACAGAATTAATTCACCCAGAAGTGTATACCCCTTTACAAGCACTTTTTTTTTTACAAAATGTATTGATTCTATAGTACAACACATGATAGCTACGCATTGGAAAACGTACAAGGTCTGGATATCCTAAGTCTACACAATTTATCATCACACAAAAGCTCTCAAAATCTGCTTCAGTCCTGGTTCTTTATCTAAACCTATGGCACCACTACAGGCATTGGCTTTAAGCCCAATATACATATGAGTCTCCAACCATTTGTAAAACAGCTCTTGGAATATTAGGTGAGTAAATAATGCTACTTCTATTATATTTGTCAGATAGTGGGTACATGAAGAATTTGGAAAAAAAGATAGCGAGCTATGGGAAACTTACTAGATAAGACTTTTGAACATAACAACACAAGAATTGTTATCTTCAAATAAAGGCCTCCTCCTCCCCTTCAGCCTTTCCTCTCCATCTCCAAAATTGGTGTCTTTACCAATTCTTTGCGTTAGTTATTATAAAAATCAGCAGACAGTAAAGTTCCCATAGCCTAAGACCTCACCATCCAGGAAACCAGTCAGTCCAGAATTCTTAAAAAAATAGTTTCAAATCCCTGCCTATGAGATATCACATACTACTCTGGGACAAATAAGTAGAGACTGGTGGCAAATTTAATCAAAAAACAAGTCCCTATGGAGTCACTGGCTTCAAAGACTAAAATAACATAATGAACACAATCATGTAAAATAAACTCATATGACTTCCTAACAAGCAAATGGTGCCATACCATGACACCTACATGGAATTTTGAAAAAAAAATATGTCTCCATTCCCAATACCTTCCTATGGGAAACTTACTAGATAAGACTTTTGAACATAACAACACAAGAATTGTTATGTTCAAATAAAGGCCTCCTCCTCCCCTTCAGCCTTTCCTCTCCATCTCCAAAATTGGTGTCTTTACCAATCTTTTGTGTCACTTATTGTAAATAGCAGCAAATACTAAAGTTCCTATAGCCTAGGACCTCATAATCCGGAAATCCAGTCAGTACAGAATTCTTAAAAAAATAGTTTCAAACCCCTGGCTATCAGATATCACAATACTACTCTGGTACACAGAAGTAGAGACTGGTGACAAATTTACCAAAACCAAGTCCCTGTGGAGTCACTGGTTTCAAAGACTAAAAAAATACAGTGAACACCATCACTAAAATCAAATCAGATGACTTCCTAATCAGCAAATGGTGCCATACTATGACACCTGCACAGAATTTTGAAAAAAGCACACCTCTTTATTCCCAATACCTTTCAAGGTTATTGGTCTGTAGTATTTCTCCAAAACAAACATGATACCATCTCAGACCACACAATTTTACCTTGAGAGAGAGGAGCAATAACATAAGCATTACATCTCTCTTTATTGCCCTGATCAAATCCAGCTAAAGGGACCTACCCTAAGTTATTCCACTTCACATGAAGCACCAATATCCAAGGAGGGCCCAGCAACTGAACCAAACAAACCACTTCTGACCAGACATCTCCATTGGAAATTAGATGAATATAATGGAAATGACACAGTGATATGATAGCAATCTCACCATATTACCAATGTAACTATAATGATTTGAGGTACATCTAACTTCAATGTAACAGAATAACATATAAAATATAGTAAAATAATCTAGATAAAATCTCCATGATTATACACAGCCAATCAAAATCAAATGAGAGTACAACATTAACATGAAATGTGTGCAAGTATATAGCAAAATTGAAAACTATACCAAAAAATCCCAACTTTTTTACAATAAACAGGAAAACACAGAATTAATTCACCCAGAAGTGTATACCCATTTACAAGCACTTTTTTTTTCCAAAATGTATTGATTCTATAGTACAACACATGATAGCTACGCATTGAAAAACGTACAAGGTCTGGATATCGTAAGTCTACACAATTTATCATCACACAAAAGCTCTCAAAATCTGCTTCAGTCCTGGTTCTTTATCTAAACCTATGGCACCACTACAGGCATTGGCTTTAAGCCCAATATACATATGAGTCTCCAACCATTTGTAAAACAGCTCTTGGAATATTAGGTGAGTAAATAATGCTACTTCTATTATATTTGTCAGATAGTGGGTACATGAAGAATTTGGAAAAAAAGATAGCGAGCTATGGGAAACTTACTAGATAAGACTTTTGAACATAACAACACAAGAATTGTTATCTTCAAATAAAGGCCTCCTCCTCCCCTTCAGCCTTTCCTCTCCATCTCCAAAATTGGTGTCTTTACCAATTCTTTGCGTTACTTATTATAAAAATCAGCAGATAGTAAAGTTCCCATAGCCTAAGACCTCATCATCCAGGAAACCAGTCAGTCCAGAATTCTTAAAAAAATAGTTTCAAATCCCTGCCTATGAGATATCACTTACTACTCTGGGACAAATAAGTAGAGACTGGTGGCAAATTTAATCAAAAAACAAGTCCCTATGGAGTCTCTGGCTTCAAAGACTAAAATAACATAATGAACACCATCATGTAAAATAAACTCATATGACTTCCTAACAAGCAAATGGTGCCATACCACGACAACTATATGGAATTTTGAAAAAAAAAATATGTCTCTATTCCCAATACCTTCCTATGGGAAACTTACTAGATAAGACTTTTGAACATAACAACACAAGAATTGTTATCTTCAAATAAAGGCCTCCTCCTCCCCTTCAGCCTTGCCTCTCCATCTCCAAAATTGGTGTCCTTACCAATCTTATGTGTCACTTATTGTAAATAGCAGCAAATACTAAAGTTCCTATAGCCTAGGACCTCATAATCCGGAAATCCAGTCAGTACAGAATTCTTAAAAAAAATAGTTTCAAACCCCTGGCTATCAGATATCACATACTACTCTGGTACACAGAAGTAGAGACTGGTGACAAATTTACCAAAACCAAGTCCCTGTGGAGTCACTGGTTTCAAAGACTAAAAAAACACAGTGAACACCATCACTAAAATCAAATCAGATGACTTCCTAACCAGCAAATGGCGCCATACTATGACACCTACACAGAATTTTGAATAAAGCAGACCTCTTTATTCCCAATACCTTTAAGGTTATTGGTCTGTGGTATTTCTACAAAACAAACATGATACCATCTCAGACCACACAATTTTACCTTGAGAGAGAGGAGCAATAACATAAGCATTACATCACTCTTTATTGCCCTGATCAAATCCAGCTAAAGGGACCTACCCTAAGTTATTCCACTTCACATGAAGCACCAATATCCAAGGAGGGCCCAGCAACTGAACCAAACAAACCACTTCTGACCAGACATCTCCATTGGAAATTAGATGAACATAATGGAAATGACACAGTGATATGATAGCAATCTCACCATATTACCAGTGTAACTATAATGATTTGAGGTACATCTAACTTCAATGTAACAGAATAACATATAAAATATAGTAAAATAATCTAGATTAAATCTCCATGATTATACACAGCCAATCAAAATCAAATGAGAGTACAACATTAACATGAAATGTGTGCAAGTATAAAACAAAATTGAAAACAATACCAAAAAATCCCAACTTTTTTACAGTAAACAGGAAAACACAGAATTAATTCTCCCAGAAGTGTATACCCCTTTACAAGCACTTTTTTTTTTACAAAATGTATTGATTCTATAGTACAACACATGATAGCTATGCATTGGAAAACGTACAAGGTCTGGATATCCTAAGTCTACACAATTTATCATTATACAAAAGCTCTCAAAATCTGCTTCAGTCATGGTTCTTTATCTAAACCTATGGCACCACTACAGGCATTGGCTTTAAGCCCAATATACATATGAGTCTCCAACCATTTGTAAAACAGCTCTTGGAATATTAGGTGAGTAAATAATGCTACTTCTATTATATTTGTCAGATAGTGGGTACATGAAGAATTTGGAAAAAAAGATAGCGAGCTATGGGAAACTTACTAGATAAGACTTTTGAACATAACAACACAAGAATTGTTATCTTCAAATAAAGGCCTCCTCCTCCCCTTCAGCCTTTCCTCTCCATCTCCAAAATTGGTGTCTTTACCAATTCTTTGCGTTACTTATTATAAAAATCAGCAGACAGTAAAGTTCCCATAGCCTAAGACCTCATCATCCAGGAAACCAGTCAGTCCAGAATTCTTAAAAAAAATAGTTTCAAATCCCTGCCTATGAGATATCACATACTACTCTGGGACAAATAAGTAGAGACTGGTGGCAAATTTAATCAAAAAACAAGTCCCTATGGAGTCACTGGCTTCAAAGACTAAAATAACATAATGAACACAATCATGTAAAATAAACTCATATGACTTCCTAACAAGCAAATGGTGCCATACCATGACACCTACATGGAATTTTGAAAAAAAAGTATGTCTCCATTCCCAATATCTTCCTATGGGAAACTTACTAGATAAGACTTTTGAACATAACAACACAAGAATTGTTATGTTCAAATAAAGGCCTCCTCCTCCCCTTCAGCCTTTCCTCTCCATCTCCAAAATTGGTGTCTTTACCAATCTTTTGTGTCACTTATTGTAAATAGCAGCAAATACTAAAGTTCCTATAGCCTAGGACCTCATAATGCGGAAATCCAGTCAGTACAGAATTCTTAAAAAAATAGTTTCAAACCCCTGGCTATCAGATATCACATACTACTCTGGTACACAGAAGTAGAGACTGGTGACAAATTTACCAAAACCAAGTCCCTGTGGAGTCACTGGTTTCAAAGACTAAAAAAACACAGTGAACACCATCACTAAAATCAAATCAGGTGACTTCCTAACCAGCAAATGGCGCCATACTATGACACCTACACAGAATTTTGAAAAAAGCAGACCTCTTTATTCCCAATACCTTTAAGGTTATTGGTCTGTGGTATTTCTACAAAACAAACCTGATACCATCTCAGACCACACAATTTTACCTTGAGAGAGAGGAGCAATAACATAAGCATTACATCTCTCTTTATTGCCCTGATCAAATCCAGCTAAAGGGACCTACCCTAAGTTATTCCACTTCACATGAAGCACCAATATCCAAGGAGGGCCCAGCAACTGAACCAAACAAACCACTTCTGACCAGACATCTGCATTGGAAATTAGATGAACATAATGGAAATGACACAGTGATATGATAGCAATCTCACCATATTACCAATGTAACTATAATGATTTGAGGTACATCTAACTTCAATGTAACAGAATAACATATAAAATATAGTAAAATAATCTAGATAAAATCTCCATGATTATACACAGCCAATCAAAATCAAATGAGAGTACAACATTATCATGAAATGTGTGCAAGTATAAAACAAAATTGAAAACGATACCAAAAAATCCCAACTTTTTTACAGTAAACAGGAAAACACAGAATTAATTCACCCAGAAGTGTATACCCCTTTACAAGCACTTTTTTTTTTACAAAATGTATTGATTCTATAGTACAACACATGATAGCTACGCATTGGAAAACGTACAAGGTCTGGATATCCTAAGTCTACACAATTTATCATCACACAAAAGCTCTCAAAATCTGCTTCAGTCCTGGTTCTTTATCTAAACCTATGGCACCACTACAGGCATTGGCTTTAAGCCCAATATACATATGAGTCTCCAACCATTTGTAAAACAGCTCTTGGTATATTAGGTGAGTAAATAATGCTACTTCTATTATATTTGTCAGATAGTGGGTACATGAAGAATTTGGAAAAAAAGATAGCGAGCTATGGGAAACTTACTAGATAAGACTTTTGAACATAACAACACAAGAATTGTTATCTTCAAATAAAGGCCTCCTCCTCCCCTTCAGCCTTTCCTCTCCATCTCCAAAATTGGTGTCTTTACCAATTCTTTGCGTTAGTTATTATAAAAATCAGCAGACAGTAAAGTTCCCATAGCCTAAGACCTCATCATCCAGGAAACCAGTCAGTCCAGAATTCTTAAAAAAATAGTTTCAAATCCCTGCCTATGAGATATCACATACTACTCTGGGACAAATAAGTAGAGACTGGTGGCAAATTTAATCAAAAAACAAGTCCCTATGGAGTCACTGGCTTCAAAGACTAAAATAACATAATGAACACAATCATGTAAAATAAACTCATATGACTTCCTAACAAGCAAATGGTGCCATACCATGACACCTACATGGAATTTTGAAAAAAAAATATGTCTCCATTCCCAATACCTTCCTATGGGAAACTTACTAGATAAGACTTTTGAACATAACAACACAAGAATTGTTATGTTCAAATAAAGGCCTCCTCCTCCCCTTCAGCCTTTCCTCTCCATCTCCAAAATTGGTGTCTTTACCAATCTTTTGTGTCACTTATTGTAAATAGCAGCAAATACTAAAGTTCCTATAGCCTTGGACCTCATAATCCGGAAATCCAGTCAGTACAGAATTCTTAAAAAAATAGTTACAAACCCCTGGCTATCAGATATCACATTCTACTCTGGTACACAGAAGTAGAGACTGGTGACAAATTTACCAAAACCAAGTCCCTGTGGAGTCACTGGTTTCAAAGACTAAAAAAACACAGTGAACACCATCACTAAAATCAAATCAGATGAATTCCTAACCAGCAAATGGCGCCATACTATGACACCTACACAGAATTTTGAAAAAAGCAGACCTCTTTATTCCCAATACCTTTAAGGTTATTGGTCTGTGGTATTTCTACAAAACAAACCTGATACCATCTCAGACCACACAATTTTACCTTGAGAGAGAGGAGCAATAACATAAGCATTACATCTCTCTTTATTGCCCTGATCAAATCCAGCTAAAGGGACCTACCCTAAGTTATTCCACTTCACATGAAGCACCAATATCCAAGGAGGGCCCAGCAACTGAACCAAACAAACCACTTCTGACCAGACATCTCCATTGGAAATTAGATGAACATAATGGAAATGACACAGTGATATGATAGCAATCTCACCATATTACCAATGTAACTATAATGATTTGAGGTACATCTAACTTCAATGTAACAGAATAACATATAAAATATAGTAAAAGAATCTAGATAAAATCTCCATGATTATACACAGCCAATCAAAATCAAATGAGAGTACAACATTAACATGAAATGTGTGCAAGTATAAAACAAAATTGAAAACGATACCAAAAAATCCCAACTTTTTTACAGTAAACGGGAAAACACAGAATTAATTCACCCAGAAGTGTATACCCCTTTACAAGCACTTTTTTTTACAAAATGTATTGATTCTATAGTACAACACATGATAGCTACGCATTGGAAAACGTACAAGGTCTGGATATCCTAAGTCTACACAATTTATCATCACACAAAAGCTCTCAAAATCTGCTTCAGTCCTGGTTCTTTATCTAAACCTATGGCACCACTACAGGCATTGGCTTTAAGCCCAATATACATATGAGTCTCCAACCATTTGTAAAACAGCTCTTGGAATATTAGGTGAGTAAATAATGCTACTTCTATTATATTTGTCAGATAGTGGGTACATGAAGAATTTGGAAAAAAAGATAGCGAGCTATGGGAAACTTACTAGATAAGACTTTTGAACATAACAACACAAGAATTGTTATCTTCAAATAAAGGCCTCCTCCTCCCCTTCAGCCTTTCCTCTCCATCTCCAAAATTGGTGTCTTTACTAATTCTTTGCGTTACTTATTATAAAAATCAGCAGACAGTAAAGTTCCCATAGACTAAGACCTCATTATCCAGGAAACCAGTCAGTCCAGAATTCTTAAAAAAATTGTTTCAAATCCCTGCCTATGAGATATCACATACTACTCTGGGACAAATTAGTAGAGACTGGTGGCAAATTTAATCAAAAATCAAGTCCCTATGGAGTCACTGGCTTCAAAAACTAAAATAACATAATGAACACCATCATGTAAAATAAACTCATATGACTTCCTAACAAGCAAATGGTGCCATACCATGACACCTACATGGAATTTTGAAAAAAAAATATGTCTCCATTCCCAATACCTTCCTATGGGAAACTTACTAGATAAGACTTTTGAACATAACAACACAAGAATTGTTGTGTTCAAATAAAGGCCTCCTCCTCCCCTTCAGCCTTTCCTCTCCATCTCCAAAATTGGTGTCTTTACCAATCTTTTGTGTCACTTATTGTAAATAGCAGCAAATACTAAAGTTCCTATAGCCTAGGACCTCCTAATCCGGAAATCCAGTCAGTACAGAATTCTTAAAAAAATAGTTTCAAACCCCTGGCTATCAGAAATCACATACTACTCTGGTACACAGAAGGAGAGACTGGCGACAAATTTACCAAAACCAAGTCCCTGTGGAGTCACTGGTTTCAAAGACTAAAAAAACACAGTGAACACCATCACTAAAATCAAATCAGATGACTTCCTAACCAGCAAATGGTGCCATACTATGACACCTACACAGAATTTTGAAAAAAGCAGACCTCTTTATTCCCAATACCTTTCAAGGTTATTGGTCTGTGGTATTTCTCCAAAACAAACATGATACCATCTCAGACCACACAATTTTACCTTGAGAGAGAGGAACAATAACATAAGCATTACATCTCCTCTTTACTGCCCTGACCAAATCCAGCTAAAGGGACCTACCCTAAGTAATTCCACTTCACATGAAGCACCAATATCCAAGGAGGGCCCAGCAACTGAACCAAACAAACCACTTCTGACCAGACATCTCCATTGGAAATTAGATGAACATAATGGAAATGACACAGTGATATGATAGCAATCTCACCATATTACCAATGTAACTATAATGATTTGAGGTACATCTAACTTCAATGTAACAGAATAACATATAAAATATAGTAAAAGAATCTAGATAAAATCTCCATGATTATACACAGCCAATCAAAATCAAATGAGAGTACAACATTAACATGAAATGTGTGCAAGTATAAAACAAAATTGAAAACTATACCAAAAAATCCCAACTTTTTTACAGTAAACAGGAAAACACAGAATTAATTCACCCAGAAGTGTATACCCTTTTACAAGCACTTTTTTTTACAAAATGTATTGATTCTATAGTACAACACATGATAGCTACGCATTGGAAAACGTACAAGGTCTGGATATCCTAAGTCTACACAATTTATCATCACACAAAAGCTCTCAAAATCTGCTTCAGTCCTGGTTCTTTATCTAAACCTATGGCACCACTACAGGCATTGGCTTTAAGCCCAATATACATATGAGTCTCCAACCATTTGTAAAACAGCTCTTGGAATATTAGGTGAGTAAATAATGCTACTTCTATTATATTTGTCAGATAGTGGGTACATGAAGAATTTGGAAAAAAAGATAGCGAGCTATGGGAAACTTAATAGATAAGACATTTGAACATAACAACACAAGAATTGTTATCTTCAAATAAAGGCCTCCTCCTCCCCTTCAGCCTTTCCTCTCCATCTCCAAAATTGGTGTCTTTACCAATTCTTTGCGTTACTTATTATAAAAATCAGCAGACAGTAAAGTTCCCATAGCCTAAGACCTCATTATCCAGGAAATCAGTCAGTCCAGAATTCTTAAAAAAATTGTTTCAAATCCCTGCCTATGAGATATCACATACTACTCTGGGACAAATAAGTAGAGACTGGTGGCAAATTTAATCAAAAAACACGTCCCTATGGAGTCACTGGCTTCAAAGACTAAAATAACATAATGAACACCATCATGTAAAATAAACTCATATGACTTCCTAACAAGCAAATGGTGCCATACCACGACACCTACATGGAATTTTGAAAAAAAAATATGTCTCTATTCCCAATACCTTCCTATGGGAAACTTACTAGATAAGACTTTTGAACATAACAACACAAGAATTGTTATCTTCAGATAAAGGCCTCCTCCTCCCCTTCAGCCTTGCCTCTCCATCTCCAAAATTGGTGTCTTTACCAATCTTATGTGTCACTTATTGTAAATAGCAGCAAATACTATAGTTCCTATAGCCTAGGACCTTATAATCCTGAAATCCAGTCAGTACAGAATTCTTAAAAAAATAGTTTCAAACCCCTGGCTATCAGATATCACATACTACTCTGGTACATAGAAGTAGAGACTGGTGACAAATTTACCAAAATCAAGTCCCTGTGGAGTCACTGGTTTCAAAGACTAAAAAAACACAGTGAACACCATCACTAAAATCAAATCAGATGACTTCCTAACCAGCAAATGGCGCCATACTATGACACCTACACAGAATTTTGAAAAAAGCAGACCTCTTTATTCCCTATACCTTTCAAGGTTATTGGTCTGTGGCATTTCTCCAAAACAAACATGATACCATCTCAGACCACACAATTTTACCTTGAGAGAGAGGAGCAATAACATAAGCATTACATCTCTCTTTACTGCCCTGACCAAATCCAGCTAAAGGGACCTACCCTAAGTTATTCCACTTCACATGAAGCACCAATATCCAAGGAGGGCCCAGCAACTGAACCAAACAACCACTTCTGACCAGACATCTCCATTGGAAATTAGATGAACATAATGGAAATGACACAGTAATATGATAGCAATCTCACCATATTACCAATGTAACTATAATGATTTGAGGTACATCTAACTTCAATGTAACAGAATAACATATAAAATATAGTAAAAGAATCTAGATAAAGTCTCCATGATTATACACAGCCAATCAAAATCAAATTAGAGTACAACATTAACATCAAATGTGTGCAAGTATAAAACAAAATTGAAAACTATACCAAAAAATTTCCAACTTTTTTACAATAAACAGGAAAACACAGAATTAATTCACCCAGAAGTGTATACCCCTTTACAAGCACTTTTTTTTACAAAATGTATTGATTCTATAGTACAACACATGATAGCTACGCATTGGAAAACATACAAGGTGTGGATTTCCTAAGTCTACACAATTTATCATCACACAAAAGCTCTCAAAATCTGCTTCAGTCCTGGTTCTTTATCTAAACCTATGGCACCACTACAGGCATTGGCTTTAAGCCCAATATACATATGAGTCTCCAAACATTTGTAAAACAGCTCTTGGAATATTAGGTGAGTAAATAATGCTACTTCTATTATATTTGTCAGATAGTGGGTACATGAAGAATTTGGAAAAAAAGATAGCGAGCTATGGGAAACTTACTAGATAAGACTTTTGAACATAACAACACAAGAATTGTTATCTTCAAATAAAGGCCTCCTCCTCCCCTTCAGCCTTTCCTCTCCATCTCCAAAATTGGTGTCTTTACCAATTCTTTGCGTTACTTATTACAAAAATCAGCAGACAGTAAAGTTCCCATAGCCTAAGACCTCATCATCCAGGAAACCAGTCAGTCCAGAATTCTTAAAAAAATTGTTTCAAATCCCTGCCTATGAGATATCACATACTACTCTGGGACAAATAAGTAGAGACTGGTGGCAAATTTAATCAAAAAACAAGCCCCTATGGAGTCACTGGCTTCAAAGACTAAAATAACATAATGAACACCATCATGTAAAATAAACTCATATGACTTCCTAACAAGCAAATGGTGCCATACCACGACACCTACATGGAATTTTGAAAAAAAAATATGTCTCTATTCCCAATACCTTCCTATGGGAAACTTACTAGATAAGACTTTTGAACATAACAACACAAGAATTGTTATCTTCAAATAAAGGCCTCCTCCTCCCCTTCAGCCTTGCCTCTCCATCTCCAAAATTGGTGTCTTTACCAATCTTATGTGTCACTTATTGTAAATAGCAGCAAATACTAAAGTTCCTATAGCCTAGGACCTCATAATCCGGAAATCCAGTCAGTACAGAATTCTTAAAAAAATAGTTTCAAACCCCTGGCTATCAGATATCACATACTACTCTGGTACACAGAAGTAGAGACTGGTGACAAATTTACCAAAACCAAGTCCCTGTGGAGTCACTGGTTTCAAAGACTAAAAAAACACAGTGAACACCATCACTAAAATCAAATCAGATGAATTCCTAACCAGCAAATGGCGCCATACTATGACACCTACACAGAATTTTGAAAAAAGCAGACCTCTTTATTCCCAATACCTTTAAGGTTATTGGTCTGTGGTATTTCTACAAAACAAACCTGATACCATCTCAGACCACACAATTTTACCTTGAGAGAGAGGAGCAATAACATAAGCATTACATCTCTCTTTATTGCCCTGATCAAATCCAGCTAAAGGGACCTACCCTAAGTTATTCCACTTCACATGAAGCACCAATATCCAAGGAGGGCCCAGCAACTGAACCAAACAAACCACTTCTGACCAGACATCTCCATTGGAAATTAGATGAACATAATGGAAATGACACAGTGATATGATAGCAATCTCACCATATTACCAATGTAACTATAATGATTTGAGGTACATCTAACTTCAATGTAACAGAATAACATATAAAATATAGTAAAAGAATCTAGATAAAATCTCCATGATTATACACAGCCAATCAAAATCAAATGAGAGTACAACATTAACATGAAATGTGTGCAAGTATAAAACAAAATTGAAAACGATACCAAAAAATCCCAACTTTTTTACAGTAAACGGGAAAACACAGAATTAATTCACCCAGAAGTGTATACCCCTTTACAAGCACTTTTTTTTACAAAATGTATTGATTCTATAGTACAACACATGATAGCTACGCATTGGAAAACGTACAAGGTCTGGATATCCTAAGTCTACACAATTTATCATCACACAAAAGCTCTCAAAATCTGCTTCAGTCCTGGTTCTTTATCTAAACCTATGGCACCACTACAGGCATTGGCTTTAAGCCCAATATACATATGAGTCTCCAACCATTTGTAAAACAGCTCTTGGAATATTAGGTGAGTAAATAATGCTACTTCTATTATATTTGTCAGATAGTGGGTACATGAAGAATTTGGAAAAAAAGATAGCGAGCTATGGGAAACTTACTAGATAAGACTTTTGAACATAACAACACAAGAATTGTTATCTTCAAATAAAGGCCTCCTCCTCCCCTTCAGCCTTTCCTCTCCATCTCCAAAATTGGTGTCTTTACTAATTCTTTGCGTTACTTATTATAAAAATCAGCAGACAGTAAAGTTCCCATAGACTAAGACCTCATTATCCAGGAAACCAGTCAGTCCAGAATTCTTAAAAAAATTGTTTCAAATCCCTGCCTATGAGATATCACATACTACTCTGGGACAAATTAGTAGAGACTGGTGGCAAATTTAATCAAAAATCAAGTCCCTATGGAGTCACTGGCTTCAAAAACTAAAATAACATAATGAACACCATCATGTAAAATAAACTCATATGACTTCCTAACAAGCAAATGGTGCCATACCATGACACCTACATGGAATTTTGAAAAAAAAATATGTCTCCATTCCCAATACCTTCCTATGGGAAACTTACTAGATAAGACTTTTGAACATAACAACACAAGAATTGTTGTGTTCAAATAAAGGCCTCCTCCTCCCCTTCAGCCTTTCCTCTCCATCTCCAAAATTGGTGTCTTTACCAATCTTTTGTGTCACTTATTGTAAATAGCAGCAAATACTAAAGTTCCTATAGCCTAGGACCTCCTAATCCGGAAATCCAGTCAGTACAGAATTCTTAAAAAAATAGTTTCAAACCCCTGGCTATCAGAAATCACATACTACTCTGGTACACAGAAGGAGAGACTGGCGACAAATTTACCAAAACCAAGTCCCTGTGGAGTCACTGGTTTCAAAGACTAAAAAAACACAGTGAACACCATCACTAAAATCAAATCAGATGACTTCCTAACCAGCAAATGGTGCCATACTATGACACCTACACAGAATTTTGAAAAAAGCAGACCTCTTTATTCCCAATACCTTTCAAGGTTATTGGTCTGTGGTATTTCTCCAAAACAAACATGATACCATCTCAGACCACACAATTTTACCTTGAGAGAGAGGAACAATAACATAAGCATTACATCTCCTCTTTACTGCCCTGACCAAATCCAGCTAAAGGGACCTACCCTAAGTAATTCCACTTCACATGAAGCACCAATATCCAAGGAGGGCCCAGCAACTGAACCAAACAAACCACTTCTGACCAGACATCTCCATTGGAAATTAGATGAACATAATGGAAATGACACAGTGATATGATAGCAATCTCACCATATTACCAATGTAACTATAATGATTTGAGGTACATCTAACTTCAATGTAACAGAATAACATATAAAATATAGTAAAAGAATCTAGATAAAATCTCCATGATTATACACAGCCAATCAAAATCAAATGAGAGTACAACATTAACATGAAATGTGTGCAAGTATAAAACAAAATTGAAAACTATACCAAAAAATCCCAACTTTTTTACAGTAAACAGGAAAACACAGAATTAATTCACCCAGAAGTGTATACCCCTTTACAAGCACTTTTTTTTACAAAATGTATTGATTCTATAGTACAACACATGATAGCTACGCATTGGAAAACGTACAAGGTCTGGATATCCTAAGTCTACACAATTTATCATCACACAAAAGCTCTCAAAATCTGCTTCAGTCCTGGTTCTTTATCTAAACCTATGGCACCACTACAGGCATTGGCTTTAAGCCCAATATACATATGAGTCTCCAACCATTTGTAAAACAGCTCTTGGAATATTAGGTGAGTAAATAATGCTACTTCTATTATATTTGTCAGATAGTGGGTACATGAAGAATTTGGAAAAAAAGATAGCGAGCTATGGGAAACTTAATAGATAAGACATTTGAACATAACAACACAAGAATTGTTATCTTCAAATAAAGGCCTCCTCCTCCCCTTCAGCCTTTCCTCTCCATCTCCAAAATTGGTGTCTTTACCAATTCTTTGCGTTACTTATTATAAAAATCAGCAGACAGTAAAGTTCCCATAGCCTAAGACCTCATTATCCAGGAAATCAGTCAGTCCAGAATTCTTAAAAAAATTGTTTCAAATCCCTGCCTATGAGATATCACATACTACTCTGGGACAAATAAGTAGAGACTGGTGGCAAATTTAATCAAAAAACACGTCCCTATGGAGTCACTGGCTTCAAAGACTAAAATAACATAATGAACACCATCATGTAAAATAAACTCATATGACTTCCTAACAAGCAAATGGTGCCATACCACGACACCTACATGGAATTTTGAAAAAAAAATATGTCTCTATTCCCAATACCTTCCTATGGGAAACTTACTAGATAAGACTTTTGAACATAACAACACAAGAATTGTTATCTTCAAATAAAGGCCTCCTCCTCCCCTTCAGCCTTGCCTCTCCATCTCCAAAATTGGTGTCTTTACCAATCTTATGTGTCACTTATTGTAAATAGCAGCAAATACTAAAGTTCCTATAGCCTAGGACCTCATAATCCGGAAATCCAGTCAGTACAGAATTCTTAAAAAAATAGTTTCAAACCCCTGGCTATCAGATATCACATACTACTCTGGTACACAGAAGTAGAGACTGGTGACAAATTTACCAAAACCAAGTCCCTGTGGAGTCACTGGTTTCAAAGACTAAAAAAACACAGTGAACACCATCACTAAAATCAAATCAGATGAATTCCTAACCAGCAAATGGCGCCATACTATGACACCTACACAGAATTTTGAAAAAAGCAGACCTCTTTATTCCCAATACCTTTAAGGTTATTGGTCTGTGGTATTTCTACAAAACAAACCTGATACCATCTCAGACCACACAATTTTACCTTGAGAGAGAGGAGCAATAACATAAGCATTACATCTCTCTTTATTGCCCTGATCAAATCCAGCTAAAGGGACCTACCCTAAGTTATTCCACTTCACATGAAGCACCAATATCCAAGGAGGGCCCAGCAACTGAACCAAACAAACCACTTCTGACCAGACATCTCCATTGGAAATTAGATGAACATAATGGAAATGACACAGTGATATGATAGCAATCTCACCATATTACCAATGTAACTATAATGATTTGAGGTACATCTAACTTCAATGTAACAGAATAACATATAAAATATAGTAAAAGAATCTAGATAAAATCTCCATGATTATACACAGCCAATCAAAATCAAATGAGAGTACAACATTAACATGAAATGTGTGCAAGTATAAAACAAAATTGAAAACGATACCAAAAAATCCCAACTTTTTTACAGTAAACGGGAAAACACAGAATTAATTCACCCAGAAGTGTATACCCCTTTACAAGCACTTTTTTTTACAAAATGTATTGATTCTATAGTACAACACATGATAGCTACGCATTGGAAAACGTACAAGGTCTGGATATCCTAAGTCTACACAATTTATCATCACACAAAAGCTCTCAAAATCTGCTTCAGTCCTGGTTCTTTATCTAAACCTATGGCACCACTACAGGCATTGGCTTTAAGCCCAATATACATATGAGTCTCCAACCATTTGTAAAACAGCTCTTGGAATATTAGGTGAGTAAATAATGCTACTTCTATTATATTTGTCAGATAGTGGGTACATGAAGAATTTGGAAAAAAAGATAGCGAGCTATGGGAAACTTACTAGATAAGACTTTTGAACATAACAACACAAGAATTGTTATCTTCAAATAAAGGCCTCCTCCTCCCCTTCAGCCTTTCCTCTCCATCTCCAAAATTGGTGTCTTTACTAATTCTTTGCGTTACTTATTATAAAAATCAGCAGACAGTAAAGTTCCCATAGACTAAGACCTCATTATCCAGGAAACCAGTCAGTCCAGAATTCTTAAAAAAATTGTTTCAAATCCCTGCCTATGAGATATCACATACTACTCTGGGACAAATTAGTAGAGACTGGTGGCAAATTTAATCAAAAATCAAGTCCCTATGGAGTCACTGGCTTCAAAAACTAAAATAACATAATGAACACCATCATGTAAAATAAACTCATATGACTTCCTAACAAGCAAATGGTGCCATACCATGACACCTACATGGAATTTTGAAAAAAAAATATGTCTCCATTCCCAATACCTTCCTATGGGAAACTTACTAGATAAGACTTTTGAACATAACAACACAAGAATTGTTGTGTTCAAATAAAGGCCTCCTCCTCCCCTTCAGCCTTTCCTCTCCATCTCCAAAATTGGTGTCTTTACCAATCTTTTGTGTCACTTATTGTAAATAGCAGCAAATACTAAAGTTCCTATAGCCTAGGACCTCCTAATCCGGAAATCCAGTCAGTACAGAATTCTTAAAAAAATAGTTTCAAACCCCTGGCTATCAGAAATCACATACTACTCTGGTACACAGAAGGAGAGACTGGCGACAAATTTACCAAAACCAAGTCCCTGTGGAGTCACTGGTTTCAAAGACTAAAAAAACACAGTGAACACCATCACTAAAATCAAATCAGATGACTTCCTAACCAGCAAATGGTGCCATACTATGACACCTACACAGAATTTTGAAAAAAGCAGACCTCTTTATTCCCAATACCTTTCAAGGTTATTGGTCTGTGGTATTTCTCCAAAACAAACATGATACCATCTCAGACCACACAATTTTACCTTGAGAGAGAGGAACAATAACATAAGCATTACATCTCCTCTTTACTGCCCTGACCAAATCCAGCTAAAGGGACCTACCCTAAGTAATTCCACTTCACATGAAGCACCAATATCCAAGGAGGGCCCAGCAACTGAACCAAACAAACCACTTCTGACCAGACATCTCCATTGGAAATTAGATGAACATAATGGAAATGACACAGTGATATGATAGCAATCTCACCATATTACCAATGTAACTATAATGATTTGAGGTACATCTAACTTCAATGTAACAGAATAACATATAAAATATAGTAAAAGAATCTAGATAAAATCTCCATGATTATACACAGCCAATCAAAATCAAATGAGAGTACAACATTAACATGAAATGTGTGCAAGTATAAAACAAAATTGAAAACTATACCAAAAAATCCCAACTTTTTTACAGTAAACAGGAAAACACAGAATTAATTCACCCAGAAGTGTATACCCCTTTACAAGCACTTTTTTTTACAAAATGTATTGATTCTATAGTACAACACATGATAGCTACGCATTGGAAAACGTACAAGGTCTGGATATCCTAAGTCTACACAATTTATCATCACACAAAAGCTCTCAAAATCTGCTTCAGTCCTGGTTCTTTATCTAAACCTATGGCACCACTACAGGCATTGGCTTTAAGCCCAATATACATATGAGTCTCCAACCATTTGTAAAACAGCTCTTGGAATATTAGGTGAGTAAATAATGCTACTTCTATTATATTTGTCAGATAGTGGGTACATGAAGAATTTGGAAAAAAAGATAGCGAGCTATGGGAAACTTAATAGATAAGACATTTGAACATAACAACACAAGAATTGTTATCTTCAAATAAAGGCCTCCTCCTCCCCTTCAGCCTTTCCTCTCCATCTCCAAAATTGGTGTCTTTACCAATTCTTTGCGTTACTTATTATAAAAATCAGCAGACAGTAAAGTTCCCATAGCCTAAGACCTCATTATCCAGGAAATCAGTCAGTCCAGAATTCTTAAAAAAATTGTTTCAAATCCCTGCCTATGAGATATCACATACTACTCTGGGACAAATAAGTAGAGACTGGTGGCAAATTTAATCAAAAAACACGTCCCTATGGAGTCACTGGCTTCAAAGACTAAAATAACATAATGAACACCATCATGTAAAATAAACTCATATGACTTCCTAACAAGCAAATGGTGCCATACCACGACACCTACATGGAATTTTGAAAAAAAAATATGTCTCTATTCCCAATACCTTCCTATGGGAAACTTACTAGATAAGACTTTTGAACATAACAACACAAGAATTGTTATCTTCAGATAAAGGCCTCCTCCTCCCCTTCAGCCTTGCCTCTCCATCTCCAAAATTGGTGTCTTTACCAATCTTATGTGTCACTTATTGTAAATAGCAGCAAATACTATAGTTCCTATAGCCTAGGACCTTATAATCCTGAAATCCAGTCAGTACAGAATTCTTAAAAAAATAGTTTCAAACCCCTGGCTATCAGATATCACATACTACTCTGGTACATAGAAGTAGAGACTGGTGACAAATTTACCAAAATCAAGTCCCTGTGGAGTCACTGGTTTCAAAGACTAAAAAAACACAGTGAACACCATCACTAAAATCAAATCAGATGACTTCCTAACCAGCAAATGGCGCCATACTATGACACCTACACAGAATTTTGAAAAAAGCAGACCTCTTTATTCCCTATACCTTTCAAGGTTATTGGTCTGTGGCATTTCTCCAAAACAAACATGATACCATCTCAGACCACACAATTTTACCTTGAGAGAGAGGAGCAATAACATAAGCATTACATCTCTCATTACTGCCCTGACCAAATCCAGCTAAAGGGACCTACCCTAAGTTATTCCACTTCACATGAAGCACCAATATCCAAGGAGGGCCCAGCAACTGAACCAAACAACCACTTCTGACCAGACATCTCCATTGGAAATTAGATGAACATAATGGAAATGACACAGTAATATGATAGCAATCTCACCATATTACCAATGTAACTATAATGATTTGAGGTACATCTAACTTCAATGTAACAGAATAACATATAAAATATAGTAAAAGAATCTAGATAAAGTCTCCATGATTATACACAGCCAATCAAAATCAAATTAGAGTACAACATTAACATCAAATGTGTGCAAGTATAAAACAAAATTGAAAACTATACCAAAAAATTTCCAACTTTTTTACAATAAACAGGAAAACACAGAATTAATTCACCCAGAAGTGTATACCCCTTTACAAGCACTTTTTTTTACAAAATGTATTGATTCTATAGTACAACACATGATAGCTACGCATTGGAAAACATACAAGGTGTGGATTTCCTAAGTCTACACAATTTATCATCACACAAAAGCTCTCAAAATCTGCTTCAGTCCTGGTTCTTTATCTAAACCTATGGCACCACTACAGGCATTGGCTTTAAGCCCAATATACATATGAGTCTCCAAACATTTGTAAAACAGCTCTTGGAATATTAGGTGAGTAAATAATGCTACTTCTATTATATTTGTCAGATAGTGGGTACATGAAGAATTTGGAAAAAAAGATAGCGAGCTATGGGAAACTTACTAGATAAGACTTTTGAACATAACAACACAAGAATTGTTATCTTCAAATAAAGGCCTCCTCCTCCCCTTCAGCCTTTCCTCTCCATCTCCAAAATTGGTGTCTTTACCAATTCTTTGAGTTACTTATTATAAAAATCAGCAGACAGTAAAGTTCCCATAGCCTAAGACCTCATCATCCAGGAAACCAGTCAGTCCAGAATTCTTAAAAAAATAGTTTCAAATCCCTGCCTATGAGATATCACATACTACTCTGGGACAAATAAGTAGAGACTGGTGGCAAATTTAATCAAAACACAAGTCCCTATGGAGTCACTGGCTTCAAAGACTAAAATAACATAACGAACACCATCATGTAAAATAAACTCATATGACTTCCTAACAAGCAAATGGTGCCATACCACGACACCTACATGGAATTTTGAAAAAAAAAATATGTTTCTATTCCCAATACCTTCCTATGGGAAACTTACTACATAAGACTTTTGAACATAACAACACAAGAATTGTTATCTTCAAATAAAGGCCTCCTCCTCCCCTTCAGCCTTGCCTCTCCATCTCCAAAATTGGTGTCTTTACCAATCTTATGTGTCACTTATTGTAAATAGCAGCAAATACTAAAGTTCCTATAGCCTAGGACCTCATAATCCGGAAATCCAGTCAGTACAGAATTCTTAAAAAAATTGTTTCAAACCCCTGGCTATCAGATATCACATACTACTCTGGTACACAGAAGTAGAGACTGGTGACAAATTTACCAAAACCAAGTCCCTGTGGAGTCACTGGTTTCAAAGACTAAAAAAACACAGTGAACACCATCACTAAAATCAAATCAGATGACTTCCTAACCAGCAAATGGCGCCATACTATGACACCTACACAGAATTTTGAAAAAAGCAGACCTCTTTATTCCCAATACCTTTCAAGGTTATTGGTCTGTGGTATTTCTCCAAAACAAACATGATACCATCTCAGACCACAAAATTTTACCTTGAGAGAGAGGAGCAATAACATAAGCATTACATCTCTCTTTATTGCCCTGACCAAATCCAGCTAAAGGGACCTACCCTAAGTTATTCCACTTCACATGAAGCACCAATATCCAAGGAGGGCCCAGCAACTGAACCAAACAAACCACTTCTGACCAGACATCTCCATTGGAAATTAGATGAACATAATGGAAATGACACAGTGATATGATAGCAATCTCACCATATTACCAATGTAACTATAATGATTTGAGGTACATCTAACTTCAATGTAACAGAATAACATATAAAATATAGTAAAATAATCTAGATAAAATCTCCATGATTATACACAGCCAATCAAAATCAAATGAGAGTACAACATTATCATGAAATGTGTGCAAGTATAAAACAAAATTGAAAACGATACCAAAAAATCCCAACTTTTTTACAGTAAACAGGAAAACACAGAATTAATTCACCCAGAAGTGTATACCCCTTTACAAGCACTTTTTTTTTTACAAAATGTATTGATTCTATAGTACAACACATGATAGCTACGCATTGGAAAACGTACAAGGTCTGGATATCCTAAGTCTACACAATTTATCATCACACAAAAGCTCTCAAAATCTGCTTCAGTCCTGGTTCTTTATCTAAACCTATGGCACCACTACAGGCATTGGCTTTAAGCCCAATATACATATGAGTCTCCAACCATTTGTAAAACAGCTCTTGGTATATTAGGTGAGTAAATAATGCTACTTCTATTATATTTGTCAGATAGTGGGTACATGAAGAATTTGGAAAAAAAGATAGCGAGCTATGGGAAACTTACTAGATAAGACTTTTGAACATAACAACACAAGAATTGTTATCTTCAAATAAAGGCCTCCTCCTCCCCTTCAGCCTTTCCTCTCCATCTCCAAAATTGGTGTCTTTACCAATTCTTTGCGTTAGTTATTATAAAAATCAGCAGACAGTAAAGTTCCCATAGCCTAAGACCTCATCATCCAGGAAACCAGTCAGTCCAGAATTCTTAAAAAAATAGTTTCAAATCCCTGCCTATGAGATATCACATACTACTCTGGGACAAATAAGTAGAGACTGGTGGCAAATTTAATCAAAAAACAAGTCCCTATGGAGTCACTGGCTTCAAAGACTAAAATAACATAATGAACACAATCATGTAAAATAAACTCATATGACTTCCTAACAAGCAAATGGTGCCATACCATGACACCTACATGGAATTTTGAAAAAAAAATATGTCTCCATTCCCAATACCTTCCTATGGGAAACTTACTAGATAAGACTTTTGAACATAACAACACAAGAATTGTTATGTTCAAATAAAGGCCTCCTCCTCCCCTTCAGCCTTTCCTCTCCATCTCCAAAATTGGTGTCTTTACCAATCTTTTGTGTCACTTATTGTAAATAGCAGCAAATACTAAAGTTCCTATAGCCTTGGACCTCATAATCCGGAAATCCAGTCAGTACAGAATTCTTAAAAAAATAGTTACAAACCCCTGGCTATCAGATATCACATTCTACTCTGGTACACAGAAGTAGAGACTGGTGACAAATTTACCAAAACCAAGTCCCTGTGGAGTCACTGGTTTCAAAGACTAAAAAAACACAGTGAACACCATCACTAAAATCAAATCAGATGAATTCCTAACCAGCAAATGGCGCCATACTATGACACCTACACAGAATTTTGAAAAAAGCAGACCTCTTTATTCCCAATACCTTTAAGGTTATTGGTCTGTGGTATTTCTACAAAACAAACCTGATACCATCTCAGACCACACAATTTTACCTTGAGAGAGAGGAGCAATAACATAAGCATTACATCTCTCTTTATTGCCCTGATCAAATCCAGCTAAAGGGACCTACCCTAAGTTATTCCACTTCACATGAAGCACCAATATCCAAGGAGGGCCCAGCAACTGAACCAAACAAACCACTTCTGACCAGACATCTCCATTGGAAATTAGATGAACATAATGGAAATGACACAGTGATATGATAGCAATCTCACCATATTACCAATGTAACTATAATGATTTGAGGTACATCTAACTTCAATGTAACAGAATAACATATAAAATATAGTAAAAGAATCTAGATAAAATCTCCATGATTATACACAGCCAATCAAAATCAAATGAGAGTACAACATTAACATGAAATGTGTGCAAGTATAAAACAAAATTGAAAACGATACCAAAAAATCCCAACTTTTTTACAGTAAACGGGAAAACACAGAATTAATTCACCCAGAAGTGTATACCCCTTTACAAGCACTTTTTTTTACAAAATGTATTGATTCTATAGTACAACACATGATAGCTACGCATTGGAAAACGTACAAGGTCTGGATATCCTAAGTCTACACAATTTATCATCACACAAAAGCTCTCAAAATCTGCTTCAGTCCTGGTTCTTTATCTAAACCTATGGCACCACTACAGGCATTGGCTTTAAGCCCAATATACATATGAGTCTCCAACCATTTGTAAAACAGCTCTTGGAATATTAGGTGAGTAAATAATGCTACTTCTATTATATTTGTCAGATAGTGGGTACATGAAGAATTTGGAAAAAAAGATAGCGAGCTATGGGAAACTTACTAGATAAGACTTTTGAACATAACAACACAAGAATTGTTATCTTCAAATAAAGGCCTCCTCCTCCCCTTCAGCCTTTCCTCTCCATCTCCAAAATTGGTGTCTTTACTAATTCTTTGCGTTACTTATTATAAAAATCAGCAGACAGTAAAGTTCCCATAGACTAAGACCTCATTATCCAGGAAACCAGTCAGTCCAGAATTCTTAAAAAAATTGTTTCAAATCCCTGCCTATGAGATATCACATACTACTCTGGGACAAATTAGTAGAGACTGGTGGCAAATTTAATCAAAAATCAAGTCCCTATGGAGTCACTGGCTTCAAAAACTAAAATAACATAATGAACACCATCATGTAAAATAAACTCATATGACTTCCTAACAAGCAAATGGTGCCATACCATGACACCTACATGGAATTTTGAAAAAAAAATATGTCTCCATTCCCAATACCTTCCTATGGGAAACTTACTAGATAAGACTTTTGAACATAACAACACAAGAATTGTTGTGTTCAAATAAAGGCCTCCTCCTCCCCTTCAGCCTTTCCTCTCCATCTCCAAAATTGGTGTCTTTACCAATCTTTTGTGTCACTTATTGTAAATAGCAGCAAATACTAAAGTTCCTATAGCCTAGGACCTCCTAATCCGGAAATCCAGTCAGTACAGAATTCTTAAAAAAATAGTTTCAAACCCCTGGCTATCAGAAATCACATACTACTCTGGTACACAGAAGGAGAGACTGGCGACAAATTTACCAAAACCAAGTCCCTGTGGAGTCACTGGTTTCAAAGACTAAAAAAACACAGTGAACACCATCACTAAAATCAAATCAGATGACTTCCTAACCAGCAAATGGTGCCATACTATGACACCTACACAGAATTTTGAAAAAAGCAGACCTCTTTATTCCCAATACCTTTCAAGGTTATTGGTCTGTGGTATTTCTCCAAAACAAACATGATACCATCTCAGACCACACAATTTTACCTTGAGAGAGAGGAACAATAACATAAGCATTACATCTCCTCTTTACTGCCCTGACCAAATCCAGCTAAAGGGACCTACCCTAAGTAATTCCACTTCACATGAAGCACCAATATCCAAGGAGGGCCCAGCAACTGAACCAAACAAACCACTTCTGACCAGACATCTCCATTGGAAATTAGATGAACATAATGGAAATGACACAGTGATATGATAGCAATCTCACCATATTACCAATGTAACTATAATGATTTGAGGTACATCTAACTTCAATGTAACAGAATAACATATAAAATATAGTAAAAGAATCTAGATAAAATCTCCATGATTATACACAGCCAATCAAAATCAAATGAGAGTACAACATTAACATGAAATGTGTGCAAGTATAAAACAAAATTGAAAACTATACCAAAAAATCCCAACTTTTTTACAGTAAACAGGAAAACACAGAATTAATTCACCCAGAAGTGTATACCCTTTTACAAGCACTTTTTTTTACAAAATGTATTGATTCTATAGTACAACACATGATAGCTACGCATTGGAAAACGTACAAGGTCTGGATATCCTAAGTCTACACAATTTATCATCACACAAAAGCTCTCAAAATCTGCTTCAGTCCTGGTTCTTTATCTAAACCTATGGCACCACTACAGGCATTGGCTTTAAGCCCAATATACATATGAGTCTCCAACCATTTGTAAAACAGCTCTTGGAATATTAGGTGAGTAAATAATGCTACTTCTATTATATTTGTCAGATAGTGGGTACATGAAGAATTTGGAAAAAAAGATAGCGAGCTATGGGAAACTTAATAGATAAGACATTTGAACATAACAACACAAGAATTGTTATCTTCAAATAAAGGCCTCCTCCTCCCCTTCAGCCTTTCCTCTCCATCTCCAAAATTGGTGTCTTTACCAATTCTTTGCGTTACTTATTATAAAAATCAGCAGACAGTAAAGTTCCCATAGCCTAAGACCTCATTATCCAGGAAATCAGTCAGTCCAGAATTCTTAAAAAAATTGTTTCAAATCCCTGCCTATGAGATATCACATACTACTCTGGGACAAATAAGTAGAGACTGGTGGCAAATTTAATCAAAAAACACGTCCCTATGGAGTCACTGGCTTCAAAGACTAAAATAACATAATGAACACCATCATGTAAAATAAACTCATATGACTTCCTAACAAGCAAATGGTGCCATACCACGACACCTACATGGAATTTTGAAAAAAAAATATGTCTCTATTCCCAATACCTTCCTATGGGAAACTTACTAGATAAGACTTTTGAACATAACAACACAAGAATTGTTATCTTCAGATAAAGGCCTCCTCCTCCCCTTCAGCCTTGCCTCTCCATCTCCAAAATTGGTGTCTTTACCAATCTTATGTGTCACTTATTGTAAATAGCAGCAAATACTATAGTTCCTATAGCCTAGGACCTTATAATCCTGAAATCCAGTCAGTACAGAATTCTTAAAAAAATAGTTTCAAACCCCTGGCTATCAGATATCACATACTACTCTGGTACATAGAAGTAGAGACTGGTGACAAATTTACCAAAATCAAGTCCCTGTGGAGTCACTGGTTTCAAAGACTAAAAAAACACAGTGAACACCATCACTAAAATCAAATCAGATGACTTCCTAACCAGCAAATGGCGCCATACTATGACACCTACACAGAATTTTGAAAAAAGCAGACCTCTTTATTCCCTATACCTTTCAAGGTTATTGGTCTGTGGCATTTCTCCAAAACAAACATGATACCATCTCAGACCACACAATTTTACCTTGAGAGAGAGGAGCAATAACATAAGCATTACATCTCTCTTTACTGCCCTGACCAAATCCAGCTAAAGGGACCTACCCTAAGTTATTCCACTTCACATGAAGCACCAATATCCAAGGAGGGCCCAGCAACTGAACCAAACAACCACTTCTGACCAGACATCTCCATTGGAAATTAGATGAACATAATGGAAATGACACAGTAATATGATAGCAATCTCACCATATTACCAATGTAACTATAATGATTTGAGGTACATCTAACTTCAATGTAACAGAATAACATATAAAATATAGTAAAAGAATCTAGATAAAGTCTCCATGATTATACACAGCCAATCAAAATCAAATTAGAGTACAACATTAACATCAAATGTGTGCAAGTATAAAACAAAATTGAAAACTATACCAAAAAATTTCCAACTTTTTTACAATAAACAGGAAAACACAGAATTAATTCACCCAGAAGTGTATACCCCTTTACAAGCACTTTTTTTTACAAAATGTATTGATTCTATAGTACAACACATGATAGCTACGCATTGGAAAACATACAAGGTGTGGATTTCCTAAGTCTACACAATTTATCATCACACAAAAGCTCTCAAAATCTGCTTCAGTCCTGGTTCTTTATCTAAACCTATGGCACCACTACAGGCATTGGCTTTAAGCCCAATATACATATGAGTCTCCAAACATTTGTAAAACAGCTCTTGGAATATTAGGTGAGTAAATAATGCTACTTCTATTATATTTGTCAGATAGTGGGTACATGAAGAATTTGGAAAAAAAGATAGCGAGCTATGGGAAACTTACTAGATAAGACTTTTGAACATAACAACACAAGAATTGTTATCTTCAAATAAAGGCCTCCTCCTCCCCTTCAGCCTTTCCTCTCCATCTCCAAAATTGGTGTCTTTACCAATTCTTTGCGTTACTTATTACAAAAATCAGCAGACAGTAAAGTTCCCATAGCCTAAGACCTCATCATCCAGGAAACCAGTCAGTCCAGAATTCTTAAAAAAATTGTTTCAAATCCCTGCCTATGAGATATCACATACTACTCTGGGACAAATAAGTAGAGACTGGTGGCAAATTTAATCAAAAAACAAGCCCCTATGGAGTCACTGGCTTCAAAGACTAAAATAACATAATGAACACCATCATGTAAAATAAACTCATATGACTTCCTAACAAGCAAATGGTGCCATACCACGACACCTACATGGAATTTTGAAAAAAAAATATGTCTCTATTCCCAATACCTTCCTATGGGAAACTTACTAGATAAGACTTTTGAACATAACAACACAAGAATTGTTATCTTCAAATAAAGGCCTCCTCCTCCCCTTCAGCCTTGCCTCTCCATCTCCAAAATTGGTGTCTTTACCAATCTTATGTGTCACTTATTGTAAATAGCAGCAAATACTAAAGTTCCTATAGCCTAGGACCTCATAATCCGGAAATCCAGTCAGTACAGAATTCTTAAAAAAATAGTTTCAAACCCCTGGCTATCAGATATCACATACTACTCTGGTACACAGAAGTAGAGACTGGTGACAAATTTACCAAAACCAAGTCCCTGTGGAGTCACTGGTTTCAAAGACTAAAAAAACACAGTGAACACCATCACTAAAATCAAATCAGATGAATTCCTAACCAGCAAATGGCGCCATACTATGACACCTACACAGAATTTTGAAAAAAGCAGACCTCTTTATTCCCAATACCTTTAAGGTTATTGGTCTGTGGTATTTCTACAAAACAAACCTGATACCATCTCAGACCACACAATTTTACCTTGAGAGAGAGGAGCAATAACATAAGCATTACATCTCTCTTTATTGCCCTGATCAAATCCAGCTAAAGGGACCTACCCTAAGTTATTCCACTTCACATGAAGCACCAATATCCAAGGAGGGCCCAGCAACTGAACCAAACAAACCACTTCTGACCAGACATCTCCATTGGAAATTAGATGAACATAATGGAAATGACACAGTGATATGATAGCAATCTCACCATATTACCAATGTAACTATAATGATTTGAGGTACATCTAACTTCAATGTAACAGAATAACATATAAAATATAGTAAAAGAATCTAGATAAAATCTCCATGATTATACACAGCCAATCAAAATCAAATGAGAGTACAACATTAACATGAAATGTGTGCAAGTATAAAACAAAATTGAAAACGATACCAAAAAATCCCAACTTTTTTACAGTAAACGGGAAAACACAGAATTAATTCACCCAGAAGTGTATACCCCTTTACAAGCACTTTTTTTTACAAAATGTATTGATTCTATAGTACAACACATGATAGCTACGCATTGGAAAACGTACAAGGTCTGGATATCCTAAGTCTACACAATTTATCATCACACAAAAGCTCTCAAAATCTGCTTCAGTCCTGGTTCTTTATCTAAACCTATGGCACCACTACAGGCATTGGCTTTAAGCCCAATATACATATGAGTCTCCAACCATTTGTAAAACAGCTCTTGGAATATTAGGTGAGTAAATAATGCTACTTCTATTATATTTGTCAGATAGTGGGTACATGAAGAATTTGGAAAAAAAGATAGCGAGCTATGGGAAACTTACTAGATAAGACTTTTGAACATAACAACACAAGAATTGTTATCTTCAAATAAAGGCCTCCTCCTCCCCTTCAGCCTTTCCTCTCCATCTCCAAAATTGGTGTCTTTACTAATTCTTTGCGTTACTTATTATAAAAATCAGCAGACAGTAAAGTTCCCATAGACTAAGACCTCATTATCCAGGAAACCAGTCAGTCCAGAATTCTTAAAAAAATTGTTTCAAATCCCTGCCTATGAGATATCACATACTACTCTGGGACAAATTAGTAGAGACTGGTGGCAAATTTAATCAAAAATCAAGTCCCTATGGAGTCACTGGCTTCAAAAACTAAAATAACATAATGAACACCATCATGTAAAATAAACTCATATGACTTCCTAACAAGCAAATGGTGCCATACCATGACACCTACATGGAATTTTGAAAAAAAAATATGTCTCCATTCCCAATACCTTCCTATGGGAAACTTACTAGATAAGACTTTTGAACATAACAACACAAGAATTGTTGTGTTCAAATAAAGGCCTCCTCCTCCCCTTCAGCCTTTCCTCTCCATCTCCAAAATTGGTGTCTTTACCAATCTTTTGTGTCACTTATTGTAAATAGCAGCAAATACTAAAGTTCCTATAGCCTAGGACCTCCTAATCCGGAAATCCAGTCAGTACAGAATTCTTAAAAAAATAGTTTCAAACCCCTGGCTATCAGAAATCACATACTACTCTGGTACACAGAAGGAGAGACTGGCGACAAATTTACCAAAACCAAGTCCCTGTGGAGTCACTGGTTTCAAAGACTAAAAAAACACAGTGAACACCATCACTAAAATCAAATCAGATGACTTCCTAACCAGCAAATGGTGCCATACTATGACACCTACACAGAATTTTGAAAAAAGCAGACCTCTTTATTCCCAATACCTTTCAAGGTTATTGGTCTGTGGTATTTCTCCAAAACAAACATGATACCATCTCAGACCACACAATTTTACCTTGAGAGAGAGGAACAATAACATAAGCATTACATCTCCTCTTTACTGCCCTGACCAAATCCAGCTAAAGGGACCTACCCTAAGTAATTCCACTTCACATGAAGCACCAATATCCAAGGAGGGCCCAGCAACTGAACCAAACAAACCACTTCTGACCAGACATCTCCATTGGAAATTAGATGAACATAATGGAAATGACACAGTGATATGATAGCAATCTCACCATATTACCAATGTAACTATAATGATTTGAGGTACATCTAACTTCAATGTAACAGAATAACATATAAAATATAGTAAAAGAATCTAGATAAAATCTCCATGATTATACACAGCCAATCAAAATCAAATGAGAGTACAACATTAACATGAAATGTGTGCAAGTATAAAACAAAATTGAAAACTATACCAAAAAATCCCAACTTTTTTACAGTAAACAGGAAAACACAGAATTAATTCACCCAGAAGTGTATACCCCTTTACAAGCACTTTTTTTTACAAAATGTATTGATTCTATAGTACAACACATGATAGCTACGCATTGGAAAACGTACAAGGTCTGGATATCCTAAGTCTACACAATTTATCATCACACAAAAGCTCTCAAAATCTGCTTCAGTCCTGGTTCTTTATCTAAACCTATGGCACCACTACAGGCATTGGCTTTAAGCCCAATATACATATGAGTCTCCAACCATTTGTAAAACAGCTCTTGGAATATTAGGTGAGTAAATAATGCTACTTCTATTATATTTGTCAGATAGTGGGTACATGAAGAATTTGGAAAAAAAGATAGCGAGCTATGGGAAACTTAATAGATAAGACATTTGAACATAACAACACAAGAATTGTTATCTTCAAATAAAGGCCTCCTCCTCCCCTTCAGCCTTTCCTCTCCATCTCCAAAATTGGTGTCTTTACCAATTCTTTGCGTTACTTATTATAAAAATCAGCAGACAGTAAAGTTCCCATAGCCTAAGACCTCATTATCCAGGAAATCAGTCAGTCCAGAATTCTTAAAAAAATTGTTTCAAATCCCTGCCTATGAGATATCACATACTACTCTGGGACAAATAAGTAGAGACTGGTGGCAAATTTAATCAAAAAACACGTCCCTATGGAGTCACTGGCTTCAAAGACTAAAATAACATAATGAACACCATCATGTAAAATAAACTCATATGACTTCCTAACAAGCAAATGGTGCCATACCACGACACCTACATGGAATTTTGAAAAAAAAATATGTCTCTATTCCCAATACCTTCCTATGGGAAACTTACTAGATAAGACTTTTGAACATAACAACACAAGAATTGTTATCTTCAGATAAAGGCCTCCTCCTCCCCTTCAGCCTTGCCTCTCCATCTCCAAAATTGGTGTCTTTACCAATCTTATGTGTCACTTATTGTAAATAGCAGCAAATACTATAGTTCCTATAGCCTAGGACCTTATAATCCTGAAATCCAGTCAGTACAGAATTCTTAAAAAAATAGTTTCAAACCCCTGGCTATCAGATATCACATACTACTCTGGTACATAGAAGTAGAGACTGGTGACAAATTTACCAAAATCAAGTCCCTGTGGAGTCACTGGTTTCAAAGACTAAAAAAACACAGTGAACACCATCACTAAAATCAAATCAGATGACTTCCTAACCAGCAAATGGCGCCATACTATGACACCTACACAGAATTTTGAAAAAAGCAGACCTCTTTATTCCCTATACCTTTCAAGGTTATTGGTCTGTGGCATTTCTCCAAAACAAACATGATACCATCTCAGACCACACAATTTTACCTTGAGAGAGAGGAGCAATAACATAAGCATTACATCTCTCTTTACTGCCCTGACCAAATCCAGCTAAAGGGACCTACCCTAAGTTATTCCACTTCACATGAAGCACCAATATCCAAGGAGGGCCCAGCAACTGAACCAAACAACCACTTCTGACCAGACATCTCCATTGGAAATTAGATGAACATAATGGAAATGACACAGTAATATGATAGCAATCTCACCATATTACCAATGTAACTATAATGATTTGAGGTACATCTAACTTCAATGTAACAGAATAACATATAAAATATAGTAAAAGAATCTAGATAAAGTCTCCATGATTATACACAGCCAATCAAAATCAAATTAGAGTACAACATTAACATCAAATGTGTGCAAGTATAAAACAAAATTGAAAACTATACCAAAAAATTTCCAACTTTTTTACAATAAACAGGAAAACACAGAATTAATTCACCCAGAAGTGTATACCCCTTTACAAGCACTTTTTTTTACAAAATGTATTGATTCTATAGTACAACACATGATAGCTACGCATTGGAAAACATACAAGGTGTGGATTTCCTAAGTCTACACAATTTATCATCACACAAAAGCTCTCAAAATCTGCTTCAGTCCTGGTTCTTTATCTAAACCTATGGCACCACTACAGGCATTGGCTTTAAGCCCAATATACATATGAGTCTCCAAACATTTGTAAAACAGCTCTTGGAATATTAGGTGAGTAAATAATGCTACTTCTATTATATTTGTCAGATAGTGGGTACATGAAGAATTTGGAAAAAAAGATAGCGAGCTATGGGAAACTTACTAGATAAGACTTTTGAACATAACAACACAAGAATTGTTATCTTCAAATAAAGGCCTCCTCCTCCCCTTCAGCCTTTCCTCTCCATCTCCAAAATTGGTGTCTTTACCAATTCTTTGCGTTACTTATTATAAAAATCAGCAGACAGTAAAGTTCCCATAGCCTAAGACCTCATCATCCAGGAAACCAGTCAGTCCAGAATTCTTAAAAAAATAGTTTCAAATCCCTGCCTATGAGATATCACATACTACTCTGGGACAAATAAGTAGAGACTGGTGGCAAATTTAATCAAAACACAAGTCCCTATGGAGTCACTGGCTTCAAAGACTAAAATAACATAACGAACACCATCATGTAAAATAAACTCATATGACTTCCTAACAAGCAAATGGTGCCATACCACGACACCTACATGGAATTTTGAAAAAAAAAATATGTTTCTATTCCCAATACCTTCCTATGGGAAACTTACTACATAAGACTTTTGAACATAACAACACAAGAATTGTTATCTTCAAATAAAGGCCTCCTCCTCCCCTTCAGCCTTGCCTCTCCATCTCCAAAATTGGTGTCTTTACCAATCTTATGTGTCACTTATTGTAAATAGCAGCAAATACTAAAGTTCCTATAGCCTAGGACCTCATAATCCGGAAATCCAGTCAGTACAGAATTCTTAAAAAAATTGTTTCAAACCCCTGGCTATCAGATATCACATACTACTCTGGTACACAGAAGTAGAGACTGGTGACAAATTTACCAAAACCAAGTCCCTGTGGAGTCACTGGTTTCAAAGACTAAAAAAACACAGTGAACACCATCACTAAAATCAAATCAGATGACTTCCTAACCAGCAAATGGCGCCATACTATGACACCTACACAGAATTTTGAAAAAAGCAGACCTCTTTATTCCCAATACCTTTCAAGGTTATTGGTCTGTGGTATTTCTCCAAAACAAACATGATACCATCTCAGACCACAAAATTTTACCTTGAGAGAGAGGAGCAATAACATAAGCATTACATCTCTCTTTATTGCCCTGACCAAATCCAGCTAAAGGGACCTACCCTAAGTTATTCCACTTCACATGAAGCACCAATATCCAAGGAGGGCCCAGCAACTGAACCAAACAAACCACTTCTGACCAGACATCTCCATTGGAAATTAGATGAACATAATGGAAATGACACAGTGATATGATAGCAATCTCACCATATTACCAATGTAACTATAATGATTTGAGGTACATCTAACTTCAATGTAACAGAATAACATATAAAATATAGTAAAATAATCTAGATAAAATCTCCATGATTATACACAGCCAATCAAAATCAAATGAGAGTACAACATTAAAATGAAATGTGTGTAAGCATAAAACAAAATTGAAAACTATACCAAAAAATCCCAACTTTTTTACAGTAAACAGGAAAACACAGAATTAATTCACCCAGAAGTGTATACCCCTTTACAAGCACTTTTTTTTAACAAAATGTATTGATTCTATAGTACAACACATGATAGCTACGCATTGGAAAACGTACAAGGTCTGGATATCCTAAGTCTACACAATTTATCATCACACAAAAGCTCTCAAAATCTGCTTCAGTCCTGGTTCTTTATCTAAACCTATGGCACCACTACAGGCATTGGCTTTAAGCACAATATACATATGAGTCTCCAACCATTTGTAAAACAGCTCTTGGTATATTAGGTGAGTAAATAATGCTACTTCAATTATATTTGTCAGATAGTGGGTACATGAAGAATTTGGAAAAAAAGATAGCGAGCTATGGGAAACTTACTAGATAAGACTTTTGAACATAACAACACAAGAATTGTTATCTTCAAATAAAGGCCTCCTCCTCCCCTTCAGCCTTGCCTCTCCATCTCCAAAATTGGTGTCTTTACCAATCTTATGTGTCACTTATTGTAAATAGCAGCAAATACTAAAGTTCCTATAGCCTAGGACCTCATAATCCGGAAATCCAGTCAGTACAGAATTCTTTAAAAAATTGTTTCAAACCCCTGGCTATCAGATATCACATACTACTCTGGTACACAGAAGTAGAGACTGGTGACAAATTTACCAAAACCAAGTCCCTGTGGAGTCACTGGTTTCAAAGACTAAAAAAACACAGTGAACACCATCACTAAAATCAAATCAGATGACTTCCTAACCAGCAAATGGCGCCATACTATGACACCTACACAGAATTTTGAAAAAAAACAGACCTCTTTATTCCCAATACCTTTCAAGGTTATTGGTCTGTGGTATTTCTCCAAAACAAACATGATACCATCTCAGACCACACAATTTTACCTTGAGAGAGAGGAGTAATAACATAGGCATTACATCTCTCTTTATTGCCCTGACCAAATCCAGCTAAAGGGACCTACCCTAAGTTATTCCACTTCACATGAAGCACCAATATCCAAGGAGGGCCCAGCAACTGAACCAAACAAACCACTTCTGACCAGACATCTCCATTGGAAATTAGATGAACATAATGGAAATGACACAGTGATATGATAGCAATCTCACCATATTACCAATGTAACTATAATGATTTGAGGTACATCTAACTTCAATGTAACAGAATAACATATAAAAAATAGTAAAATAATCTAGATAAAATCTCCATGATTATACATAGCCAATCAAAATCAAATGAGAGTTCAACATTAACATGAAATGTGTGCAAGTATAAAACAAAATTGAAAACTATACCAAAAAATCCCAACTTTTTTACAATAAACAGGAAAACACAGAATTAATTCACCCAGAAGTTTATACCGTTATACAAGCACTTTTTTTTTTCCAAAATGTATTGATTCTATAGTACAACACATGATAGCTACGCATTGGAAAACGTACAAGGTCTGGATATCCTAAGTCTACAGAATTTATCATCACACAAAAGCTCTCAAAATCTGCTTCAGTCCTGGTTCTTTATCTAAACCTATGGCACCACTACAGGCATTGGCTTTAAGCCCAATATACATATGAGTCTCCAACCATTTGTAAAACAGCTCTTGGAATATTAGGTGAGTAAATAATGCTACTTCTATTATATTTGTCAGATAGTGGGTACATGAAGAATTTGGAAATAAAGATAGCGAGCTATGGGAAACTTACTAGATAAGACTTTTAAACATAACAACACAAGAATTGTTATCTTCAAATAAAGGCCTCCTCCTCCCCTTCAGCCTTTCCTCTCCATCTCCAAAATTGGTGTCTTTACCAATTCTTTGCGTTACTTATTATAAAAATCAGCAGACAGTAAAGTTCCCATAGCCTAAGACCTCACCATGGAGGAAACCAGTCAGTCCAGAATTCTTAAAAAAATAGTTTCAAATCCCTGCCTATGAGATATCACATACTACTCTGGGACAAATAAGTAGAGACTGGTGGAAATTTAATAAAAAAACAAGTCCCTATGGAGTCACTGGCTTCAAAGACTAAAATAACATAATGAACACCATCATGTAAAATAAACTCATATGACTTCCTAACAAGCAAATGGTGCCATACCATGACACCTACATGGAATTTTGAAAAAAAAATATGTCTCTATTCCCAATACCTTCCTATAGGAAACTTACTAGATAAGACTTTTGAACATAACAACACAAGAATTGTTATGTTCAAATAAAGGCCTCCTCCTCCCCTTCAGCCTTGCCTCTCCATCTCCAAAATTTGTGTCTTTACCAATTTTTTGTGTCACTTATTGTAAATAGCAGCAAATACTAAAGTTCCTATAGCCTAGGACCTCATAATCCGGAAATCCAGTCAGTACAGAATTCTTAAAAAAATAGTTTCAAACCCCTGGCTATCAGATATCACATACTACTCTGGTACACAGAAGTAGAGACTGGTGACAAATTTACCAAAACCAAGTCCCTGTGGAGTCACTGGTTTCAAAGACTAAAAAAACACAGTGAACACCATCACTAAAATCAAATCAGGTGACTTCCTAACCAGCAAATGGCGCCATACTATGACACCTACACAGAATTTTGAAAAAAGCAGACCTCTTTATTCCCAATACGTTTCAAGGTTATTGGTCTGTGGTATTTCTCCAAAACAAACCTGATACCATCTCAGACCACACAATTTTACCTTGAGAGAGAGGAGCAATAACATAAGCATTACATCTCTCTTTATTGCCCTGACCAAATCCAGCTAAAGGGACCTACCCTAAGTTATTCCACTTCACATGAAGCACCAATATCCAAGGAGGGCCCAGCAACTGAACCAAACAAACCACTTCTGACCAGACATCTCCATTGGAAATTAGATGAACATAATGGAAATGACACAGTGATATGATAGCAATCTCACCATATTACCAATGTAACTATAATGATTTGAGGTACATCTAACTTCAATGTAACAGAATAACATATAAAATATAGTAAAATAATCTAGATAAAATCTCCATGATTATACATAGCCAATCAAAATCAAATGAGAGTTCAACATTAACATGAAATGTGTGCAAGTATAAAACAAAATTGAAAACTATACCAAAAAATCCCAACTTTTTTACAATAAACAGGAAAACACAGAATTAATTCACCCAGAAGTGTATACCCCTATACAAGCACTTTTTTTTTTCCAAAATGTATTGATTCTATAGTACAACACATGATAGCTACGCATTGGAAAACGTACAAGGTCTGGATATCCTAAGTCTACACAATTTATCATCACACAAAAGCTCTCAAAATCTGCTTCAGTCCTGGTTCTTTATCTAAACCTATGGCACCACTACAGGCATTGGCTTTAAGCCCAATATACATATGAGTCTCCAACCATTTGTAAAACAGCTCTTGGAATATTAGGTGAGTAAATAATGCTACTTCTATTATATTTGTCAGATAGTGGGTACATGAAGAATTTGGAAATAAAGATAGCGAGCTATGGGAAACTTACTAGATAAGACTTTTAAACATAACAACACAAGAATTGTTATCTTCAAATAAAGGCCTCCTCCTCCCCTTCAGCCTTTCCTCTCCATCTCCAAAATTGGTGTCTTTACCAATTCTTTGCGTTACTTATTATAAAAATCAGCAGACAGTAAAGTTCCCATAGCCTAAGACCTCACCATGGAGGAAACCAGTCAGTCCAGAATTCTTAAAAAAATAGTTTCAAATCCCTGCCTATGAGATATCACATACTACTCTGGGACAAATAAGTATAGACTGGTGGAAATTTAATCAAAAAACAAGTCCCTATGGAGTCACTGGCTTCAAAGACTAAAATAACATAATGAACACCATCATGTAAAATAAACTCATATGACTTCCTAACAAGCAAATGGTGCCATACCACGACACCTACATGGAATTTTGAAAAAAAAATATGTCTCTATTCCCAATACCTTCCTATAGGAAACTTACTAGATAAGACTTTTGAACATAACAACACAAGAATTGTTATGTTCAAATAAAGGCCTCCTCCTCCCCTTCAGCCTTGCCTCTCCATCTCCAAAATTTGTGTCTTTACCAATTTTTTGTGTCACTTATTGTAAATAGCAGCAAATACTAAAGTTCCTATAGCCTAGGACCTCATAATCCGGAAATCCAGTCAGTACAGAATTCTTAAAAAAATAGTTTCAAACCCCTGGCTATCAGATATCACATACTACTCTGGTACACAGAAGTAGAGACTGGTGACAAATTTACCAAAACCAAGTCCCTGTGGAGTCACTGGTTTCAAAGACTAAAAAAACACAGTGAACATCATCACTAAAATCAAATCAGATGACTTCCTAACCAGCAAATGGCGCCATACTATGACACCTACACAGAATTTTGAAAAAAGCAGACCTCTTTATTCCCAATACCTTTCAAGGTTATTGGTCTGTGGTATTTCTCCAAAACAAACATGATACCATCTCAGACCACACAATTTTACCTTGAGAGAGAGGAACAATAACATAAGCATTACATCTCCTCTTTACTGCCCTGACCAAATCCAGCTAAAGGGACCTACCCTAAGTTATTCCACTTCACATGAAGCACCAATATCCAAGGAGGGCCCAGCAACTGAACCAAACAAACCACTTCTGACCAGACATCTCCATTGGAAATTAGATGAACATAATGGAAATGACACAGTGATATGATAGCAATCTCACCATATTACCAATGTAACTATAATGATTTGAGGTACATCTAACTTCAATGTAACAGAATAACATATAAAATATAGTAAAAGAATCTAGATAAAATCTCCATTATTATACACAGCCAATCAAAATCAAATGAGAGTACAACATTAACATGAAATGTGTGCAAGTATAAAACAAAATTGAAAAGTATACCAAAAAATGTCCAACTTTTTTACAATAAACAGGAAAACACAGAATTAATTCACCCAGAAGTGTATACCCCTTTACAAGCACTTTTTTTTTACAAAATGTATTGATTCTATAGTACAACAAATGATAGCTACGCATTGGAAAACGTACAAGGTCTGGATATCCTAAGTCTACACAATTTATCATCACACAAAAGCTCTCAAAATCTGCTTCAGTCCTGGTTCTTTATCTAAACCTATGGCACCACTACAGGCATTGGCTTTAAGCACAATATACATATGAGTCTCCAACCATTTGTAAAACAGCTCTTGGTATATTAGGTGAGTAAATAATGCTACTTCTTTTATATTTGTCAGATAGTGGGTACATGAAGAATTTGGAAAAAAAGATAGCGAGCTCTGGGAAACTTACTAGATAAGACTATTGAACATAACAACACTAGAATTGTTATCTTCAAATAAAGGCCTCCTCCTCCCCTTCAGCCTTTCCTCTCCATCTCCAAAATTGGTGTCTTTACAAATTCTTTGCGTTACTTATTATAAAAATCAGCAGACAGTAAAGTTCCCATAGCCTAAGACCTCATCATCCAGGAAACCAGTCAGTCCAGAATTCTTAAAAAAATAGTTTCAAAACCCTGCCTATGAGATATCACATACTACTCTGGGACAAATAAGTAGAGACTGGTGGCAAATTTAATCAAAAAACAAGTCCCTATGGAGTCACTGGCTTCAAAAACTAAAATAACATAATGAACACCATCATGTAAAATAAACTCATATGACTTCCTAACAAGCAAATGGTGCCATACCACGACACCTACATGGAATTTTGAAAAAAAAAAATGTCTCTATTCCCAATACCTTCCTATGGGAAACTTACTAGATAAGACTTTTGAACATAACAACACAAGAATTGTTATCTTCAAATAAAGGCCTCCTCCTCCCCTTCAGCCTTGCCTCTCCATCTCCAAAATTGGTGTCTTTACCAATCTTATGTGTCACTTATTGTAAATAGCAGCAAATACTAAAGTTCCTATAGCCTAGGACCTCATAATCCGGAAATCCAGTCAGTACAGAATTCTTAAAAAAATAGTTTCAAACCCATGGCTATCAGATATCACATACTACTCTGGTACACAGAAGTAGAGACTGGTGACAAATTTACCAAAACCAAGTCCCTGTGGAGTCACTGGTTTCAAAGACTAAAAAAAAACAGTGAACACCATCACTAAAATCAAATCAGATGACTTCCTAACCAGCAAATGGCGCCATACTATGACACCTACACAGAATTTTGAAAAAAGCAGACCTCTTTATTCCCAATATCTTTCAAGGTTATTGGTCTGTGGTATTTCTCAAAAACAAACATGATACCATCTCAGACCACACAATTTTACCTTGAGAGAGAGGAGCAATAACATAAGCATTACATCTCTCTTTATTGCCCTGACCAAATGCAGCTAAAGGGACCTACCCTAAGTTATTCCACTTCACATGAAGCACCAATATCCAAGGAGGTCCCAGCAACTGAACCAAACAAACCACTTCTGACCAGACATCTCCATTGGAAATTAGATGAACATAATGGAAATGACACAGTGATATGATAGCAATCTCACCATATTGCCAATGTAACTATAATGATTTGAGGTACATCTAACTTCAATGTAACAGAATAACATATAAAATATAGTAAAAGAATCTAGATAAAATCTCCATGATTATACACAGCCAATCAAAATCAAATAAGAGTACAACATTAACATGAAATGTGTGTAAGCATAAAACAAAATTGAAAACTATACCAAAAAATCCCAACTTTTTTACAGTAAACAGGAAAACACAGAATTAATTCACCCAGAAGTGTATACCCCTTTACAAGCACTTTTTTTTACAAAATGTATTGATTCTATAGTACAACACATGATAGCTATGCATTGGAAAACGTACAAGGTCTGGATATCCTAAGTCTACACAATTTATAATCACACAAAAGCTCTCAAAATCTGCTTCAGTCCTGGTTCTTTATCTAAACCTATGGCCCCACTACAGGCATTGGCTTTAAGCCCAATATACATATGACTCTCCAACCATTTGTAAAACAGCTCTTGGTATATTAGGTGAGTAAATAATGCTACTTCTATTATATTTGTCAGATAGTGGGTACATGAAGAATTTGGATAAAAAGATAGCGAGCTATGGGAAACTTACTAGATAAGACTTTTGAACATAACAACACAAGAATTGTTATCTTCAAATAAAGGCCTCCTCCTCCCCTTCAGCCTTTCCTCTCCATCTCCAAAATTGGTGTCTTTACCAATTCTTTGCGTTACTTATTATAAAAATCAGCAGACAGTAAAGTTCCCATAGCCTAAGACCTCATCATCCAGGAAACCAGTCAGTCCAGAATTCATAAAAAAATAGTTTCAAATCCCTGCCTATGAGATATCACATACTACACTGGGACAAATAAGTAGAGACTGGTGGCAAATTTAATAAAAAAACAAGTCCCTACGGAGTCACTGGCTTCAAAGACTAAAATAACATAATGAGCACCATCATGTAAAATAAACTTATATGACTTCCTAACAAGAAAATGGTGCCATACCACGACACCTACATGGAATTTTGAAAGAAAAATATGTCTCTATTCCCAATACCTTCCTATGGGAAACTTACTAGATGAGACTTTTGAACATAACAACACAAGAATTGTTATCTTCAAATAAAGGCCTCCTCCTCCCCTTCAGCCTTTCCTCTCCATCTCCAAAATTGGTGTCTTTACCAATCTTATGTGTCACGTATTGTAAATAGCAGCAAATACTAAAGTTCCTATAGCCTAGGACCTCATAATCCGGAAATCCAGTCAGTACAGAATTCTTAAAAAAATAGTTTCAAACCCCTGGCTATCAGATATCACATACTTCTCTGGTACACAGAAGTAGAGACTGGTGACAAATTTACCAAAACCAAGTCCCTGTGTAGTCACTGGTTTCAAAGACTAAAAAAACACAGTGAACACCATCACTAAAATCAAATCAGATGACTTCCTAACCAGCAAATGGCGCCATACTATGACACCTACACAGAATTTTGAAAAAAGCAGACCTCTTTATTCCCAATACCTTTCAAGGTTATTGGTCTGTGGTATTTCTCCAAAACAAACATGATACCATCTCAGACCACAAAATTTTACCTTGAGAGAGAGGAGCAATAACATAAGCATTACATCTCTCTTTATTGCCCTGACCAAATCCAGCTAAAGGGACCTACCCTAAGTTATTCCACTTCACATGAAGCACCAATATCCAAGGAGGGCCCAGCAACTGAACCAAACAAACCACTTCTGACCAGACATCTCCATTGGAAATTAGATGAACATAATGGAAATGACACAGTGATATGATAGCAATCTCACCATATTACCAATGTAACTATAATGATTTGAGGTACATCTAACTTCAATGTAACAGAATAACATATCAAATATAGTAAAAGAATCTAGATAAAATCTCCATGATTATACACAGCCAATCAAAATCAAATAAGAGTACAACATTAACATGAAATGTGTGCAAGTATAAAACAAAATTGAAAACTATACCAAAAAATCCCAACTTTTTTACAGTAAACAGGAAAACACAGAATTAATTCACCCAGAAGTGTATACCCCTTTACAAGCACTTTTTTTTTACAAAATGTATCGATTCTATAGTACAACACATGATAGCTATGCATTGGAAAACGTACAAGGTCTGGATATCCTAAGTCTACACAATTTATCATCACACAAAAGCTCTCAAAATCTGCTTCAGTCCTGGTTCTTTATCTAAACCTATGGCACCACTACAGGCATTGGCTTTAAGCCCAATATACATATGAGTCTCCAACCATTTGTAAAACAGCTCTTGGTATATTAGGTGAGTAAATAATGCTACTTCTATTATATTTGTCAGATAGTGGGTACATGAAGAATTTGGAAAAAAAGATAGCGAGCTATGGGAAACTTACTAGATAAGACTTTTGAACATAACAACACAAGAATTGTTATCTTCAAATAAAGGCCTCCTCCTCCCCTTCAGCCTTTCCTCTCCATCTCCAAAATTGGTGTCTTTACCAATTCTTTGCGTTACTTATTATAAAAATAAGCAGACAGTAAAGTTCCCATAGCCTAAGACCTCATCATCCAGGAAACCAGTCAGTCCAGAATTCTTAAAAAAATAGTTTCAAATCCCTGCCTATGAGATATCACATACTACTCTGGGACAAATAAGTAGAGACTGGTGGCAAATTTAATAAAAAAACAAGTCCCTATGGAGTCACTGGCTTTAAAGACTAAAATAACATAATGAACACCATCATGTAAAATAAACTCATATGACTTCCTAACAAGCAAATGGTGCCATACCACGACACCTACATGGAATTTTGAAAAAAAAATATGTCTCTATTCCCAATACCTTCCTATGGGAAACTTACTAGATAAGACTTTTGAACATAACAACAAAGGATTTGTTATCTTCAAATAAAAGCCTCCTCTTCCTCTTCAGCCTTGCCTCTCCATCTCCAATATTGGTGTCTTTACCAATCTTATGTGTCACTTATTGTAAATAGCAGCAAATACTAAAGTTCCTATAGCCTAGGACCTCATAATCCGGAAATCCAGTCAGTACAGAATTCTTAAAAAAATAGTTTCAAACCCCTGGCTATCAGATATCACATACTACTCTGGTACACAGAAGTAGAGACTGGTGACAAATTTACCAAAACCAAGTCCCTGTGGAGTCACTGGTTTCAAAGACTAAAAAAACACAGTGAACACCATCACTAAAATCAAATCAGATGACTTCCTAACCAGCAAATGGCGCCATACTATGACACCTACACAGAATTTTGAAAAAAGCAGACCTCTTTATTCCCAATACCTTTCAAGGTTATTGGTCTGTGGTATTTCTCCAAAACAAACATGATACCATCTCAGACCACACAATTTTACCTTGAGAGAGAGGAGCAATAACACAAGCATTACATCTCTCTTTATTGCCCTGATCAAATCCAGCTAAAGGGACCTACCCTAAGTTATTCCACTTCACATGAAGCACCAATATCCAAGGAGGGCCCAGCAACTGAACCAAACAAACCACTTCTGACCAGACATCTCCATTGGAAATTAGATGAACATAATGGAAATGACACAGTGATATGATAGCAATCTCACCATATTACCAATGTAACTATAATGATTTGAGGTACATCTAACTTCAATGTAACAGAATAACATATAAAATATAGTAAAATAATCTAGATAAAATCTCCATGATTATACACAGCCAATCAAAATCAAATGAGAGTACAACATTAACATGAAATGTGTGCAAGTATAAAACAAAATTGAAAACTATACCAAAAAATCCCAACTTTTTTACAATAAACAGGAAAACACAGAATTAATTCACCCAGAAGTGTATACCCCTTTACAAGCACTTTTTTTTCCAAAATTTATTGATTCTATAGTACAACACATGATAGCTACGCATTGGAAAACGTACAAGGTCTGGATATCCTAAGTCTACACAATTTATCATCACACAAAAGCTCTCAAAATCTGCTTCAGTCCTGGTTCTTTACCTAAACCTATGGCACCACTACAGGCATTGGCTTTAAGCCCAATATACATATGAGTCTCCAACCATTTGTAAAACAGCTCTTGGAATATTAGGTGAGTAAATAATGCTACTTCTATTATATTTGTCAGATAGTGGGTACATGAAGAATTTGGAAAAAAAGATAGCGAGCTATGTGAAACTTACTAGATAAGACTTTTGAACATAACAACACAAGAATTGTTATCTTCAAATAAAGGCCTCCTCCTCCCCTTCAGCCTTTCCTCTCCATCTCCAAAATTGGTGTCTTTACCAATTCTTTGCGTTACTTATTATAAAAATCAGCAGACAGCAAAGTTCCCATAGCCTAAGACCTCATCATCCAGGAAACCAGTCAGTCCAGAATTCTTAAAAAAATAGTTTCAAATCCCTGCCTAAGAGATATCACATACTACTCTGGGACAAATAAGTAGAGACTGGTGGCAAATGTAATCAAAAAACAAGTCCCTATGGAGTCACTGGCTTCAGAGACTAAAATAACATAATGAACACCATCATGTAAAATAAACTTATATGACTTCCTAACAAGCAAATGGTGCCATACCACGACACCTACATGGAATTTTGAAAAAAAAATATGTCTCTATTCCCAATACCTTTCTATGGGATACTTACTAGATAAGACTTTTGAACATAACAACAAAGGAATTGTTATCTTCAAATAAAGGCCTCCTCCTCCCCTTCAGCCTTGCCTCTCCATCTCCAATATTGGTGTCTTTACCAATCTTATGTGTCACTTATTGTAAATAGCAGCAAATACTAAAGTTCCTATAGCCTAGGACCTCATAATCCGGAAATCCAGTCAGTACAGAATTCTTAAAAAACTAGTTTCAAACCCCTGGCTATCAGATATCACATACTACTCTGGTACACAGAAGTAGAGACTGGTGACAAATTTACCAAAACCAAGTCCCTGTGGAGTCACTGGTTTCAAAGACTAAAAAAAACACAGTGAACACCATCACTTAAATCAAATCAGATGACTTCCTAACCAGCAAATGGCGCCATACTATGACACCTACACAGAATTTTGAAAAAAGCAGACCTCTTTATTCCCAATACCTTTCAAGGTTATTGGTCTGTGGTATTTCTCCAAAACAAACATGATACCATCTCAGACCACACAATTTTACCTTGAGAGAGAGGAGCAATAACATAAGCATTACATCTCTCTTTATTGCCCTGACCAAATCCAGCTAAAGGGACCTACCCTAAGTTATTCCACTTCACATGAAGCACCAATATCCAAGGAGGGCCCAGCAATTGAACCAAACAAACCACTTCTGACCAGACATCTCCATTGGAAATTAGATGAACATAATGGAAATGACACAGTGATATGATAGCAATCTCACCATATTACCAATGTAACTATAATGATTTGAGGTACATCTAACTTTAATGTAACAGAATAACATATAAAATATAGTAAAATAATCTAGATAAAATCTCCATGATTATACACAGCCAATCAAAATCAAAAGAGAGTACAACATTAACATGAAATGTGTGCAAGTATAAAACAAAATTGAAAACTATACCAAAAAATCCCAACTTTTTTACAGTAAACAGGAAAACACAGAATTAATTCACCCAGAAGTGTATATACCCCTTTACAAGCACTTTTTTTTACAAAATGTATTGATTCTATAGTACAACACATGATAGCTACGCATTGGAAAACGTACAAGGTCTGGATATCCTAAGTCTACACAATTTATCATCACACAAAAGCTCTCAAAATCTGCTTCAGTCCTGGTTCTTTATCTAAACCTATGGCACCACTACAGGCATTGGCTTTAAGCCCAATATACATATGAGTCTCCAACCATTTGTAAAACAGCTCTTGGAATATTAGGTGAGTAAATAATGCTACTTCTATTATATTTGTCAGATAGTGGGTACATGAAGAATTTGGAAAAAAAGATAGCGAGCTATGGGAAACTTACTAGATAAGACTTTTGAACATAACAACACAAGAATTGTTATCTTCAAATAAAGGCCTCCTCTTCCCCTTCAGCCTTTCCTCTCCATCTCCAAAATTGGTGTCTTTACCAATTCTTTGCGTTACTTATTATAAAAATCAGTAGACAGTAAAGTTCCCATAGCCTAAGACCTCATCATCCAGGAAACCAGTCAGTCCAGAATTCTTAAAAAAATAGTTTCAAATCCCTGCCTATGAGATATCACATACTACTCTGGGAAAAATAAGCAGAGACTGGTGGCAAATTTAATCAAAAAACAAGTCCCTATGGAGTCACTGGCTTCAAAGACTAAAATAACATAATGAACACCATCATGTAAAATAAACTCATATGACTTCCTAACAAGAAAAGGGTGCCATACCACGACACCTACATGGAATTTTGAAAAAAAAATATGTCTCTATTTCCAATACCTTCCTATGGTAAACTTACTAGATAAGACTTTTGAACATAACAACACAAGAATTGTTATCTTCAAATAAAGGCCTCCTCCTCCCCTTCAGCCTTGCCTCTCCATCTCCAAAATTGGTGTCTTTACCAATCTTATGTGTCACTTATTGTAAATAGCAGCAAATACTAAAGTTCCTATAGCCTAGGACCTCATAATCCGGAAATCCAGTCAGTACAGAATTCTTAAATAAATAGTTTCAAACCCCTGGCTATCAGATATCACATACTACTCTGGTACACAGAAGTAGAGACTGGTGACAAATTTACCAAAACCAAGTCCCTGTGGAGTCACTGGTTTCAAAGACTAAAAAAACACAGTGAACACCATCGCTAAAATCAAATCAGATGACTTCCTAACCAGCAAATGGCGCCATACTATGACACCTACACAGAATTTTGAAAAAAGCAGACCTCTTTATTCCCAATTCCTTTCAAGGTTATTATTCTGTGGTATTTCTCCAAAACAAACATGATACCATCTCAGACCACACAATTTTACCTTGAGAGATAGGAGCAATAACATAAGCATTACATCTCTCTTTATTGCCATGACCAAATCCAGCTAAAGGGACCTACCCTAAGTTATTCCACTTCACATGAAGCACCAATATCCAAGGAGGGCCCAGCAACTGAACCAAACAAACCACTTCTGACCAGACATCTCCATTGGAAATTAGATGAACATAATGGAAATGACACAGTGATATGATAGCAATCACACTATATTACCAATGTAACTATAATGATTTGAGGTACATTTAACTTCAATGTAACAGAATAACATATAAAATATAGTAAAATAATCTAGATAAAATCTTCATGATTATACACAGCCAATCAAAATCAAATGAGAGTACAACATTAACATGAAATGTGTGCAAGTATAAAACAAAATTGAAAACTATACCAAAAAATCCCAACTTTTTTACAGTAAACAGGAAAACACAGAATAAATTCACCCAGAAGTGTATACCCCTTTACAAGCACTAAAAAATGTATTTATTCTATAGTACAACACATGATAGCTACGCATTGGAAAACGTACAAGGTCTGGATATCCTAAGTCTACACAATTTATCATCACACAAAAGCTCTCAAAATCTGCTTCAGTCCTGGTTCTTTATCTAAACCTATGGCACCACTACAGGCATTGGCTTTAAGCCCAATATACATATGAGTCTCCAACCATTTGTAAAACAGCTCTTGGTATATTAGGTGAGTAAATAATGCTACTTCTATTATATTTGTCAGATAGTGGGTACATGAAAAATTTGGAAAAAAAGATAGCGAGCTATGGGAAACTTACTAGATAAGACTTTTGAACATAACAACACAAGAATTGTTATCTTCAAATAAAATCCTCCTCCTCCCCTTCAGCCTTTCCTCTCCATCTCAAAAATTGGTGTCTTTACCAATTCTTTGCGTTACTTATTATAAAAATCAGCAGACAGTAAAGTTCCCATAGCCTAAGACCTCATCATCCAGGAAACCAGTCAGTCCAGAATTCTTAAAAAAATAGTTTCAAATCCCTGCCTATGAGATATCACATACTACTCTGGGAAAAATAAGTAGAGACTGGTGGCAAATTTAATCAAAAAACAAGTCCCTATGGAGTCACTCGCTTCAAAGACTAAAATAACATAATGAACACCATCATGTAAAATAAACTCATATGACTTCCTAACAAGCAAATGGTGCCATACCACGACACCTACATGGAATTTTGAAAAAAAAATATTTCCCTATTCCCAATACCTTCCTATGGGAAACTTACTAGATAAGACTTTTGAACATAACAACACAAGAATTGTTATCTTCAAATAAAGGCCTCCTCCTCCCCTTCAGCCTTGCCTCTCCATCTCCAAAATTGGTGTCTTTACCAATCTTATGTGTCACTTATTGTAAATAGCAGCAAATACTAAATTTCCTATAGCCTATGACCTCATAATGCGGAAATCCAGTCAGTACAGAATTCTTAAAAAAATAGTTTCAAACCCCTGGCTATCAGATATCACATACTACTCTGGTACACAGAAGTAGAGACTGGTGACAAATTTACCAAAACCAAGTCGCTGTGGAGTCACTGGTTTCAAAGACTAAAAAAACACAGTGAACACAATCACTAAAATCAAATCAGGTGACTTCCTAACCAGCAAATGGCGCCATACTATGACACCTACACAGAATTTTGAAAAAAGCAGACCTCTTTATTCCCAATACCTTTCAAGGTTATTGGTCTGTGGTATTTCTCCAAAACAAACATGATACCATCTCAGACCACACAATTTTACCTTGAGAGAGAGGAGCAATAACATAGGCATTACATCTCTCTTAATTGCCCTGACCAAATCCAGCTAAAGGGACCTACCCTAAGTTATTCCACTTCACATGAAGCACCAATATCCAAGGAGGGCCCAGAAACTGAACCAAACAAACCACTTCTGACCAGACATCTCCATTGGAAATTAGATGAACATAATGGAAATGACACAGTGATATGATAGCAATCTCACCATATTACCAATGTAACTATAATGATTTGAGGTACATCTAACTTCAATGTAACAGAATAACATATAAAATATAGTAAAATAATCTAGATAAAATCTTCATGATTATACACAGCCAATCAAAATCAAATGAGAGTACAACATTAACATGAAATGTGTGCAAGTATAAAACAAAATTGAAAACTATACCAAAAAATTTCCAACTTTTTTACAATAAACAGGAAAACACGGAATTAATTCACCCAGAAGTGTATACCCCTTTACAAGCACTTTTTTTTTTACAAAATGTATTGATTCTATAGTACAACACATGATAGCTACGCATTGGAAAACGTACAAGGTCTGGATATCCTAAGTCTACACGGTTTATCATCACACAAAAGCTCTCAAAATCTGCTTCAGTCCTGGTTCTTTATCTAAACCTATGGCACCACTACAGGCATTGGCTTTAAGCCCAATATACATATGAGTCTCCAACCATTTGTAAAACAGCTCTTGGTATATTAGGTGAGTAAATAATGCTACTTCTATTATATTTGTCAGATAGTGGGTACATGAAGAATTTGGAAAAAAAGATAGCGAGCTATGGGAAACTTACTAGATAAGACTTTTGAACATAACAACACAAGAATTGTTATCTTCAAATAAAGGCCTCCTCTTCCCCTTCAGCCTTTCCTCTCCATCTCCAAAATTGGTGTCTTTACCAATTCTTTGCGTTACTTATTATAAAACTCAGTAGACAGTAAAGTTCCCATAGCCTAAGACCTCATCATCCAGGAAACCAGTCAGTCCAGAATTCTTAAAAAAATAGTTTCAAATCCCTGCCTATGAGATATCACATACTACTCTGGGACAAATAAGTAGAGACTGGTGGCAAATTTAATCAAAAAACAAGTCCCTATGGAGTCACTGGCTTCAAAGACTAAAATAACATAATGAACACCATCATGTAAAATAAACTCATATGACTTCCTAACAAGAAAAGGGTGCCATACCACGACACCTACATGGAATTTTGAAAAAAAAATATGTCTCTATTTCCAATACCTTCCTATGGGAAACTTACTAGATAAGACTTTTGAACATAACAACACAAGAATTGTTATCTTCAAATAAAGGCGTCCTCCTCCCCTTCAGCCTTGCCTCTCCATCTCCAAAATTGGTGTCTTTACCAATCTTATGTGTCACTTATTGTAAATAGCAGCAAATACTAAAGTTCCTATAGCCTAGGACCTCATAATCCGGAAATCCAGTCAGTACAGAATTCTTAAAAAAATAGTTTCAAACCCCTGGCTATCAGATATCACATACTACTCTGGTAGACAGAAGTAGAGACTGGTGACAAATTTACCAAAACCAAGTCCCTGTGGAGTCACTGGTTTCAAAGACTAAAAAAACACAGTGAACACCATCGCTAAAATCAAATCAGATGACTTCCTAACCAGCAAATGGCGCCATACTATGACACCTACACAGAATTTTGAAAAAAGCAGACCTCTTTATTCCCAATTCCTTTAAAGGTTATTATTCTGTGGTATTTCTCCAAAACAAACATGATACCATCTCAGACCACACAATTTTACCGTGAGAGAGAGGAGCAATAACATAAGCATTACATCTCTCTTTATTGCCCTGACCAAATCCAGCTAAAGGGACCTACCCTAAGTTATTCCACTTCACATGAAGCACCAATATCCAAGGAGGGCCCAGCAACTGAACCAAACAAACCACTTCTGACCAGACATCTCCATTGGAAATTAGATGAACATAATGGAAATGACACAGTGATATGATAGCAATCTCACCATATTACCAATGTAACTATAATGATTTGAGGTACATCTAACTTCAATGTAACAGAATAACATATAAAATATAGTAAAATAATCTAGATAAAATCTCCATGATTATACACAGCCAATCAAAATCAAATGAGAGTACAACATTAACATGAAATGTGTGCAAGTATAAAACAAAATTGAAAACTATACCAAAAAAATCCCAACTTTTTTACAGTAAACAGGAAAACACAGAATTAATTCACCCAGAAGTGTATACCCCTTTACAAGCACTTTTTTTTTTACAAAATGTATTGATTCTATAGTACAACACATGATAGCTATGCATTGGAAAACGTACAAGGTCTGGATATCCTAAGTCTACACAATTTATCATCACATAAAAGCTCTCAAAATCTGCTTCAGTCCTGGTTCTTTATCTAAACATATGGCACCACTACAGGAATTGGCTTTAAGCCCAATATACATATGAGTCTCCAACCATTTGTAAAACAGCTCTTGGTATATTAGGTGAGTAAATAATGCTACTTCTATTATATTTGTCAGATAGTGGGTACATGAAGAATTTGGAAAAAAAGATAGCGAGCTATGGGAAACTTACTAGATAAGACTTTTGAACATAACAACACAAGAATTTTTATCTTCAAATAAAGGCCTCCTCCTCCCCTTCAGCCTTTCCTCTCCATCTCCAAAATTGGTGTCTTTACCAATTCTTTGCGTTACTTATTATAAAAATCAGCAGACAGTAAAGTTCCCATAGCCTAAGACCTCATCATCCAGGAAACCAGTCAGTCCAGAATTCTTAAAAAAATTGTTTCAAATCCCTGCCTATGAGATATCACATACTACTCTGGGACAAATAAGTAGAGACTGGTGGCAAATTTAATCAAAAAACAAGTCCCTATGGAGTCACTGGCTTCAAAGACTAAAATAACATAATGAGCACCATCATGTAAAATAAACTTATATAACTTCCTAACAAGCAAATGGTGCCATACCACGACACCTACATGGAATTTTGAAAAAAAAATATGTCTCTATTCCCAATACCTTCCTATGGGAAACTTACTAGATAAGACTTTTGAACATAACAACACAAGAATTGTTATCTTCAAATAAAGGCCTCCTCCTCCCCTTCAGCTTTGCCTCTCCATCTCCAAAATTGGTGTCTTTACCAATCTTATGTGTCACGTAATCTAAATAGCAGCAAATACTAAAGTTCCTATAGCCTAGGACCTCATAATCCGGAAATCCAATCAGTACAGAATTCTTAAAAAAATAAACCCCTGGCTATCAGATATCACACACTACTCTGGTACACAGAAGTAGAGACTGGTGACAAATTTACCAAAACCAAGTCCCTGTGGAGTCACTGGTTTCAAAGACTAAAAAAACACAGTGAACACCATCACTAAAATCAAATCAGATGACTTCCTAACCAGCAAATGGAACCATACTATGACACCTACACAGAATTTTGAAAAAAGCAGACCTCTTTATTCCCAATACCTTTCAAGGTTATTGGTCTGTGGTATTTCTCCAAAACAAACATGATACCATCTCAGACCACACAATTTTACCTTGAGAGAGAGGAGCAATAACATAAGCATTACATCTCTCTGTATTGCCCTGACCAAATCCAGCTAAAGGGACCTACCCTAAGTTATTCCACTTCACATGAAGCACCAATATCCAAGGAGGGCCCAGCAACTGAACCAAACAAACCACTTCTGACCAGACATCTCCATTGGAAATTAGATGAACATAATGGAAATGACACAGTGATATGATAGCAATCTCACCATTTTACCAATGTAACTATAATGATTTGAGGTACATCTAAATTCAATGTAACAGAATAACATATAAAATATAGTAAAAGAATATAGATAAAATCTCCATGATTATACACAGCCAATCAAAATCAAATGACAGTACAACATTAACATGAAATGTGTGCAAGTATAAAACAAAATTGAAAACTATACCAAAAAATTTCCAACTTTTTTACAATAAACAGGAAAACACGGAATTAATTCACCCAGAAGTGTATACCCCTTTACAAGCACTTTTTTTTTTACAAAATGTATTGATTCTATAGTACAACACATGATAGCTACGCATTGGAAAACGTACAAGGTCTGGATATCCTAAGTCTACACGATTTATCATCACACAAAAGCTCTCAAAATCTGCTTCAGTCCTGGTTCTTTATCTAAACATATGGCACCACTACAGGCATTGGCTTTAAGCCCAATATACATATGAGTCTCCAACCATTTGTAAAACAGCTCTTGGTATATTAGGTGAGTAAATAATGCTACTTCTATTATATTTGTCAGATAGTGGGTACATGAAGAATTTGGAAAAAAAGATAGCGAGCTATGGGAAACTTACTAGATAAGACTTTTGAACATAACAACACAAGAATTGTTATCTTCAAATAAAGGCCTCCTCTTCCCCTTCAGCCTTTCCTCTCCATCTCCAAAATTGGTGTCTTTACCAATTCTTTGCGTTACTTATTATAAAAATCAGTAGACAGTAAAGTTCCCATAGCCTAAGACCTCATCATCCAGGAAACCAGTCAGTCCAGAATTCTTAAAAAAATAGTTTCAAATCCCTGCCTATGAGATATCACATACTACTCTGGGAAAAATAAGTAGAGACTGGTGGCAAATTGAATCAAAAAACAAGTCCCTATGGAGTCACTGGCTTCAAAGACTAAAATAACATAATGAACACCATCATGTAAAATAAACTCATATGACTTCCTAACAAGAAAAGGGTGCCATACCACGACACCTACATGGAATTTTGAAAAAAAAATATGTCTCTATTTCCAATACCTTCCTATGGGAAACTTACTAGATAAGACTTTTGAACATAACAACACAAGAATTGTTATCTTCAAATATAGGCCTCCTCCTCCCCTTCAGCCTTTCCTCTCCATCTCCAAAATTGGTGTCTTTACCAATCCTATGTGTCACTTATTGTAAATAGCAGCAAATACTAAAGTTCCTATAGCCTAGGACCTCATAATGCGGAAATCCAGTCAGTACAGAATTCTTAAAAAAATTGTTTCAAACCCCTGGCTATCAGATATCACATACTACTCTGGTACACAGAAGTAGAGACTGGTGACAAATTTACCAAAACCAAGTCCCTGTGGAGTCACTGGTTTCAAAGACTAATAAAACACAGTGAACACCATCACTAAAATCAAATCAGATGACTTCCTAACCAGCAAATGGCGCCATACTATGACACCTACACAGAATTTTGAAAAAAGCAGACCTCTTTATTCCCAATACCTTTCAAGGTTATTGGTCTGTGGTATTTCTCCAAAACAAACATGATACCATCTCAGACCACACAATTTTACCTTGAGAGAGAGGAGCAATAACATAGGCATTACATCTCTCTTTATTGCCCTGACCAAATCCAGCTAAAGGGACCTACCCTAAGTTAATCCACTTCACATGAAGCAGCAATATCCAAGGAGGGCCCAGCAACTGAACCAAACAAACCACTTCTGACCAGACATCTCCATTGGAAATTAGATGAACATAATGGAAATGACACAGTGATATGATAGCAATCTCACCATATTACCAATGTAACTATAATGATTTGAGGTTCATTTAACTTCAATGTAACAGAATAACATATAAAATATAGTAAAAGAATCTAGATAAAATCTCCATGATTATACACAGCCAATCAAAATCAAATGAGAGTACAACATTAACATGAAATGTGTGCAAGTATAAAACAAAATTGAAAACTATACCAAAAAATTTCCAACTTTTTTACAATAAACAGGAAAACACAGAATTAATTCACCCAGAAGTGTATACCCCTTTAAAAGCACTTTTTTTTTTACAAAATGTATTGATTCTATAGTACAACAAATGATAGCTACGCATTGGAAAACGTACAAGGTCTGGATATCCTAAGTCTACACAATTTATCATCACACAAAAGCTCTCAAAATCTGCTTCAGTCCTGGTTCTTTATCTAAACCTATGGCACCACTACAGACATTGGCTTTAAGCCCAATATACATATGAGTCTCCAACCATTTGTAAAACAGCTCTTGGTATATTAGGTGAGTAAATAATGCTACTTCTATTATATTTGTCAGATAGTGGGTACATGAAGAATTTGGAAAAAAAGATAGCGAGCTATGGGAAACTTACTAGATAAGACTTTTGAACATAACAACACAAGAATTGTTATCTTCAAATAAAATCCTCCTCCTCCCCTTCAGCCTTTCCTCTCCATCTCAAAAATTGGTGTCTTTACCAATTCTTTGCGTTACTTATTATAAAAATCAGCAGACAGTAAAGTTCCCATAGCCTAAGACCTCATCATCCAGGAAACCAGTCAGTCCAGAATTCTTAAAAAAATAGTTTCAAATCCCTGCCTATGAGATATCACATACTACTCTGGGACAAATAAGTAGAGACTGGTGGCAAATTGAATCAAAAAACAAGTCCCTATGGAGTCACTGGCTTCAAAGACTAAAATAACATAATGAACACCATCATGTAAAATAAACTCATATGACTTCCTAACAAGAAAAGGGTGCCATACCACGACACCTACATGGAATTTTGAAAAAAAAATATGTCTCTATTTCCAATACCTTCCTATGGGAAACTTACTAGATAAGACTTTTGAACATAACAACACAAGAATTGTTATCTTCAAATATAGGCCTCCTCCTCCCCTTCAGCCTTTCCTCTCCATCTCCAAAATTGGTGTCTTTACCAATCCTATGTGTCACTTATTGTAAATAGCAGCAAATACTAAAGTTCCTATAGCCTAGGACCTCATAATGCGGAAATCCAGTCAGTACAGAATTCTTAAAAAAATTGTTTCAAACCCCTGGCTATCAGATATCACATACTACTCTGGTACACAGAAGTAGAGACTGGTGACAAATTTACCAAAACCAAGTCCCTGTGGAGTCACTGGTTTCAAAGACTAATAAAACACAGTGAACACCATCACTAAAATCAAATCAGATGACTTCCTAACCAGCAAATGGCGCCATACTATGACACCTACACAGAATTTTGAAAAAAGCAGACCTCTTTATTCCCAATACCTTTCAAGGTTATTGGTCTGTGGTATTTCTCCAAAACAAACATGATACCATCTCAGACCACACAATTTTACCTTGAGAGAGAGGAGCAATAACATAGGCATTACATCTCTCTTTATTGCCCTGACCAAATCCAGCTAAAGGGACCTACCCTAAGTTAATCCACTTCACATGAAGCACCAATATCCAAGGAGGGCCCAGCAACTGAACCAAACAAACCACTTCTGACCAGACATCTCCATTGGAAATTAGATGAACATAATGGAAATGACACAGTGATATGATAGCAATCTCACCATATTACCAATGTAACTATAATGATTTGAGGTTCATTTAACTTCAATGTAACAGAATAACATATAAAATATAGTAAAAGAATCTAGATAAAATCTCCATGATTATACACAGCCAATCAAAATCAAATGAGAGTACAACATTAACATGAAATGTGTGCAAGTATAAAACAAAATTGAAAACTATACCAAAAAATTTCCAACTTTTTTACAATAAACAGGAAAACACAGAATTAATTCACCCAGAAGTGTATACCCCTTTACAAGCACTTTTTTTTTTACAAAATGTATTGATTCTATAGTACAACAAATGATAGCTACGCATTGGAAAACGTACAAGGTCTGGATATCCTAAGTCTACACAATTTATCATCACACAAAAGCTCTCAAAATCTGCTTCAGTCCTGGTTCTTTATCTAAACCTATGGCACCACTACAGGCATTGGCTTTAAGCCCAATATACATATGAGTCTCCAACCATTTGTAAAACAGCTCTTGGTATATTAGGTGAGTAAATAATGCTACTTCTATTATATTTGTCAGATAGTGGGTACATGAAGAATTTGGAAAAAAAGATAGCGAGCTATGGGAAACTTACTAGATAAGACTTTTGAACATAACAACACAAGAATTGTTATCTTCAAATAAAATCCTCCTCCTCCCCTTCAGCCTTTCCTCTCCATCTCAAAAATTGGTGTCTTTACCAATTCTTTGCGTTACTTATTATAAAAATCAGCAGACAGTAAAGTTCCCATAGCCTAAGACCTCATCATCCAGGAAACCAGTCAGTCCAGAATTCTTAAAAAAATAGTTTCAAATCCCTGCCTATGAGATATCACATACTACTCTGGGACAAATAAGTAGAGACTGGTGGCAAATTTAATAAAAAAACAAGCCCCTATGGAGTCACTGGCTTCAAAGACTAAAATAACATAATGAACACCATCATGTAAAATAAACTCATATGACTTCCTAACAAGCAAATGGTGCCATACCACGACACCTACATGGAATTTTGAAAAAAAAATATGTCTCTATTCCCAATACCTTCCTATGGGAAACTTACTAGATAAGACTTTTGAACATAACAACACAAGAATTGTTATGTTCAAATAAAGGCCTCCTCCTCCCCTTCAGCCTTGCCTCTCCATCTCCAAAATTTGTGTCTTTACCAATCTTTTGTGTCACTTATTGTAAATAGCAGCAAATACTAAAGTTCCTATAGCCTAGGACCTCATAATCCGGAAATCCAGTCAGTACAGAATTCTTAAAAAAATAGTTTCAAACCCCTGGTTATCAGATATCACATACTACTCTGGTACACAGAAGTAGAGACTGGTGACAAATTTACCAAAACCAAGACCCTGTGGAGTCACTGGTTTCAAAGACTAAAAAAACACAGTGAACACCATCACTAAAATCAAATCAGATGACTTCCTAACCAGCAAATGGCGCCATACTATGACACCTACACAGAATTTTGAAAAAAGCAGACCTCTTTATTCCCAATACCTTTCAAGGTTATTGGTCTGTGGTATTTTTCCAAAACAAACCTGATACCATCTCAGACCACACAATTTTACCTTGAGAGAGAGGAGCAATAACATAAGCATTACATCTCTCTTTATTGCCCTGACCAAATCCAGCTAAAGGGACCTACCCTAAGTTATTCCACTTCACATGAAGCACCAATATCCAAGGAGGGCCCAGCAACTGAACCAAACAAACCACTTCTGACCAGACATCTCCATTGGAAAAAAGATGAACATAATGGAAATGACACAGTGATATGATAGCAATCTCACCATATTACCAATGTAACTATAATGATTTGAGGTACATCTAACTTCAATGTAACAGAATAACATATAAAATATAGTAAAAGAATCTAGATAAAGTCTCCATGATTATACACAGCCAATCAAAATCAAATTAGAGTACAACATTAACATCAAATGTGTGCAAGTATAAAACAAAATTGAAAACTATACCAAAAAATGTCCAACTTTTTTACAATAAACAGGAAAACACAGAATTAATTCACCCAGAAGTGTATACCCCTTTACAAGCACTTTTTTTTACAAAATGTATTGATTCTATAGTACAACACATGATAGCTATGCATTGGAAAACGTACAAGGTCTGGATATCCTAAGTCTACACAATTTATCATCACACAAAAGCTCTCAAAATCTGCTTCAGTCCTGGTTCTTTATCTGAACCTATGGCACCACTACAGGCATTGGCTTTAAGCCCAATATACATATGAGTCTCCAAACATTTGTAAAACAGCTCTTGGAATATTAGGTGAGTAAATAATGCTACTTCTATTATATTTGTCAGATAGTGGGTACATGAAGAATTTGGAAAAAAAGATAGCGAGCTATGGGAAACTTACTAGATAAGACTTTTGAACATAACAACACAAGAATTGTTATCTTCAAATAAAGGCCTCCTCCTCCCCTTCAGCCTTTCCTCTCCATCTCCAAAATTGGTGTCTTTACCAATTCTTTGCGTTACTTATTATAAAAATCAGCAGACAGTAAAGTTCCCATAGCCTAAGACCTCATCATCCAGGAAACCAGTCAGTCCAGAATTCTTAAAAAAATAGTTTCAAATCCCTGCCTATGAGATATCACATACTACTCTGGGACAAATAAGTAGAGACTGGTGGCAAATTTAATCAAAAAACAAGCCCCTATGGAGTCACTGGCTTCAAAGACTAAAATAACATAATGAACACCATCATGTAAAATAAACCCATATGACTTCCTAACAAGCAAATGGTGCCATACCACGACACCTACATGGCATTTTGAAAAAAAAATATGTCTCTATTCCCAATACCTTCCTATGGGAAACTTACTAGATAAGACTTTTGAACATAACAACACAAGAATTGTTATGTTCAAATAAAGGCCTCCTCCTCCCCTTCAGCCTTGCCTCTCCATCTCCAAAATTGGTGTCTTTACCAATCTTATGTGTCACTTATTGTAAATAGCAGCAAATACTAAAGTTCCTATAGCCTAGGACCTCATAATCCGGAAATCCAGTCAGTACAGAATTCTTAAAAAAATAGTTTCAAACCCCTGGCTATCAGATATCACATACTACTCTGGTACACAGAAGTAGAGACTGGTGACAAATTTACCAAAACCAAGTCCCTGTGGAGTCACTGGTTTCAAAGACTAAAAAAACACAGTGAACACCATCACTAAAATCAAATCAGATGACTTCCTAACCAGCAAATGGCGCCATACTATGACACCTACACAGAATTTTGAAAAAAGCAGACCTCTTTATTCCCAATACCTTTCAAGGTTATTGGTCTGTGGTATTTCTCCAAAACAAACCTGATACCATCTCAGACCACACAATTTTACCTTGAGAGAGAGGAGCAATAACATAAGCATTACATCTCTCTTTATTGCCCTTACCAAATCCAGCTAAAGGGACCTACCCTAAGTTATTCCACTTCACATGAAGCACCAATATCCAAGGAGGGCCCAGCAACTGAACCAAACAAACCACTTCTGACCAGACATCTCCATTGGAAATTAGATGAACATAATGGAAATGACACAGTGATATGATAGCAATCTCACCATATTACCAATGTAACTATAATGATTTGAGGTACATCTAACTTCAATGTAACAGAATAACATATAAAATATAGTAAAAGAATCTAGATAAAATCTCCATGATTATACACAGCCAATCAAAATCAAATAAGAGTACAACATTAACATGAAATGTGTGTAAGCATAAAACAAAATTGAAAACTATACCAAAAAATCCCAACTTTTTTACAGTAAACAGGAAAACACAGAATTAATTCACCCAGAAGTGTATACCCCTTTACAAGCACTTTTTTTTACAAAATGTATTGATTCTATAGTACAACACATGATAGCTACGCATTGGAAAACGTACAAGGTCTGGATATCCTAAGTCTACACAATTTATCATCACACAAAAGCTCTCAAAATCTGCTTCAGTCCTGGTTCTTTATCTAAACCTATGGCACCACTACAGGCATTGGCTTTAAGCCCAATATACATATGAGTCTCCAACCATTTGTAAAACAGCTCTTGGTATATTAGGTGAGTAAATAATGCTACGTCAAGTATATTTGTCAGATAGTGGGTACATGAAGAATTTGGAAAAAAAGATAGCGAGCTATGGGAAACTTACTAGATAAGACTTTTGAACATAACAACACAAGAATTGTTATCTTCAAATAAAGGCCTCCTCCTCCCCTTCAGCCTTTCCTCTCCATCTCCAAAATTGGTGTCTTTACCAATTCTTTGCGTTACTTATTATAAAAATCAGCAGACAGTAAAGTTCCCATAGCCTAAGACCTCATCATCCAGGAAACCAGTCAGTCCAGAATTCTTAAAAAAATAGTTTCAAATCCCTGCCTATGAGATATCACATACTACTCTGGGACAAATAAGTAGAGACTGGTGGCAAATTTAATAAAAAAACAAGCCCCTATGGAGTCACTGGCTTCAAAGACTAAAATAACATAATGAACACCATCATGTAAAATAAACCCATATGACTTCCTAACAAGCAAATGGTGCCATACCACGACACCTACATGGAATTTTGAAAAAAAAATATGTCTCTATTCCCAATACCTTCCTATGGGAAACTTACTAGATAAGACTTTTGAACATAACAACACAAGAATTGTTATGTTCAAATAAAGGCCTCCTCCTCCCCTTCAGCCTTGCCTCTCCATCTCCAAAATTGGTGTCTTTACCAATCTTATGTGTCACTTATTGTAAATAGCAGCAAATACTAAAGTTCCTATAGCCTAGGACCTCATAATCCGGAAATCCAGTCAGTACAGAATTCTTAAAAAAATAGTTTCAAACCCCTGGCTATCAGATATCACATACTACTCTGGTACACAGAAGTAGAGACTGGTGACAAATTTACCAAAACCAAGTCCCTGTGGAGTCACTGGTTTCAAAGACTAAAAAAACACAGTGAACACCATAACTAAAATCAAATCAGATGACTTCCTAACCAGCAAATGGCGCCATACTATGACACCTACACAGAATTTTGAAAAAAGCAGACCTCTTTATTCCCAATACCTTTTTCAAGGTTATTGGTCTGTGGTATTTCTCCAAAACAAACCTGATACCATCTCAGACCACACAATTTTACCTTGAGAGAGAGGAGCAATAACATAAGCATTACATCTCTCTTTATTGCCCTGACCAAATCCAGCTAAAGGGACCTACCCTAAGTTATTCCACTTCACATGAAGCACCAATATCCAAGGAGGGCCCAGCAACTGAACCAAACAAACCACTTCTGACCAGACATCTCCATTGGAAATTAGATGAACATAATGGAAATGACACAGTGATATGATAGCAATCTCACCATATTACCAATGTAACTATAATGATTTGAGGTACATCTAACTTCAATGTAACAGAATAACATATAAAATATAGTAAAAGAATCTAGATAAAATCTCCATGATTATACACAGCCAATCAAAATCAAATAAGAGTACAACATTAACATGAAATGTGTGTAAGTATAAAACAAAATTGAAAACTATACCAAAAAATGTCCAACTTTTTTACAATAAACAGGAAAACACAGAATTAATTCACCCAGAAGTGTATACCCCTTTACAAGCACTTTTTTTTACAAAATGTATTGATTCTATAGTACAACACATGATAGCTACGCATTGGAAAACGTACAAGGTCTGGATATCCTAAGTCTACACAATTTATCATCACACAAAAGCTCTCAAAATCTGCTTCAGTCCTGGTTCTTTATCTAAACCTATGGCACCACTACAGGCATTGGCTTTAAGCCCAATATACATATGAGTCTCCAACCATTTGTAAAACAGCTCTTGGTATATTAGGTGAGTAAATAATGCTACGTCAATTATATTTGTCAGATAGTGGGTACATGAAGAATTTGGAAAAAAAGATAGCGAGCTATGGGAAACTTACTAGATAAGACTTTTGAACATAACAACACAAGAATTGTTATCTTCAAATAAAGGCCTCCTCCTCCCCTTCAGCCTTTCCTCTCCATCTCCAAAATTGGTGTCTTTACCAATTCTTTGCGTTACTTATTATAAAAATCAGCAGACAGTAAAGTTCCCATAGCCTAAGACCTCATCATCCAGGAAACCAGTCAGTCCAGAATTCTTAAAAAAATAGTTTCAAATCCCTGCCTATGAGATATCACATACTACTCTGGGGCAAATAAGTAGAGACTGGTGGCAAATTTAATAAAAAAACAAGCCCCTATGGAGTCACTGGCTTCAAAGACTAAAATAACATAATGAACACCATCATGTAAAATAAACCCATATGACTTCCTAACAAGCAAATGGTGCCATACCACGACACCTACATGGAATTTTGAAAAAAAAATATGTCTCTATTCCCAATACCTTCCTATGGGAAACTTACTAGATAAGACTTTTGAACATAACAACACAAGAATTGTTATGTTCAAATAAAGGCCTCCTCCTCCCCTTCAGCCTTGCCTCTCCATCTCCAAAATTGGTGTCTTTACCAATCTTATGTGTCACTTATTGTAAATAGCAGCAAATACTAAAGTTCCTATAGCCTAGGACCTCATAATCCGGAAATCCAGTCAGTACAGAATTCTTAAAAAAATAGTTTCAAACCCCTGGCTATCAGATATCACATACTACTCTGGTACACAGAAGTAGAGACTGGTGACAAATTTACCAAAACCAAGTCCCTGTGGAGTCACTGGTTTCAAAGACTAAAAAAACACAGTGAACACCATCACTAAAATCAAATCAGATGACTTCCTAACCAGCAAATGGCGCCATACTATGACACCTACACAGAATTTTGAAATAAGCAGACCTCTTTATTCCCAATACCTTTTTCAAGGTTATTGGTCTGTGGTATTTCTCCAAAACAAACCTGATACCATCTCAGACCACACAATTTTACCTTGAGAGAGAGGAGCAATAACATAAGCATTACATCTCTCTTTATTGCCCTGACCAAATCCAGCTAAAGGGACCTACCCTAAGTTATTCCACTTCACATGAAGCACCAATATCCAAGGAGGGCCCAGCAACTGAACCAAACAAACCACTTCTGACCAGACATCTCCATTGGAAATTAGATGAACATAATGGAAATGACACAGTGATATGATAGCAATCTCACCATATTACCAATGTAACTATAATGATTTGAGGTACATCTAACTTCAATGTAACAGAATAACATATAAAATATAGTAAAAGAATCTAGATAAAATCTCCATGATTATACACAGCCAATCAAAATCAAATAAGAGTACAACATTAACATGAAATGTGTGTAAGTATAAAACAAAATTGAAAACTATACCAAAAAATGTCCAACTTTTTTACAATAAACAGGAAAACACAGAATTAATTCACCCAGAAGTGTATACCCCTTTACAAGCACTTTTTTTTACAAAATGTATTGATTCTATAGTACAACACATGATAGCTATGCATTGGAAAACGTACAAGGTCTGGATATCCTAAGTCTACACAATTTATCATCACACAAAAGCTCTCAAAATCTGCTTCAGTCCTGGTTCTTTATCTAAACCTATGGCACCACTACAGGCATTGGCTTTAAGCCCAATATACATATGAGTCTCCAACCATTTGTAAAACAGCTCTTGGTATATTAGGTGAGTAAATAATGCTACTTCAATTATATTTGTCAGATAGTGGGTACATGAAGAATTTGGAAAAAAAGATAGCGAGCTATGGGAAACTTACTAGATAAGACTTTTGAACATAACAACACAAGAATTGTTATCTTCAAATAAAGGCCTCCTCCTCCCCTTCAGCATTTCCTCTCCATCTCCAAAATTGGTGTCTTTACCCATTCTTTGCGTTACTTATTATAAAAATCAGTAGACAGTAAAGTTCCCATAGCCTAAGACCTCATCATCCAGGAAACCAGTCAGTCCAGAATTCATAAAAAAATAGTTTCAAATCCCTGCCTAAGAGATATCACATACTACACTGGGACAAATAAGTAGAGACTGGTGGCAAATTTAATAAAAAAACAAGTCCCTACGGAGTCACTGGCTTCAAAGACTAAAATAACATAATGAGCACCATCATGTAAAATAAACTTATATGACTTCCTAACAAGAAAATGGTGCCATACCACGACACCTACATGGAATTTTGAAAAAAAAATATGTCTCTATTCCCAATACCTTCCTATGGGAAACTTACTAGATGAGACTTTTGAACATAACAACACAAGAATTGTTATCTTCAAATAAAGGCCTCCTCCTCCCCTTCAGCCTTTCCTCTCCATCTCCAAAATTGGTGTCTTTACCAATCTTATGTGTCACGTATTGTAAATAGCAGCAAATACTAAAGTTCCTATAGCCTAGGACCTCATAATCCGGAAATCCAGTCAGTACAGAATTCTTAAAAAAATAGTTTCAAACCCCTGGCTATCAGATATCACATACTTCTCTGGTACACAGAAGTAGAGACTGGTAAAAAAATTTACCAAAACCAAGTCCCTGTGGAGTCACTGGTTTCAAAGACTAAAAAAACACAGTGAACACCATCACTAAAATCAAATCAGATGACTTCCTAACCAGCAAATGGCGCCATACTATGACACCTACACAGAATTTTGAAAAAAGCAGACCTCTTTATTCCCAATACCTTTCAAGGTTATTGGTCTGTGGTATTTCTCCAAAACAAACATGATACCATCTCAGACCACAAAATTTTACCTTGAGAGAGAGGAGCAATAACATAAGCATTACATCTCTCTTTATTGCCCTGACCAAATCCAGCTAAAGGGACCTACCCTAAGTTATTCCACTTCACATGAAGCACCAATATCCATGGAGAGCCCAGCAACTGAACCAAACAAACCACTTCTGACCAGACATCTCCATTGGAAATTAGATGAACATAATGGAAATGACACAGTGATATGATAGCAATCTCACCATATTACTAATGTAACTATAATGATTTGAGGTACATCTAACTTCAATGTAACAGAATAACATATAAAATATAGTAAAAGAATCTAGATAAAATCTCCATGATTATACACAGCCAATCAAAATCAAATGAGAGTACAACATTAACATGAAATGTGTGCAAGTATAAAACAAAATTGAAAACTATACCAAAAAATCCCAACTTTTTTACAGTAAACAGGAAAACACAGAATTAATTCACCCAGAAGTGTATATACCCCTTTACAAGCACTTTTTTTTACAAAATGTATTGATTTTATAGTACAACACATGATAGCTATGCATTGGAAAACGTACAAGGTCTGGATATCCTAAGTCTACACAATTTATCATCACACAAAAGCTCTCAAAATCTGCTTCAGTCCTGGTTCTTTATCTAAACCTATGGCACCTATTTTGAGGATGGGAGATCCCTGATAGCATACCTGTCGCCTAATATATGTCATAAATATACAAATAAACCATCATCCATTTCTCAAACAGAATTGTTGTCATTATTAAGTCTTTTCAAACAGTAAATTTGCAATAGCCTAGAATCAAAACTCAGTAATTCTGTTAATCCATAATTGAAACAGGCTAAAAAAAAAAATTCAAACAACTTGCATAGGTATAACAAAATAAATGTAGCAACACTCACCTTACCAATAAAATTGAAAAAATATAATAATACTCACCTTACCAATAATAAAAAAAACAGTAATCCAAATTTTTTTGATCCCCTTTTCTCCCATGCTAGCGTGTCCCTGGTTGCCTGCTACTCCCTGTTCTTCTGACCTCAGCAATGATGTGTCGACACGACATGTGACCGCTGTAGTCAATTACTGGCTGTAGTGGTGATATGTCCACACCACTGGGTTTACCTTTGCAGTCAGTGATTGTCTGCAGCAGCCACATGTCTTGTCAACACATTAATGACACGAGCGCTGTGTGCGTAGTTTTTCACGTCCGAGGTGCATCCGTGCTCTGCGCTGTGGGACGTGATGTCACGCATCCCCCATAGATTAGGCCTGATTCACATGAATGTGATAAACGTCCGTGTGTCGGCCGTTGAAACAACGGCCGTCACACGGACCTATATAATTCAATGTGGCCGTTCACACGTCAGTTGTTTCAACAGACCATGTGAAGGGTCAGTGAGAAAAAAGGACATGTCCTATTTTTTCACGCTTCACGCATCCCTCCATAGGCTCTAATCTATGGGGGATGCGTGACATCGCATCCCGCACCGCAGAACTGTAGTTTTTCACGTCCGAGATGCGCATTGCTCGTGTGAATAATGCCTTAGAGTCTATGGAGGGATGCGTGAAGTGTGAAAAAATAGGTCATGTCCTATTTTCTCATGGACCCTTACCACGGTCCGTTTAAACAACTGACGTGTGAACGGCCACATTGAATTATATAGGTCCGTGTGACGGCCATTGTTTTAACGGCCGACACACGGACGTTTATCACGTTCGTGTGAATAAGGCCTAAAGCTAAACAGATATCAGCGGGGGACAATGAAAGTGTCGGAACAGGAGTGGCAGGGTATTGGTAAGGTGAGTATTACTTCTTTTGTTATTGTAAACACATGTAAGCTATTTGGAAAAATTGTCATTGGGTTGGACGACCACATTATTATTACAGTGTAACCTCTACATTGTTACATGTAATGGTTGTTTACCTATCATAATTACTGGCATATCTCTAGGACATGCCAACAAATATAATGTCTGACCGCCTAAACTAATACTGATCAAGAGATGCCAGACATAGCGGAAGGAGCAGCGTCAATCCAACCAGTGCCGATACAGCATTATTCTCTTCACAGGCGGCAGTCCTAGCAGTCACACCGGCACTAAGTACATCTTCACGACATGATGTAGCAATATCAATCAATCCTGATACGTTGTTTTTTTTTTACTTTTCATCGAACACAGAATAATTGAGGGAACAAGGATTTGTTGACTTAAAACTCAAAGGAAGTAGATTAAAGGGAATGTGTTGCCAGAAAAACATGTTTTTTTAAAAAAAATTAAACATTTAGTGTGTGGGTGATTAAACATTGTTCAAATTTTTTTTCTTTTTTTCGCGAGTCAGGAAATATTATACATTTTTTCTAATTTATAATACTACCCATTTTTGGTCACTAGATGGAGCTAGTTCCCAAAATTGCAGCATTGCAACATTGGGTTAAAAGCCCTCGCTCTAGTGAGCTCTCAGCATCCCCCCCTCCTTTATCCTGGCTAGTGCCGGGATAAACGAGGGGTTTGAAAGGTTTAACCTCCTACACTGTGTGTCGCCATTTTTTGAGGTAACCCACAGTGTAGTAGGTTTACATACAGTAGTAAACACACACAAACACTAACATACATTGAAATCTCTTACCTGCTCCTGCCGCCGCGGCTCCCTCCGGCCCGTCCACTCCCTTTGCTGCCGCTGTTCCATGTGCACAAGTCCGGAAGCCGCGACCGGAAGTAGTAATATTACTGTCCGGCCGCGACTTCCGGTCCACAGGAAAATGGCGCCGGACGGCGCCAATTTCGAATAGGACTGTGTGGGAGCGGCGCATGCGCAGTTCCCACACAGACGCCGTACACGGCAGTCAATGGGACGGGAGCCGTTCGCAGTCCCTATGGGACTGTGGCTGCCGTATTCCATGTCTGTGTGTGTCGTTAATCGACACACACAGAAATGGAACAAAAAATGGCAGCCCCCATAGGGAAGAAAAAGTGTAAAAATAAGAAACAGTAAAATACAAACACACAAATGAATATAAACGTTTTTATTAAAGCACTAACATCTTTAACATATAAAAAATTTATTTGTGATGACACTGTTCCTTTAAGGTTATTCTGTTCTTTTTGTAGCTGCTATATGGAGCAAAATTTCAATACGATGTATATTACAAAGTAACTTTAATTTATATTATTACAAAATTCATTTAGCTGGGCGGTATTACAGCACTTCCTTGTGGCTTTATTTGGGCATTTTGAGTTGGTTTTACTCTAGAAATGTAAGGCCTTACTATAAAGTGCCCATTTTTGGCCTTCTATAGCAGTATCATTTTGGCATGGGATGGTGATATTATTTGATTTCTGAGTTGAGGTGTTACAAAATGCAGTCCTAGTAAGTGACTAGGACACTGCTGCTTGGTTACTGAATGGCAGTATTAGTTGAAGTGGTTCTGTACTAATGCTAAATAAATGTTAAAAAGTGTCAGCACCTAAAGTGATAAGTAATATACAATGTATTAAAATTCTGCCTCTGTAAATAGATACTCTACTGAGATACCAATGAGCTACAAGCATCTTCTTTCTAGGGAATGGTGGGTGGTATCAGAGACTACACCCCAGTGATGAAAACCTCTGATATGTCTACATATAGGTTTTCTATACTGGACGTGTTGTTTAAAGGGGTTGTCTTATGAAGACATGTATATGAAGAAGATATAGAAGGTGATTAGACGCTCAGGAACCCCCAGTCTATGAGCCAAAATGGAGAGACAATATGTTAAAGCGGTTCCTGTTCTGGAGGACTGGAGTCGTCTATACATAACATAAATAGCCATTCATTTGACTTGTCACTATGTAATATTACATTTCCCTTCCTCCTTTCTCGTCTCTGATGGGACAATCCTTTAATGAACTTGTGTTGGCTGATGTTCTTCTCTCTTACATGCAGTTGAGGATCGCAGTTATAAATGATTTCTACTTTTCAGTTTTACGCTACAGTACATTTACATAAAAAGGTTTTTCCATTGATGTTTTACTAAATTACATTTCTAGATTATATACAAATGGACTGGCCATTTCCAATTATACCATAGACTGGCCAAATAAAGAGATATAAAGGGCATCATCACAATGCAGACCAGGCATATCATAATGATTATAATATTGATCATGTGAAGGGAAAGGCACAGTAAAACAATAAATATAAAAACATTAAAGGGGCTGTCTGGGCATGGGACGGTTTTCCATACTGATGACCTATCCACAAGATAGGTTATCAGTATGTGATGGGTGGGGGACCGACACCCAGACCCCGAACCAGGCATCGGATGTTATGCAGTTTCCGGTGTTGGAAGCAGATGGCTTGTACACTGTATTGCAGCTGTGCTATAGTACTGCAGCTCTGCTCCTATTCACTTGAATAAGAGCAGAGCTGCAGTTCTGCAGCATGGCCGTTATCCTGTGAATGAAGCCATCTGCTTCCGGCACGGACCACTGCATAACTTCCAGAGGCAGCCAAAACAGCTGATCGTTGTGGGGTCTGGGTGTTGGGCCCCCGCCGATCATATGCTGATAACCAATCTTGTGGATAGGTCGTTAGTATAAAAAAATGCATACGGACAACTCCTTTAAATCCAGTGACTTACGGCTGAGGTGGTTCGCTTTACTTTTCATTTTTGTCAGGGCTAGACCATTGTGAAGTGTTCTTACAGCTACGACTTTACTCTTCAGCAAATGAAAGTCTCGGCTCCAGCAGGGCACAAAAAAATAAATTTTTTAGATGCCATAGTAACCCAGTTGCATTACCATGGTATACATTGTCTACCACATTGCCTACCAGCTGCCACATAAAAAGTGGCTGTTAACCCCATAAACAGTGTCAGCCCTGCTGCTACTTTAAAAAAAAAAAATGGCCAGCTGGGCCGATGCATAGTGCCAGCCATGGTGCTCAAATGCTGTGAAACAAAAATATCATGCCATTTCCTAACAGCATTGTCTGGCCTAATTCTACCTTAATTTCATGATTTGCACACAGATTCATGGCGCTGAGGTTCATACATTGGTGTAACTATAGCCGTAACAGCCATAGCAGCTGCAATAGGGCCCAGAGGTCTAGAGGGCTCAATCAGGTGCAAGAACATTGTTCCTTTTTGTGGAGATTACAAAGTTGGTGGCTTTCTGCTATCTAGCACCACTATGTGGGTTCTCTGATATACGGGACTATTATCCATTTCTTCAAGTCTCGCTACTTATGCTGCTTTGTTCGCTCTCAGCCATATCCATCACTCAGCTGAACTGACGGTTTGGCTGAGAGTGGGTCCTGTGTGTCTCTAACAACTTAGATGTGATCAACACCCGCTCTTAGCTGAGCCATCATTTCAGCTGAGTGACAGATTTGGGTGTTAGTGAATGATGCAGCTTCTAAGTATAGAGGATATATGAAGGCCGCATCTGAAAAATTATAGAACCTTTTTTTAATAAAAGTCAATATAAAATAACAGCTAAAACATACATTTAATAAAAATAAATAAAGTTGCAACACAAGGATGTCACAAGAGGGAGCAAACTGAATACAGATTTATACAAGCTCACTGGGCAATGTAAAGTGGAGCAGTTGTCCATAGTAACCAATGAGGTCATTGCTTTCATTTTATAAAGAGCCACTGAGAAATGGCAGCTGGAATTTGATTGGTTGCCATGGGCAACTGCTTCACATTTCCCTTGCACTAGTCTTAATAAATCTCAGTGATCCTGTATAAATCATTACTCACTTTGCTCCCTCTAATTATAAATGATCTCCGAATTTTATCTCTGGCGGTTCTGCGGTGGTCTTTCCCTATTGAAGATGAGCAGTCAGTGACCGGCATTATAACCATAACATTTCTGTTTTTATATGAAAATGAAAGTAGAGCAATGAGGGTGATAAAAAACATGTTTAAAAAAAAAAGGTTTTGTTTTTATTTCTGAAAAAAGACATACAAAATATGAGCTATAGGGAATCACATGAGACCTTATAAATGTTTTCTTTTCCTGTGAAGGACATTTAAGGGAGATTAATTTGATATGTGTTTCATTGGTGGGAGTCTGACCAATGGGACCCCACTGGTCCCTAGGATGGAGCATGCTCAGCTGTTGCCGTTTCTCCCATAGACATTAATGGAGGGTGACTTCCCATGCTTGGCCACTTTTACACTGGATGACGGGGTCTGGAATATTTAGTAGTGAAATGAGGGCACTTACCTCTGTACCAACACTTTTAGTAGACATGCTGGTGTCTGGGTGGCATCTGTATTCACCTTACAGTCCAGAAACAGGGTAGAGTGAGAAACAGCATCATCTCCATACAATTCGTGGGGCCACAGCACTGGTCTTGCAATGGTCTTCAAGCGGTCTGTAGGGTGGCAGTTGAACTGACCAGTGCTGCAGCATAACAGTTGTCATAGCAACTGAGCCCAACTCTGCCAACAAACAGTGGAATGTACCACTACAAAAACAGGTAAGAGTCACCAAAATGAAAAATATGATATAGAAAGGCAGCCATACAATTAAAAACATGAAAAAGTGAAAGTTCTGCGTCTCACTGCTGTCTTCTCTTTTTTTTTTTAAGCATATTGCTGCAGTTTACCTGCTCTTTTATTTTATCCACCCATCTATGGTTCAGTCCGTTGTTTGATTACCGACGAGTTGCTTTAAAATAAAAAATTGTACCTATAAAAGTATAATTAAAGGGCAAGTTACGATTTATTTTTCAAGACTGTTTTTAAAAACGCAATAGTTACTTATGCTGTTTACATGTAATGAAATTGCTGCAGATTTTCCTTCTGGATTTGTGGGCGGAAAATCTGCAGAGTATTACAGTAGCAGCAAAGTGGATGAGATTCAACAAATCTCATCTACATGCTGCAGAAAATGTATGTGCAGAAATTGAACTGCGGTGCAGAATTTTTAATCTGCAACATGTCAATTTATGCTGCATAATGGTTGCGCATTTGTTTCAGATTTCTCCATTGAGTTCAATGAGAAAGGAAAAATCTGCAGCAAATGATCAGTGTCGGGAGTTTCCCTGCAGAAAAGCTGAGACGTCGCAGGAAAAATAACAAGCAAGAAAAAGGATTTTTTTTTACTCTAAAATAAAAACAAAACAGACTTCTCCCCCTGGCGCTCTAGTAGCAATGCCTCACTGCTCTCCTGGGTTCTTCTCTGTACAGCCAGCCTCCTGGGATGACAGGAGTAGGTGAGTATGGACTTTTTTTTTTAATCCCCTATTCCCCCCTGATCTTCTCTGCAGCGGCAAATCTGGTCAAAAATCTGCACCAAATCAAACACGATTTGGAGTGGATTTACAGTATCTAAATCGGATTTACTGCATTGTTTTCCGCAGCAAATCCAACCTGTGTAAACTTACTATAAAAATGGACAATATACAATCAACTGTCTGATGAGAGTAATAATTAATTAATAATTTTATCATACTTTGTCAACTACACCCAAAGTTATGGTAAATATTTTAGTAGAGAATGTCCTAAATTCAACATAATGTAAAACACTAAATAAAGAATGTATTCACTTGTGGACTCACAAGATTGTCCAAATAAAAGATATACAATGCATATGGTTGTATGGTTTATACAACATTTATTTGCAAATAACAGCTCAGGTGTGACTTGTGTGTTCAGTGCGGATATGGAAACAATAATCTCAAGAATATTTTCTCTTAGACTATCACTATAAATACTTCCAATCATGGACATGGATTGTAATGGGGCCATATTAAAAATTCTACTACTCGTAGATGGTCGTTCTGTAACACTGGGCTTACTCGAGTAGCGCCCCATCAAAACAAATACAATCGCAGACCAAATGACCGTTGGACAATTATCTTTACTGAACACACAACTATTATTACAATGGCCCATTAGCTTATTTGGTTACAACACTTAAAGTGGTACGGTGGCTCAAACAATACTATACTGCTCATATATAAATATATATATATATATATATATATATATATATATATATATATATATGTGTCAAAAAATCAGCAGCAACTCCAATAGTAAGGGTGAAAAAAGTGGGTACTTTTATTGCCCGTGCAACGTTTCAGCTCCGTTCACTGGAGCCTTTCTCAAGCCTGATAGGATGTCCAGGTCCTATATATATATATACAGTGAAGGAAATAAGTATTTGATCCCTTGCTGATTTTGTAAGTTTGCCCACTGTCAAAGACATGAACAGTCTAGAATTTTTAGGCTAGGTTAATTTTACCAGTTAGAGATAGATTACCTAAAAAAAAAACAGAAAATCACATAGTCAAAATTATATATATTTATTTGCATTGTGCACAGAGAAATAAGTATTTGATCCCTTTGAAAAACAAGACTTAATACTTGGTGGCAAAACCCTTGTTGGCAAGCACAGCAGTCAGACGTTTTTTGTAGTTGATGATGAGGTTTGCACACATGTTAGATGGCATTTTGTCCCACTCCTCTTTGCAGATCATCCGTAAATCATTAAGATTTCAAGGCTGTCGCTTGGCAACTCGGATCTTCAGCTCCCTCCATAAGTTTTCGATGGGATTAAGGTCTGGAGACTGGCTAGGCCACTCCATGACCTTAATGTGCTTCTTTTGAGCCACTCCTTTGTTGCCTTGGCTGTATGTTTTGGGTCATTGTCGTGCTGGAAGACCCAGCCACGAGCCATTTTTAATGTCCTGGTGGGGGGAAGGAGGTTGTCACTCAGGATTTGACGGTGCATGGCTCCATCCATTCTCCCATTGATGCGGTGAAGTAGTTCTGTGCCCTTAGCAGAGAAACACTCCCAAAACATAATGTTTCCACCTCCATGCTTGACAGTGGGGACGGTGTTCTTTGGGTCATAGGCAGCATTTCTCTTCTTCCAAACACGGCGAGTTGAGTTAATGCCAAAGAGCTAAATTTTAGTCTCATTTGACCATAGCACCTTCTCCCAATCACTCTCAGAATCATCCAGATGTTCATTTGCAAACTTCAGACGGGCCTGTACATGTGCCTTCTTGAGCAGGGGGACCTTGCTGGCACTGCAGTATTTGAATCCATTACGGCGTAATGTGTTACCAATGGTTTTTTTGGTGACTGTGGTCCCAGCTGCCTTGAGATCATTAACAAGTTCCCCCCGTGTAGTTTTCAGCTGAGCTCTCACCTTCCTCAGGATCAAGGATACCCCAAGAGGTGAGATTTTGCATGGAGCCCCAGATCGATGTCGATTGACAGTCATTTTGTATGTCTTCCATTTTCTTACTATTGCACCAACAGTTGTCTCCTTCTCAACCAGCGTCTTACTTATGGTTTTGTAGCCCATTCCAGCCTTGTGCAGGTCTATGATCTTGTCCCTGACATCCTTAGAAAGCTCTTTGGTCTTGCCCATGTTGTAGAGGTTAGAGTCAGACTGATTAATTGAGTCTGTGGACAGGAGTCTTTTATACAGGTGACCATTTAAGACAGCTGTCTTTAATGCAGGCACCAAGTTGATTTGGAGCGTGTAACTGGTCTGGAGGAGGCTGAACTCTTAATGGTTGGTAGGGGATCAAATACTTATTTCTCTGTGCACAATGCAAATAAATATATATAATTTTGACAATGTGATTTTCTGTTTTTTTTTAAATATTATCTATCTCTCACTGGTAAAATTAACCTAGCCTAAAAATTCTAGACTGTTCATAACTTTGACAGTGGGCAAACTTACAAAATCAGCAAGGGACCAAATACTTATTTCCTTCACTGTATATGTATATATATATATATATATATATATAGATATATATATATATATATATATATATATATATATTGTAAAGGATCTGCCAGGCACAACTTCTGTGTATACGCCCATAGGTAAACAGTCTGCACCTGAGTCTATGTCTCTGAGACTGACTCCAGCTTCCACCACTCAGGATGGCAGGCTTAGGAGTGGGAGAGCCTATCGCAGCCTGGCCAGACGGAGCTAGCTCCCGCCCTCTGTCTATTTATACCTGCCTTTCCTGTTCCTCCTTTGCTTGTGATTCTTCTCGTGTGGTTTCCTGGCCCAGCTACAGATTCTGACTATTTGATCCTGCTCCATACTGACCCTGGCTTTCTGACTACTCTCTTGCTCTGCGTTTGGTTCCTCGTGCACTCCTGGTTTGACTCGACTCGTTCACCACTCTTGTTGCTCACGGTGTTGCCGTGGGCAACTGCCCCATTTCCCTTTGCTTTGTGTTCCCTTGTCTGTTTGTCTCTTGCACTTACTGAGCGTAGGGACCGCCGCCCAGTTGTACCCCATCGCCTAGGGCGGGTCGTTGCAAGCAGGCAGGGACAGAGTGGCGGGTAGATTAGGGCTTACTTGTCCGTTTCCCTACCCCCGTCATTACATAATCACAAGCCCATTACCTAGTCTACCCTGGTCCCTGACACTACTATGGACCCCCTTGAGACCCTGGCCCAGAAAATGCAGGGTCTCTCCATACAGGTCCAGGCCCTGGCTCAGAGGGTCAACCAGCCTGACGCTACCATGGTAGTGCCCCTCACCTCTTGAACCCCACCTCAAGTTGCCTGACCGGTTCTCAGTGGACCGGAGGACTTTTCTCTCCTTTCGGGAGAGTTGTAGGCTCTACTTTCGTTTAAAGCCTCACTCCTCAGGTTCTGAGAGCCAGCGGGTGGGTATTATTATGTCCCGGCTCCAGGAAGGGCCCCAAGAGTGGGCCTTCTCCTTGGCTCCTGACGCCCCTGAACTTTCCTCCGTTGATCGTTTCTTTTCTGCTCTCGGACTCATTTATGACGAGACTGACAGGACTGCCTTTGCTGAGAGTCAGCTGGTGACCTTACATCAGGGTAAGAGACCTGTTGAGGAGTATTGTTCTGACTTTAGGAAGTGGTGCGTAGCTTCTCGGTGGAATGACCCTGCCTTAAGGTGCCAGTTTAGTTTGGGTCTGTCGAACGCCCTGAAAGACCTGCTAGTTAGCTATCCCTCTTCTGACTCCCTAGACCAGGTTATGGCTTTAGCGGTACGACTTGACCGACGTCTCAGGGAACGACAACTTGAACGTTTTTGTGTTTTCCCCTCTGACTCCCCCATGATGCCTCCCGAGGTCCCGTTGCTTCGCTCTTCCATGGAAGACTCGGAGGTACCTATGCAACTCGGGGCCTCCGTGTCCCCCCAACAAGTTCCGCAGGAAGAATGGTCTCTGCTTCTATTGTGGGGATGACAAGCATCAAGTGAACACCTGCCCTATGTGTAAGAATAAGCAGCTGGAAAACTTCCGCGCCTAAGTGATCATCGGGGAGGTCACTTGGGCGCACAGGTATTTCCCGTAAATATGAAACATAATAAAATCTTGCTTCCCTTTCAGGTCTCTTTTGGGGGTAGGTCTGCTACCGGCAGTGCCTTCGTGGATTCAGGGTCTTCTACTAATATCATGTCTGTGGAATTTGCCATGTCTCTAGCTATGCCTTTTTATTGATTTGCCTAAACCTGTCCCGGTAGTGGGTATCGACTCCACTCCTCTTGCTAATGGTTATTTTACACAGCATACCCCTGTTTTTGAACTCCTTGTTGGCTCCATGCATTTGGAGCAGTGCTCTGTACTGTTGATGCAGGGATTATTGTCCGATTTGGTTTTAGGCCTTCCCTGGTTGCAGTTGCATAATCCCACGTTTGAGTGGAATACTGGGGAGCTTACCAAATGGGGTAATGAATGCTTGACGTCATGTTTTTCTGTTAATTATATTTCTCCCCCTGAGGAGGTGAACACGCTACCTGAGTTTGTTCAGGACTTCGCTGATGTTTTGTCTAAGGAGGCCTCCGAAGTGTTACCTCCTCATAGAGAATACGATTGCGCTATCAAATTGGTACCAGGAGCTAAGCTCCCTAAGGGTAGGATATTTAATCTTTCTTGTCCCGAACGTGAAGCCATGAGAGAGTATATCCAGGGATGCCTGGCCAAGGGTTACATTCGCCCCTCTACTTCTCCGGTAGGTGCTGGCTTCTTCTTCGTAGGGAAGAAGGATGGTGGTCTTAGGCCATGCATTGACTACCGTAACTTGAATAAGGTCACTGTAAGGAACCAGTATCCCCTTCCTTTGATTCCTGATCTCTTTAATCAGGTTCAGGGGGCCCAATGGTTCTCTAAGTTTGATCTACGGGGGGCGTATAACCTTATCCGCATCAAAGAGGGGGATGAGTGGAAGACTGCGTTTAACACGCCCGAAGGTCATTTCGAATACCTCGTCATGCCCTTTGGGTTGTGTAATGCTCCTGCGGTCTTCCAGAATTTCATAAATGAGATTTTAAGAGATTACCTGGGGGTATTTCTTATAGTGTACCTTGATGACATACTGGTGTTTTCCAAGGACTGGTCCTCCCTCATTGAGCATGTCAGGAAGGTGCTCCAGGTCCTTCGGGAAAACAAACTGTTTGCGAAAACCGAAAAATGTGTGTTTGGGGTACAGGAGATACCATTTTTGGGTCAAATCCTCACTCCTCATGAATTCCGCATGGACCCCGCCAAGGTCCAGGCTGTGGCGGAATGGGTCCAACCTGCCTCCCTTAAGGCGTAACAGTGTTTCTTGGGGTTCACTAATTATTACAGGAGATTTATTGCTAACTTCTCGGTCATCGCTAAGCCTCTTACGGATCTCACTCGCAAAGGTGCTGATCTCCTCCACTGGCCACCTGAGGCTGTCCAGGCTTTTGAGGTCATTAAGAAGTGCTTTATCTCGGCCCCGGTGCTGGTTCAGCCCAACCAAATGGAGCCATTTATCGTGGAAGTTGACGCATCCGAGGTGGGAGTGGGGGCTGTCTTGTCCCAGGGTACCTGGTCCCTCACCCATCTCCGCCCCTGTGCCTACTTCTCCAGGAAGTTTCCGCCCACTGAGAGTAACTACGATATTGGCAACCGCAAACTTTTAGCCATTAAATGGGCATTTGAAGAGTGGCGCCACTTCCTGGAGGGGGCTAGGCACCAGGTAACGGTCCTTACCGACCACAAGAATCTGGTTTTCCTAGAATCTGCCCGGAGGCTAAACCCGAGACAAGCTCGATGGGCGCTATTTTTTACCAGATTCAACTTTTTGGTTACTTATAGGGCTGGGTCTAAAAATATTAAGGCCGATGCACTGTCGCGTAGCTTCATGGCCAGCCCTCCTTCGGAGGAAGATCCTGCTTGTATTTTGCCTCCTGGTATAATCATTTCTTCTATTGATTCTGATTTAGTCTCTGAAATTGCGGCTGATCAATGTTCAGCTCCCGGGAACCTTCCTGAGGACAAGCTGTTTGTTCCCCTGCAATACCGGCTAAGGGCACTTAGGAAAATCATGACTCCGCACTATCTGGTCATCCAGGCCTCCTGGGTACCAAACACCTCATTGCCAGAAACTATTGGTGGCCTGGGTTGCCTAAAGACGTTAAGGCGTACGTCGCCGCTTGTGAGGTTTGTGCTAGGTCCAAGACTCCCAGGTCCCTACCAGTGGGCTTACTACGTTCTTTGCCCATTCCCCAGAGACCTTGGACCCATATCTCCATGGATTTTATCACCGATTTGCCTCCATCTCAAGGCAAGTCGGTGGTGTGTGTTGTAGTAGACCGCTTCAGTAAGATGTGCCACTTTGTGCCCCTCAAAAAACTACCCAATGCTAAGACGTTAGCTACCTTGTTTGTCAAACACATCCTGCGTCTCCATGGGGTCCCTGTCAATATTGTTTCGGACAGAGGGGTACAATTTGTTTCATTGTTTTGGAGAGCCTTCTGTAAAAAGTTGGAGATTAATCTGTCCTTCTCCTCTGCCTTCCATCCTGAAACTAATGGTCAAACTGAGAGGACTAATCAATCTCTAGAACAATATTTAAGGTGTTTTATCTCTGACTGTCAATATAATTTGGTCTCATTCATTCCCCTTGCCGAATTTTCCCTTAATAACCGGGTCAGTAACTCGTCAGGGGTCTCACCCTTTTTCTGTAATTTTGGGTTTAATCCACGGTTCTCCTCCGTCTCACCTGGTAGTTCCAACAATCCCGAGGTAGAGGTCGTTCATCGAGAACTGTGCACAGTCTGGGCCCAGGTTCAGAAGAACCTAGAGGCGTCCCAGAGCGTACAAAAAACTCAGGCTGATAGAAGACGTTCTGCTAACCCCTTGTTTATGGTCGGGGATCTGGTGTGGTTATCGTCTAGGAACTTGCGCCTTAAGGTCCCGTCCAAGAAGTTTGCTCCCCGGTTTATTGGGCCGTATAAGGTCATTGAAGTCCTCAATCCTGTCTCCTTCCGACTGGAGTTGCCCCCATCTTTTCGAATACACGACGTGTTTCATGCCTCCCTCCTTAAACGATGCTCCTCGTCCTTGGCTCCCTCGAGGAAACCTCCTGTTCCCGTTCTCACCCCTGAGGGGGTGGAATTCGAGGTGGCCAAGATTGTGGACAGCAAGATGGTCCAAGGCTCCCTCCAGTACCTGGTCCATTGGCGAGGATACGGGCCTGAGGAGAGGACTTGGGTACCCGCCCGGGATGTTCACGCTGGGGTATTGGTCAGGAGGTTCCACCTTCGTTTCCCCAATAAACCAGGTCCACTTAGAAAGGGTCCGGTGGCCCCTCATAAAAAGGGGGGGTACTGTAAAGGATCTGCCAGGCACAACTTCTGTGTATACGCCCATAGGTAATCAGCCTGCACCTGAGTCTATGTCTCTGAGACTGACTCCAGCTTCCACCACTCAGGATGGCAGGCTGAGGAGTGGGAGAGCCTATCGCAGCCTGGCCAGACGGAGCTAGCTCCCGCCCTCTGTCTATTTATACCTGCCTTTCCTGTTCCTCCTTTGCTTGTGATTCTTCTCGTGTGGTTTCCTGGCCCAGCTACAGCTTCTGACTATTTGATCCTGCTCCATACTGACCCTGGCTTTCTGACTACTCTCCTGCTCTGCGTTTGGTACCTCGTGCACTCCTGGTTTGACTCGACTCGTTCACCACTCTTGTTGCTCACGTTGTTGCCGTGGGCAACTGCCCCATTTCCCTTTGCTTTGTGTTCCCTTGTCTGTTTGTCTCTTGCACTTACTGAGCGTACCGCCGACCAGTTGTACCCCGTCGCCTAGGGCGGGTCGTTGCAAGTAGGCAGGGACAGAGTGGCGGGTAGATTAGGGCTCACTTGTCCGTTTCCCTACCCCCGTCATTACATATATATATATATTGTAGCAGTGCAGCTAATGACAGTACAGAAACTGTCCGGTTTTAAGCGACCAGGGAATATGTACAGCAGAGAGGGTTTTCTCTGCTGTTGCTTGGGTATAAAACTCAGAATAGGGCCTGGTTTGCTGGAGTGTGAAGGAGAAGGGCGGGCTTCCACTTCATACAGACTGTCCGTGTCTTGGGCTGTCTGATGAGCCTACTAAGGCTTCTCCTGCGGCGGCTCTTTAACCCCTTCCCTCTTTGGCCACTTTTGATTTTCCTGACAGAGCCTCATTTTTCAAATCTGACATGTTTCACTTTATGTGGTAATAACTTCGGAATGCTTTTACCTATCCAAGCGATTCTGAGATTGTTTTCTTGTGACACATTGGACTTTATGTTACTGACAAAATTTGCTCGATACATTCAGTATTTAATTGTGAAAAACACCAAAATTTAGTGAAAAATTGCGAAAATTCAAAGTTTTTCTAAATTTTAATGTATCTGCTTGTAAGACAGGCAGTTATACCACACAAAATTGTTTCTAATTAACATCCCCCATATGTCTACTTTAGATTGACATAGTTTTTTGAACATCCTTTCATTTTTCTAGGACGTTACAAGGCTTTGAACTTTAGCAGCAATTTCTCACATTTTCAAGAAAATTTCAAAAGGCTATTTTTTCAGGGACCAGTTCAGTTGGGAAGTGGCTTTGAGGGCCTTATATATTAGAAACCCCCAATAAGTCACCCCATTTTAAAAACTTGACCCCTCAAAGTATTCAAAAAAGCATTTAGAAAGTTTTGTTTTTTGTTTTTTTAAATGCTTTATTTGGTTTTTTATCTATATAAAAAAACAACTCAACTCGCGGGTGGAATTTTGTATAAACATACATTTATATTGACAAAAGAGATATTTGAAATATACTTTACCCCCCCCCCCCCCTATCCATGATCCGTGCTCATCCACTTTCCTTTCTTTTTATTTTAATTTATGTGCATCTCTTTAAACTCTGCTCTAGATAATATTCTATTAACAATTGGCTCCCATTTTGTTTTCCATCTAGCTGGATTATTCTCTCTTTTTAATTTTTTTTTGTCGATCCACTGCTAATATAATATTTTTTTCCATAATCTCTTAACCTGCAGAAATGACGGAATGTGCTTTGATACCCACTCTGATAGAATAACTTTTTTCACTGAAAGTGTCATTAAATGAATTAGATCAGAAAGATAGTCATCGTTTTCACCCGGTTTAAACTGGACCAAAACACATCCATTCGTCTAGTTTTACCTCTTTATTTAGTACATAGCTAATATATTTTTCTGCCAAAACCCACAACCTTCTGATTGCCGGGCATAGCCAGAAACAATGGATCAATCCTGCGTTAATCTCCCCGCATTTTGAGCATCGTCGTGTATAATTAGACAGATGCAGATCAGCAGCACAGGACAATTTTTCTAAAGCGGGTGCACGCCTCCTAGGTCACAGTCCAAGAGTGACCCCTCAATCAGGACAAAAAGAAATTGAGGCAGCACTACCAAATATTTGGATAAAAATCCTTTTATTCCACGTGTGTGCAACGTTTCAGCTTGTTGTGCTTGAGAAAGGCTCACACCGAGCTGAAACGTTGCACACACGTGGAATAAAAGGATCTTCATCCAAATATTTGGTAGTGCTGCCTCAATTTCTTTTTGTCGTGTATAATTAGGTACATATTTTTCGTAAAGCAGATTAAATGAATTATAAAGTCTAGCCCCTACCTTCCACTGCATCTCCATTAAATTTTCAGATGACGTTGCCCTCCTAACCCAGGCCCATCCTTTTACCAGGCGTTCTTCTACTTCTTCATCCGAGATATGTGTATCCAGATCTCATTTGCATTTTTTTATTATATTTTTTATACCTTTCCTATCCTCCTTAACTGAGATATTTATTCTAATAAATGCAATCGATGGACTCCCCTGCATACCTCTCATCATATCTCCGAATTCTTTTTGTTTGATACCCAGTCATTTTTTTTAAATCCCCTTGTTTTTGTATTATGTGGCATATTTGAATTTGTTGCAAGAAAAACCCTTGCTCAAGACAACATTTTTCTTTTATTTGGCCAAAGGTTTTAAGTTTTCTATTTTGTTCATCCATCAAATCAGAGATTCTGCATATACCTTTTTTAGCCCATTTTTTTTCCATTCTATATAATTCTGATAGCCTTTAGATTGTAAATATTCCCTAATGGTCAGAAACCCTGACAAGCTATAGGATAAATCAAAGCTTTTTCTTAGCATTCTCCATATTATTTTAGAGTCTCTCAACAAAACCGAAGATCCTGTCCTCAAGGGACCCCCACCCGGTGATTGATGGAGATATGAATGGAAAGAAGTTTGAAACTGTTTATTGTTTTTCGATTTTAGAAATAACAAATATATTATTATCATTAACCTCTTAACGACGAAGGACGGATATATCCGTCCTCAGCAGCTGCTAGTTCGCGCAGGAGGACGGATATATCCGTCCTGTGATGGCGTGGGTACTGTCACTGTAGCCACGCGATCAGCAGCAGGAGCACGGCTGTTATACACAGCCTGGCTCCTGCTGCAACTGCCGGAATCGAAGCGCGCTCCGATTCCGGCAGTTTAACCCATTAAATGCCGCTGTCAATAGTGACAGCGGCATCTAATGTGTTTGACAGAGGGAGGGAGCTCCCTCTGTCACCCGATCGGCGCCCCCGCAAACAAATCGCGGGTCGCCGTCGGGTTTCCATGGCAGCCGGGGGTCTAACAAAGAACCCCAGGTCTGTCTTCCGCAACTGCCTGTTAGGCGATGCCGGAGGCATGTCCTAACAGGTTGCCTGTCAGTTTTACACTGACAGGCAATAATGCTTTGGTATACTAAGTATACCAAAGCATTATATATGCGATCGGCACATCGCATAGTGAAGTCCCCTAGTGGGACTAAAAAAAAATATGTCAATCAGTTAAATAAAGTTTGTGAAAGAAAAAAATAAAATAAAAATTACAGTGAAAATCAAATAAAACTACTTTTTTTGCCCAAAAAGTGGTTTTATTTAGTAAAAGTGTCAAAACAAATCACACATACACATACAGTGAAGGAAATACGTATTTGATCCCTTGCTGATTTAGTAAGTTTGCCCACTGTCAAAGACATGAACAGTCTCGAATTTTTAGGCTAGGTTAATTTTACCAGTGAGAGATAGATTATATAAAAAAAAAAAAAAGAAAATCACATTGTCAAAATTATATATATTTATTTGCAATGTGCACAGAGAAATAAGTATTTGATCCCCTACCAACCATTAAGAGTTCAGCCTCCTCCAGACCAGTTACACGCTCCAAATCAACTTGGTGCCTGCATTAAAGACAGCTGTCTTAAATGGTCACCTGTATAAAAGACTCCTGTCCACAGACTCAATTAATCAGTCTGACTCTAAGGGTATGTTCACACGGCCAAATTTCAGACGTATACGAGGCGTATTATGCCTCGTTTTACGTCTGAAAATAGGGCTGCAATACGTCGGCAAACATCTGCCCATTCATTTGAATGGGTTTGCCGACGTACTGTGCAGACGACCTGTAATTTACGCGTCGTCGTTTGACAGCTGTCAAACGACGACACGTAAATTTACTGCCTCGGCAAAGAAGTGCAGGGCACTTCTTTGCCACGTAATTTGAGCCGTTCTTCATTGAAATCAATGAAGCACGGCTCAAGGTTTACGAGCGTCTCAGACGCCTCGTAAATTACGAGGAGGAGCTTTTACGTGTGAAACGAGGCAGCTGTTAACAGTCTGTCTTTTCACACGTAACTGCCTCTCAGCGTGTGAACATACCCTAACCTCTACAACATGGGCAAGACCAAAGAGCTTTCTAAGGGTATGTGCACACGTAGTGACCAAAAACGTCTGAAAATCCAGAGCTGTTTTCAAGGGAAAACAGACCCTGCTTTTCAGACGTTTTTTTACCAACTCGCATTTTTCGCTGCGTTTTCACGCCGTTTTCGCTGCGTTTTTTACGTCCGTTTTTGGAGCTGTTTTCATTGGAGTCTATGAGAAAACAGCTCCAAAAACGTCCAAAGAAGTGTCCTGCACTTCTTTTGACGAGGCTGTATTTTTACGCGTCGTCGTTTGACAGCTGTCAAACGACGACGCGTAAATAACAGGTCGTCTGCACAGTACGTCGGCAAACCCATTCAAATGAATGGGCAGATGTTTGCCGACGTATTTGAGACGTATTTCCAGACGAAAAACGAGGCAAAATACGCCTCGTATACGTCTGAAATTTGTTCGTGTGAACATACCCTAAGGCTGGGTTCACACGACCATGTTACGTCCGTAATGTACGAAACGTATTTCGGCCGGAAGACCCGGACCGAACACAGTGCAGGGAGCCGGGCTCCTAGCATTATAGTGATGTACGATGCTAGGAGTCCCTGCCTCGCTGCAGGACAACTGTCCCGTACTGTAATCATGATTACAGCACAGGACAGTAGTTCCACGCAGAGGCAGGGACTCCTAGCATGGTACATCACTATGATGCTAGGAGCCCGGCTCCCTGCACTGTGTTCGGTCCGGGTCTTCCGGCCGAAATACGTTCCGTACATTACGGACGTAACATGGTCGTGTGAACCCAGCCTTAGGATGTCAGGGACAAGATCATAGACCTGCACAAGGCTGGAATGGACTACAAAACCATAAGTAAGACGCTGGGTGAGAAGGAGACAACTGTTGGTGCAATAGTAAGAAAATGGAAGACATACAAAATGACTGTCAATCGACATAGATCTCGGGCTCCATGCAAAATCTCACCTCGTGGGGTATCCTTGATCCTGAGGAAGGTGAGAGCTCAGCCGAAAACTACACGGGGGGAACTTGTTAATGATCTCAAGGCAGCTGGGACCACAGTCACCAAGCAAACCATTGTTAACACATTACGTCGTAATGGATTCAAATCCTGCAGTGCCCGCAAGGTCCCCCTGCTCAAGAAGGCACATGTACAGGCCCATCTGAAGTTTGCAAATGAACATCTGGATGATTCTAAGAGTGATTGGGAGAAGGTGCTGTGGTCAGATGACACTAAAATTGAGCTCTTTAGCATTAACTAAACTCGCCATGTTTGGAGGAAAAGAAATGCTGCCTATGACCCAAAGAACACCGTCCCCACTGTCAAGCATGGAGGTGGAAACATTATGTTTTGGGGGTGTTTCTCTGCTAAGGGCACAGGACTACTTCACCGCATCAATGGGAGAATGGATGGAGCCATGTACCGTCAAATCCTGAGTGACAACCTCCTTCCCTCCACCAGGACATTAAAAATGGCTCGTGGCTGGGTCTTCCAGCACGACAATGACCCGAAACATACAGCCAAGGCAACAAAGGAGTGGCTCAAAAAGAAGCACATTAAGGTCATGGAGTGGCCTAGCCAGTCTCCAGACCTTAATCCCATCGAAAACTTATGGAGGGAGCTGAAGATCTGAGTTGCCAAGCGACAGCCTCGAAATCTTAATGATTCTCAGATGATCTGCAAAGAGGAGTGGGCCAAAATTCCATCTAACATGTGTGCAAACCTTATCATCAACTACCAAAAATGTCTGACTGTTGTGCTTGCCAACAAGGGTTTTGCCACCAAGTATTAAGTCTTGTTTGCCAAAGGGATCAAATACTTATTTCTCTGTGCACAATGCAAATAAATATATATAATTTTTATAATGTGATTTTCTTTTTTTTTTTATATATATAATCTATCTCTCACTGGTAAAATTAACCTAGCCTAAAAATTCTAGACTGTTCATGACTTTGACAGTGGGCAAACTTACAAAATCAGCGAGGGATCAAACACTTATTTCCTCCACTGTATATGGTATCCCCGCGTTCGTAACAACTTGACCAATAAAATGAACACATTAATTAAACCGCCGGATGAACGGTGTCCAAAAAAACCTCAAAAAACAACGGCAAAATTCGCTCTTTTCTCCCATTCCCCCCATAAAAAATTAAATAAAAATTAATCTATAAGTCCTATGTACCCCAAAATAGTACTAATGAAAACATAAATGATCGCTTTCGATCGCTGCATCTAAGGGGTTAATGGCAGGGATCGGAGCTAGCTCCAGTTCCTGCCATTACAGGTGGATTGTCAGCTGTAACATACGGCTGACATCCACTGCTGATAACGCCGGCTCAGCTCCAGAGCCAGCGCCATCTTGCCGTCAGCTACGAAAGCCTTTCAAGCTCCGCCTCTGGGCGGGGCCTGGAAGATTTCTGTGCTAGGCAGACCGAGAGGCCTGTATTAGGCCTCCGGTTGCCATTGCAATCACTGGAACCCCTGCAATTTAATTCGCTTTTGACAGCTAGCTGCATTTAAGGGGTTAATGGTGGGGATCGAAGCTCATTTTGGTCCCCGCCATTACAGCTGGATGTTAGCTGTAATGCACCGCTGACATCCGGCGATGATGACACCGCTTCTGAGACGGCGCCATGCATTTGTCGTATAGATACGGAAAAATGCGGGAAGCACTAGCATTCCATGACATATCCATTAGGCAAATGTCGGGAATGGGTTAATGATTCATGATTAAAAAAATTAATAACTCATGATACATGATTCATGATAAACGATTAATGAATTATGATGCATGATTCATGATTACTGGTTATCCACAAGATAGGGGATACATGTGTGATCGCTGGCACTGATAAGGAGAACGGGGGACCGAAAGTCCCTCGAAGTTCTCCATGACTAACCTCTGACTTCCGGAGTCTGCACAGCTCAATAAAAATGAAAGGAGCGCTGGTCACGCATGCGCACAAGCGCGACCGGCGCTCCATTCATTTCTACGGAGCTGCTGACACAGACCCCGGAAGTCCGAGGTTTGTGATGGAGAACTTCAGGGGACTTTCGGTCCCCCGTTCTCCCTGTCGCTGCCAGCGATCACACATGTATCCCCTATCCTGTGGATAGGGGATACATGTCTTATGTAGGAACAACCCCTTTAATGGCAGAGCGGGGAGATACCTCCCTGCTCTGCCATAGTGTATAGTGGTGTCGCGCTGTAGCAGCCATAGCGGCAGCTAGCGAAGCCTCCGGCCATGGAGGGGGCCCGTGCCGGCAGGCGACTCGGGCCCCCTCATGCCGCGGGCCCCGTAGCAGCCGTTACGGCTGCTATAGAGGTAGTTACGCCACTGGAATCATTTATCATGAATCATGAATCATAAATCAAATCATGAATCATAAATCATGTATCATTAATCATGAATTATACATCTTAAATCATAAATCATGAATTATTAATCATGAATTATTCATCATGAATAATGTATCATGAATCATGTATTATGAATAATTAATAATAAATCATTTATTATGTATCATTAATCGGAAATCATGAATAATGTATTATGAATCATGAATCATCATTAATTATGAATAATGTATCATCAATCATTAAACATGTATTATGAATAATAAATCATGAATCATTTATCATGAATCATGTATTATGAATCATGTTACATGATTCATGATTAATTATTCATGATTAAATGATTCATGTTTAATGATTCATTATATATTATTCATAATTAATGATTAATGTTTCATGATTCATGATTCATAATACATGATTCACGATTCACGATTATTGATTCATAATACATGATTCATAATACAATATTAGTGATTCATGACACATTATTCATGATTAATAATTCATGATCAATAACTCGTGATTAATGATTAAGGATACACGATTTATGATTCAAGATTCATGATACATAATACATTATTAATTATTCATAATACATGTTTAATGATACACAATTCATATAACTTTTTATTTTTTTTAAATGAACATTTTTATTCAACACAGTGTAAAAATTTGACAGGAATAGAATAAATTTTAACAGAATATTGCAATACACACTTTATAATACAAAATTACTTTTAAAACTTTTACCATAACCCTTGACAACCCCCCACCCCCCATAATGCCCCTCCGCCCTTATCCACCTTTAGAAAGGCATAGAATCAGACTACTTGAAAATTACTAGAAATTACACAGGAATAGGATCACTACCATTGGCCCCAGTAGCAATTTTTAAGGTTACTCCAGGAGGTACTATTGTTGTTTATTTTTTCATAACTTATGATTGTTTTCACATTATGGATCCATGCTTTTACAGCCTTAGGAGTGTTAGAGATCCATTTTCTAATGATCTGAAGTTTGGCGATAAACAATAACTTTATTACACCATTTTTCCAGTGTCTAGGTACATTTAAGGCAGAATCATCTCCCTGTAATACTAATTGGGGAGAGAAAAGAATATCCACCTCCTGACAGTCCAACATTTCTTTAGAAATTGCTACCAAAAATGTTATAACTGTCGGACAGCACCATAGGATGTGCAAATAGTCGGCCTTTACTACCATACATCCGGGACAGTTAGATGACTTTTTTTTAATAGATTCTGTTCAGGAACACTGGAGTGTAATAAAGTCTTTGAACTATATTGAATTGTATCAATTGGTGATTCCTGTTTAATGAGGCTCTACTAATGTTTTTATATATAATATCCCATTTTAACTTGCCTACACATTTCAAATAATTTTCCCATTTTTCAATATTCCTAAATTGAAATTGATCTGAATTAACCTCTAACAATGTTTTATAGATATTAGAGCCTTGACCCCTACTTCTTGGATGAAAAATCTTGAATAGAAGCCATTCGTAACATCCTTGTAAAGGAGCAATTTATTGTCCAAGTGATTAAGGGCAGGTTTTAATTGAGCAAAGGAGAACCTTTCCTTTGAGGATAGACCAAAAACTGCAGAAAGTTGCTGCCATGATTTAATTTTTCCCTCCTCCCCTACGTCTAGTATACGCCTTATTTCTTTTTGTCTTAGGAGAGGATGCTCTGAGATATCCTTGAGCTGCTTGAACCATGAATTATGCCATAAAGGCGAGAATTATATTGAACTTTTCCTTCCTATAATTTTACCCATGAGAGTACAACAGTCATGTAGATGACGGGCTGTTGGCACAATTGCTAGTACACCGGATAGTAATTGGCCTGACTCTAACACTTAAAAAAAATTGGAGTATTAACCTTTGGTCTTAGACATAACCCACAGCAAATCCTTGTTCCATTCCTTAATGTAAAGTAGTTGGGCTGCTAAAAAATACAAGCGGATCTCAGCGAATGCCAAACCTCCACTTGTCTTTGGAAGGCATAAAAAGTCTAATTTTATCCGAACCCTTTTCCTCCCCCATATAAGTTCATTGGACATAATAATTATTATTTTGAAGTGCTTATCATGGATCCCGACTGGGCATACTCCAAAAATAAACAATAATTTAGGTAATAAACTGCTTTTATCAGAATAATTCTGTCAGCTTTTGATATAAGTAGTTTACACCAAATTTTTGTTTTTTCCCCAGTTATTTTATCATACAGGTAAGGTTAAGAGCCCCAAAATATTCTATCTTATTGTAGATTTAAACTCCTAGGTATTAAAATGTTTGACCCGGGTAAAATCACTTATTTTATTTTGTAGTATTACATTTCTTTTATGAAGGGACAACAACGTGGCTTTCGCCCAATTAATTTCAAGACCAGAGAAAAAAAAAAACTTCTGAATTTTGGCTATTACATACTGCAATTTACCCTCTGGATCTTTCACAAACAGGAGTAAGTAATCCGTGTAGAGGCCAATTTTGTCCTCTCTCTCCCCCGCACCAAATCCCTCAATGTACTGGCCTGTCCTGACTAGATTGGCCAAGGGTTCAACCGCCAAGGTAAATAACAGGGTGAGGGAGGGGACAGCCTTGCCTCATACCCCGCTTTAAGAAAAAAACTCTGAATTCTTCCCATTGACCCGGATTTTAGCTCTGGGAGCGGTATATAGTAATCTAAAAAATCCAATAAAAAAATAGCCAAATCCTATTTTCCTCAACACTGCCCAAAGGTATCCCCACTCCACCCTGTTGAACGCTTTAACTGCGACAAAAGACCGGATGGAGCGGGGATCCCACCCAGATGTCACTTGAATATTACCAAACACTCGTCAGACACTTTGCCGCACCGTTCTGCCTGGAATAAAACCTTTTTGATCCTCATGAATTACCGTTGTGATTATTTTTGCCAATCTAATTGCCAAGACTTTTGCAAAAAGTTTAACGCTTGTATTTAACAGTGAGCTTGGTCTTAATGAGTCCACCTTTACTAAGCACTTATCTTTTTTTAATATTAAAATAATTTTTGCTTCTGTCATGGTAGTTGGCAGTTTACATGCCTTTTGTCACGTTGGGTATGTGGACCCACTGGACCGTACCGCCTTGACGGTATGGCAGCTGGCCAACAGGACACGGGTCACAGTCTATAGTTCGTATAGTGTACCTGTGGTAGCTCAGACAGTAGCAAGACAGGCTCGGCTGGGACTAGGCAGCAGGCAGGCTCCAGGCGTGGTGTAGCAGGACAGGCGTGGTACACAGCACATCACAACTTCAGCTCAACCTGGTGGGTTGCAGGGCAGGGCACAGCCCTTCTTATAGCCCAGGGTGGACTGGGAAAAATCAGCTCAATCTCCCACCTGTGTGCGCTTTGGCTCTTTAAATCAGGACTGAGCTTGCGAGCACACCCTGGTGATCACTGTGGAACAGGACGGCCGCATGTGCAGACATCTCTGGAGAGAAGGGCGTCGACTGGATGGAAGGAGATCGTGGTCAGTGACCACAGACGTTACAGTATCCCCCCTCTTACGCCCCCTCCTCTTGTGGCCAGAGCGAGAGAGAAACCTCTTAATGAGGGTAGGAGAATTAAGATTCTCTTCTGGCTCCCAGGACCTCTCTTCAAGACCAAACCCCTTCCAATCAACTTTTTTAGTGTCCAGGATCTCCTTAACCTCAAAAGTCTCTGATGTACCACTGGGAGCCACTGCAGGAGTGGAAGTCTTGGAGTAGCGGTTCAAGATCACCGGCTTCAGCAGGGAGATATGTAAGGAGTTGGGGATCTTGAGGGCATGAGGCAGCCGAAGCTTGTAGGAAACAGGGTTGATTTGTTGCAAAATCTCGAAGGGTCCAAGGAACCTGGGAGCAAACTGGTACGATGGCATCCTCAGCTGGATATTCCTAGAGGACAGCCAGATCTTAGTACCTGGAAGGAACTGGGGAGGCTCTCGTCTTCTTGTGTCTGCCTTTCTCTTCATGTGGTCGACTGCCAGAAGAAAAGAAGATCGAGTCTGCTGCCAGATTTGTAGAAAGTCTCTGTATGCAGGGTCAGCTGCAGGCACATGGGACGTAGTGGAAACAGGAAGAGGTATACGAGGGTATTGCACCCAGTATTCATGCTGCCTGAAGACAAAGTGTCGTAGATAGTTCTCCATAATCTGGTTTATTCTCTAAAATTGACCATTGGACTGGGGATGGTAGACATAGGAAAAGTCCAACTTCACACCGAGAAGTAGGCAGAGGGCTCTCCAGAACTTAGAGGTGAACTGAACCCCCTGATCCGACACAATATGTAGAGGCAAGCCGTGCAGACGGAACATGTGTTGGACAAAGAGATTGGCCAGTTGGGAAGCGGACGGTAGGCCGGTCAGTGGAATGAAATTAGCCATTTTGGAGAATCGGACAACCACCACCCAGACCGTACTGCAACCAGCAGAGAGAGGCAGGTCCGTGACAAAGTCCATAGCAATATGTTGCCAGGGGGCATCGGGCACAGGCAACGGCTGGAGCAGGCCTGCCAGTTTGGAGTGGGCAACCTTATTTGCTGCTCACACCGTGCAGGAGACAAAGACCATGATGTCTTTGGGCAAGGTGGGCCACCAGAACTGACGAGCAATCAGGTCTCGGGTCTTACGGGCGCCCGCGTGACCTGCCCATTTGGAACGGTGTTCCCAGTGGAGGATTCTTCTTCTGTCCGACAGACGCACAAAAGTCCTCCCTAGGGGAATGTCTCTAACTCGCAGAGGGTTAACAGGGATGATGCAGGATGGGTTAATGATACTCTGTGGAGACTCCATAGTGTCCTCTGTCTTAAATGACCTGGACAAGGCATCGGCTGGATGGTAGTGGAGCTCAAATTAGAACCGGGTAAAGAACAGCAACCACCTGGCCTGACCAGGATTCAGTCGTTGGGCCGTCTGGAGATAAGTGAGGTTCTTGTGGTCCGTAAATATCAAGATAGGATGAACTGCACCCTCTAATAGATGTCTCCACTCCTCCAGAGCCAATTTGATGGCCAGTAACTCCCGATCCCCAATCGAGTAGTTGCGTTCTGCGGAAGAGAAGAGCTTATAGTAATAGCCACATACCATTGACTTGCCCTTGGAACCTTTTTGGAACAGGAGTGCTCCAGCACCAACAGAGTAGGCGTCCACCTCCAACGAGAACTGTCGAGAAACATTTGGATGATGGATGATACAGCTTGACGTGAAGTCACTCTTCAGACTATTAAATGTGAACTCTGCTTCTGGAGTCCACAACTTGGCGTTCATGCCTTTCTTGGTGAGGTTAGAGATAGGAAATGTCAGTGAGGAGAAGTTTGGAATGAACGGTCTGTAGAAATTGGCGAAGCGCTCTATGGCCCTCAAGCCTTGAGGGCGTGGCCATTCCAGAACAGACTTTACCTTTTCAAGATCCATCTTGAGACCTTGATTCGAGATGATGTAGCCCAGGAAGGGTAGAGCATCTTTCTCAAACATGCACTTCAACTTGGCATACAGGCGATTCTCCCTCAACCGCAGCAAAACTTGACGGACATGTCTCTGATCAGGAAAAAAAAAATCAAGATGTCATCAAGATAGACCACAACACAAACATTGGAGGAGGTCGCGGAAGACGTCATTAACGAACTCCTGGAAGACCGCAGGAGCACTACACAGGCTGAAGGGCATTGCTAGATATTCATAGTGTCCGTCACGGGTGTTAAATGCAGTCTTCCATTCCTCACCCCGGCTAATCCGAATTAGGTTGTAAGCCCCATGCAGGTCTAGTTTAGAAAAAATCTTGGCACCACGTATACGATCAAACAGTTCAGAGATCAATGGCAACGGATACCTATTTTTCACCGTGATCTGGTTGAGACCCTGGTAGTCGATGCAAGGACGAAGAGAACCATCCTTTTTCTTGACGAAGAAGAACCCGGCTTCTGCCGGGGTGGAAGACTTCCGTGTGAAGCCCCTCTCTAAGTTCTCTTTAACATAGGCGGACATGGACAGAGTCTCTGGCAAAAGAGAGGATATACCCTACCATGGGGAAGGGAAGCACCAGGAACTAGGTCGATAGGAAAGTCATACGCACGGTGTGGGGGCAGCATCTCAGCCCCTTTCTTGCTGAAGACGTCCAAAAATGCAAAATAATGACCAGGCAATCCTGCCAAGGACCGAGGCAGAGGAGGCTGAATTGAACTAATCTGTACCAGGCAACGATTGAGACACTCAGGCCCCACTGGAAAACCTCTCCAGAATTCCAGTCCAGGACTGGGGCATGCAGTCGGAAACCAAGGGAGACCCAACAGCACGGGTTGACGGCCTTAGGCAGGACAAAGAACCAGAGGAGCTCGGAGTGGAGGGCTCCCACTTGGAGCCTCAGCAGCTTGGTCACAGCTATAATTGGGTCTGGCAGAGGTAGTCGATTTACAGAAGCAACCATCAACGGCCTCTCCAGAGGGGTAGTGGGCAATTGGAGAAGATCCACCAGGTCTCTACGAATGAAATTAGCGGTGGATCCAGAGTCCAGATACGCAGAGACCTGATGCGTTTTCTCGTCGGACACTATGGTCACGGGAATGCACAATTTAGATGAAAGTCCTTCTTTACCCAAGGTTGTCTCTCCCACCAACCCTAGGCTCTGGGGCTTTTGGGGACACAGACGCACAAGATGGGCTCCGAGGCAGCAATATAGACAGAGTCCCGAGATGCGTCTGTGTTGTCTCTCCTGGATAGATAGCTTAAACTGGTCCGTTCCCACAGATATCTTAGGAGAATCGGCATCTGAGGACAGCAGGGGTTGCTGCAAAGTAGGGACCGGACTAGGGAGTCCTTTCTCCCAACGACCTACTTGGAGCTGTTCTCGGATCCTTATATCAATCTGGGTGGCCAGAAGGATGAGGTCATCTAGGGTAGATGGTAGATCTCGGGCGGCAAGCTCGTCCTTAATCTCAGGAGACAGTCTCTGCCAGAATGTAGCAACCAGGGCCTCATTGTTCCACAACAGTTCTCCCGCCAGGGTGCGGAAGCGGATGGCATACTCGACCACGGAGGTGTCTCCCTGGCGTAGGTTCAGCAGGCGGCGGCTGCAGACAAGACTCATCCAGTCTACTCAAACACTGTGCAAAATGTCTGGAGGAACCCTTGGAAGTCACGTGTCTCTGGTCCTTGTCTCTCCTAGATAGGATTCGCCCATGCAAGGGCCCTGCCAGTGAGGAGAGAGACGATGAAAGCGACCCTTGCGCCATCAGACATATATGCCCTTGCATACAGGCTAAAGTGGATCTGGCACTGGTTCAAAAATCCATGGCAGGTCCTTGCGTCTCCATCATAGTGGTCAGGTAGTGGCAAAGAAAATCTGGGATCAGCACTGACAGGAGGTGTTAGTCAGACGATCGGCAGCTTGCACCTCCAGCCGACGTGCAATAATGTTCAAGGTCTGGAGGAGTTGGTCCTGTTGAGACTGGAGGTCTAGCATATCCGCCCCCATCTCTTGTGACGTCATCATGGTCTTGTATTGACCAGCGGGGTCCATGTCCTGAGCCTACTGTCACGTTGGGTACGTGGACCCACTGGACCGTAACGCCTTGACAGCTGTCAAACTTCAGCTCAACCTGGTACTTGACCAGGACAGCACGGGATACAGGTTACAGGTGGCAGGAACGGGAAGCACTGGGAACTGGGAAACACTAGGAGACCATTTGCTTAGACAGACTAGGGTAGACAAAAAGGCTCAAGCACTGCAGGGAGGGGCACAGCCCTTCTTATAGCCCAGGGTGATCTGGGAAAAAGCAACTCAATCTCCCACCTGTGTGCGCTTTGGCTCCTTAAGTCTGGACTGAGCTCGCGAGCACACCCTGGTGTTCACCATGGAACAGGACGGCCGCATGTGCAGACATCTCTAGAGAAAAGGGCATCGACTGGATGGAAGGAGTTCGTGGTCAGTGACCATGGACATTACACCTTTATTGATGAGCACAGTGTCCTATATAGTGCTGTAAGCAATTCCTCCTCGTATTTTCTGTACAGCTCAAAGGGAAACCCATCCAAACCTGGGGCTGAATTACCCTTTCCCCCTTTAAAGCACTGGGAGTAACTGGGAGGTCTAAATGTTCCCTTTGAGTGCATGATATTTGAGTCCAGGGGATAGAGTCCAAATGCTCCTCTAACTGTACCTTGCTATACTTTACCTTGGACTTATATAAATTTGAATAGTATTCAAAGAATTAATCTCTAATCATAGAGTCATCTATAATTATTAAGCATGCCCTGTTCCTCAACGCTGAAACATTATTACCCTTATTTTGATTTTTAATAATGTTTATTAACATCTTATTCGGGCTACCTGCTTCACAGAAACTTTTTTTCCTTAACCCCTTAGTGACCAAGCTTGTTTGGACCTTAATGACCAAGCCAAATTTGTCAAATCTGGTATGTGTGACTTTATCAGAGAATAACTCTGTGAAAGTTTTGAATATCCAAGTAATTCTGACAATGTTTTTTCGTCACATGTTGTACTTTATTTTAGTGGTAAAAGTAGACTGATACGATTTGCGGAAATAACTTAAAAAATAGAAAAATTGAAGAAATTTTGTAAAAATTATCATTTTTCCCTATTTTTAACTGCAATATGTCACATATGTACACACATACTGTACAATTTTTTTTATTAAATATATATTTCCATCTCTTTACTCTATTTTGGCAGCACTTTTGAATAAAAAAAAATATTTTTTGAGCAATTTAGAAGACTTACAAGTTAAGTAATAATTGTATCAATTTTGTAGTACATTTTGTTTTCCTGCACCAAGCCAGGTTTTCATAGGCTCATAGGTGTCAGAATGGTGGAAACCCCCACAAGTGACCCCATTTTGAAAACTAGACCCCTTAAGGTATTTATTAAGGGGTGTTGTAAGTATTTTGACCCCACAGTTTTTTTGTAAGAATTCATGCAAAGCAGGCATAAAAAAATATAATTTAACTTTTTTCATAAAAGTATCACTTTGAAGACCGATTTCTTTGTAAAGCGACCATGAGAATGAAGAAATACACCCCAAAATCTATCACCCTGTTTCTCCTGTTTTCAAAAATACCCCCATTGTGACACAAATGCGTTGCCTGGACACACGGTAGGGCCCGAAAGGGAGGGAGCACCCGGAAGCTTTCAGGACTCATATTTTGCTTGAAAATGTTTTAGGCCCCACTGTACATTTGGAGAGGTTTTGAACTACCAGAACGATAGAAACTCCCCATAAACGACCCCATTTAGAAAACTAGACCCCTTAAGGTATTTATCTAGGGGTGTAGTGAGTATTTTGACCCCACAGTTTTTTGCTAAATTTAATGCATAGCTGGTGAAATTTAAAAAAAAAACACTTTTTATATAAAAGTATCACTTTGAAGACCGATTTCTTTGTAAAGCGACCATGAGAATGAAGAAACACACCCCAAAATCTATCACCCTGTTTCTCCTGTTTTCAAAAATGCCCCCATTGTGACCCTAATGCGTTGCCTGGACACACGGCAGGGCCCGAAAGGGAGGGAGCACCCGGAGGCTTTCAGGACTCATATTTTGCTTGAAAATGTTTTAGGCCCCACTGTTAATTTGGAGAGGTTTTGAACTACCAGAACTATAGAAACTCCCCATAAACGACCCCATTTAGAAAACTAGACCCCTTAAGGTATTTATCTAGGGGTGTAGTGAGTATTTTGACCCCACAGTTTTTTGCTAAATTTAATGCATAGCTGGTGAAATTTAAAAAAAAATCACTTTTTATATAAAAGTATCACTTTGAAGACCGATTTCTTTGTAAAGCGACCATGAGAATGAAGAAACACACCCCAAAATCTATCACCCGGTTTATCCTGTTTTCAAAAATACTCCCATTGTTGCCCCAATCTGCTTATTAGACGTGTGGCTGGGCCAAAAAGAGAGGGAGCACCCTTTGGCTTTCAGGGCACAATTGAATAAATTCTAGGCCCCATATCATGCATTTAGAGGCTTTGAGCTGCCTGAACAAAAAAAAAAACACGCAGAAATGACCCCATTTTAAAAACTAAACCCCTAAAGGTATTCATCTAGTGGTGTAGTGGGCATGCGGACCAAAAATTTTTTAAAGGAGGAAATAATGGGTATCATTTCAGACACTATGGGTATATAATGTTTTCTTCAAGCTTTTATTACGTTTCCACATGAAATAGAGGAGACGTGGTAGAAGGTTATTTTGTTAGAAATACGCCACATTAATAAATTTGTGCGGCACAGAATAGAAGTGAAGCCGTGTATTCATAATGGATACATGTTGCTATAGGCGTATTTGCCTGTACTTATGACTATGTCTTGCTGAAGAAGCAGTTGGTGCCATTATGATGTCATTGTGGACAGAATTCTGTCCTAATATAAAATCAGTCAGAGAGGAAAAAATAAACTGTACTGGAGTGACGGGCAATATCTTCAAACAAATGGAGGAAAATGTATCCAACTATGTTGCAAACTCGAGTCTGTTCACTAGATAGAAGAACACCTGCAGGGCTGTCATGACAAGGATTTTTTTTTTCAGTGACTGGTTGTACAACGTCTCTTTAGCTCCATCAATCCTTATGAGGGACGAATGTGCCAAGTGACGCGGTACACCATAACAGACCCCTGCCCGGCAAGGTAGGAACTGCTATGTGCACAAAACAACCAATCACCTACAGAATATATAAAAGGACAGTGTCCAAAACCATCTATAGGAACAGTAAAGGATCACTAATCCCCAAAATGATCTCAGTATTTCCAGAAGAACCGTAACAAAGCCCATGGTGTATTGATAAGGAACAGCTCAATTATTAGAGATCCTCCAAATAAAAAAAAAAGATCATGCCCGTATCACGGTACAGAATTAGGAATGTAACAGCTGTATGTGGCAGGACATAGTCATAAGAACAGTCAAAATAAAAAAATTGTGGATGTGGGATTTTGTACTGGACAATTAATTCCAGCACTTGATCACCCACAAATAAATAAAAAAAATCATAAGGGGTAAAATTAGTTTCACGGTCTGAAAAAAATGTGCTCTACAACCTCTCCCACAAGAAATAATCCCTACTTGGAAAGCCCACAAACTAAAAAGAAAATATAAAGAAATTGACTCCCTAAAAAGGCCCCCAACCCATTTTTTTTTTTTTGTGTTAAATTCTAGTAATTTGCAACCATGTGAAAGGTTTCGAAACAGGGGTAGTTACAAAGGGCTGGTTTTGATGGACACATGGGGCAATAAAAGTGGGTATCCCTCCTCCTGCCATGCTTGCTACATACCCGACACCTTTTTTGGGGATATTTTTGGGTCTCAGAGGAAGGAATAGGGTGTAAAAAGTGGCGCTCTGAAAGCCTGCGCACATCCTCAGATTCGCAGGATTGTGCCGGTATAGTGGACTCAAAAAGGAGATGCTCAATGACCTTCTCCTGAAATTGAAGGAAAGTGAGCGTTCCTTGGGCTTTTTTGAAAATAACAAAACTGTTATAGGTAGCAACCTGGATGAGGTAGATTGCTACCTTTTTGTACCAGGCATGATTTTTGCGCTTCACCAGGTAAGGCTGAAGCACCTGGTCGGAAAGGTCTACACCCCCCATAAATTTGTTGTAGTCTGTTACACAGACAGGTTTCTGCTTTGCAGTGGTAGCCCCCCTCTCCGTAATTGCCACAGTGGTGTCCGTGTGTACGGTGGACAGCATGTAGACATCCTTCTTGTCGGCCCACTTCACTGCAAGCAATTCCTGACTTGCAAGGGCCATGGATGTTCCTTTTCCCAAACGCCTGGACACCAACTGTTGTGGGAGTCCCACTCTGTTCTTCCGTACTCTCCCACAGGCCCCTGTATTTGCAGCATGGAGGGCTTTATAAAGGGCAACGCTGGTATAAAAATTGTCTGTATAGAAGTGGTACCCCTTGTGCAGAAATATGACAAAAAACACAAATTTGACCCTGGGTAGTCAGCGGGTGCAATATATAGTCAGAAAAGGAATGCCTGCAGGCAAACAAAACCCTATTTCCTGACCACCCAATAGATAATAAGGATAAAGTTAGAATTTACAACCTTTATTAAGCTACGTGTAGCAAGAACAAACTATACATATAAATTTTAAAAATTTCACTGCCACAGACCGAAGTCAGTTTAACAGCTGGAGAAACCCAGCAGAGTATCTGAAATTTGCAGTGTGTGCCGAGTGTCGGCAGACAGTTAGTGCAAGGGCATCAGTGCCTCTGTTAATATGTAGACAAAGATCCGGCTGAGACAGGGATTAAAAATTAACACAGCCCCCCCGACATGTTTCGCTAAGCCCCATGTACCCCTGAGGACGCTACTAGTTAGCGAAACATGTCGGGGGGGCTGTGTTAATTTTTAATCCCTGTCTCAGCCGGATCTTTGTCTACTTATTAACAGAGGCACTGATGCCCTTGCACTAACTGTCTGCCGACACTCGGCATACACTGCAAATTTCAGATACTCTGCTGGGTTTCTCCAGCTGTTAAACTGACTTCGGTCTGTGGCAGTGAAATTTGTAAAATTTATATGTATAGTTTGTTCTTGCTACACGTAGCTTAATAAAGGTTGTAAATTCTAACTTTATCCTTATTATCTATTGGGTGGTCAGGAAATAGGGTTTTGTTTGCCTGCCTTGTGCAGAAATGGCTCCATTAGGTTCCACACAATTTTGCCAGAGGTGCCAATAGTTTCTGGGCAGCCTGGGGTATGAATTTGGCAGTCCCTGCCTTCATAGATTTTGAAACCGCAGGTGTAACCCGTTGTGCTCTCGCACACTTTGTACAATTTCACCCCATATCTGGCTCGTTTAAAAGGGATGAATTGACGAAAGGAAAGACGCCCTTTGAAGCTCATGAGCGATTCATCTACAGACAAATTTTTGTCAGGGGTGTACAACTTTAAAAATAAATCATTTAGAAGGGTGATTAATGGCCTTAATTTATTAAGCCGATCATAGGCTGGGTCGCTTCTTGGGGGGACTTGGGAATTGTCAGTAAAATGCATGAATCGCATTAGGGCCTCATAGCGGTTTCTGGACATCACTGCTGCAAATACAGGGGTAGCGTGGACAGCACTACAAGTCCAGTAGGACCGGACAGAGGGTTTTTTAACCAAACCCATATTGAGGGTAATGCCTAAAAACTTTTTTATTTCTGGGACACTTGTGGGTCTCCACATTCTGGAGTACATAGACGCAGGCTTTTGTAGAACAAACTGCCTAGAATACAGATTAGTCTGCTGGACTATCAAGTCTAGGACCGTATCACATATAAATAAATTAAAAAAATTATAGGGGGTAAAATTTTGGATGTCGACACTAATTCCTGGGGTCGCTTCAAATTGGGGTACTTGGGGGGAAAATGATAGTGCAGGATCCCACATCACGGGAGGGACTGCAACACTCGGCCCTGCACTTGACACCTCTACAGCGACTGACGTATCCACCACCATAGGACTATGGGGTTCAGCGGTGGAATTAGAATCATCACTGTCACTGTCTGGAACAAATTCTGAAGCGGTGTCTGTTTCGCTTTCAGGAGTGTTGGAACATAGCAAGGCGTAGGCTTGCTCCGCGCTGTACATACTCTGAGACATATTTTATAGATGTGTATGTATATATATATATATATATATATGCCCTATAAGTCCTAACCCTAAAGTAAACCTAAAATCCTAAAAACGACACAAATTATTATTATTTTTTTTTATATATATATATTTTTTTATATATATATTTTTTTTTATATAACAGACGTAAAATTAATTCTAAACGGCCCTAAACACGAACGCTAAACTAGCCCTAACCCTAAAGTAACGCTAAACTAGCACTAAACCTAAACTAACGCTAAACTAGCACTAACGCTAAACTAGAACTAACGCTAAACTAGCACTAACGCTAAACTAGCGCTGACGCTAATCTAGCGCTGACGATAATATAGATTTGATATATTATATATATATATATGTGTGTGTATAAGAACGATGATTTTTTTTCACTTTTTCTTTCTTCACAGCACAGGACTTAGACTGATTTCTCTCTCCTCTCAGAACAACTACAATGGGAGGAGAGAGAAACACAGCCCATGTCCTGGCTGTGTTATGAAAATAACTGTCAGTGATCTCTGTGATAGGTTTTATCACAGAGATCACCTGATCAGGGACCAGTCACAACGGTCCCTGATTGTTGCTGTGCCAGATGACGACACAGGTAAGATATGCAAAGCGCACTCGGGCGCAATTTTGGGGGGGGGAATCGGACCGTGGGGGGGGATCGGACCGGGGGGGGGGAATCGGACATGAAGGGGAATCGGACGGGGGGGATCGGACGTGGGAGGGGGGGCGCACTAATTACCCATTCTCTCTCCTCTCTAAGGAGTTATTCCATGAGAGGAGAGAGAAATGGCGATTATCTGCCGCTTTAGCGTGAACGCCGTGAAATAGCGATTCACGGCGATCACTTGACCAGAGACCACTCGTTATGGTCTCTGGTCGTTGCCCCGAACTCTCAGCTACCTCCGGTAGCTGAGAGAACGGAGCTCCGATCTTTAATTTCGGCGCTACTTTAGGCTAATGCGATCACGTTAAAAGGCGTCGCATTAGCCTAAAGCCCATTAGTGAGGAACGTAAAAAGGCGTACTGTTGGTCACTAAGGGGTTAATAATTATGTATATAATAATAATAATAATAACAATAAAAAAGATAACAATAAAAAGTATTTATTACTAACTCCAATTACTTAGGTTCTAAATTCTGGTTATCAATTAATACAAAAAAAAAATGCAACCCTTTAAAATGCCATATGGTCAATTTAACAACCAATACATTGTTTCAGCTTCCAAACCTAATGCAATGTTATCAACAGGGGCTCCCAGGTCATGTGATCCTCTGACACTTATGATTGACAATATTCTGTTATAGGAATACCCTATTTAATAACTAATTTTTCCAGCTAGTTTCATCACAAGTAACGACTCCCTTATAGTTTTCTGGTCTTTCTAGGTCTTGCTGTTGGATTGACACTGTGTTACTTACTGTGTTGCTTATACGGTTAGCGATTTGTCCTATTTTCGGAGAACTAGAGGCGATTAGTCAAATTCTATCTTGACTGTCTCCTGGTTTTCTACCAAGGACATTGGTGCAGTTTTGCACCCGGGCATTAAACAACCATGCCTTTTTGGAAAAAATCTAAGAAATATCATGTCTCCCAAATTCCTGATGAAGGAAATCTGATGGGAGACATACCAACTATGGAGGAGCCTAACATCTCGCTCCAGAAGTTTTCTGTCATCAAAGATATGGCAGATGAAAAATCCAGCGATCTTAGTCACAGCAAATATTGTGACATTACGTCAAAGAACACCAAGAAGAGCGCATTCAGCCTGCTGACCCGCCTGCGCTCCAAAAATATCCGTAAAAGGTATGTAACTAATAATTCTCATACATTGCTCAGATATCCAGAGCTGTGGTATAACAGTCACTAGATCTTTAATTCTCCCCATATCTTCACAGAAACTTTGGCAGCAGCGCTGTGATCGGCGCTAGAGAACTGGATCGCTATTTCCCAGATAGACGGTTGAGACTATATGTTGCCACCTGGAATATGGAGGGAAAGGTGAGAAGTAATGTACAATATTTATTGTGACCCATCAGTATGCCCGAGCTCAAGTTGGATGAAATGGGCCAGTAACCATGTCTCTTTAGTTTGTAGTTGAATATCACATAGACAGGTTATATTCTACCCTATGTCAGTTGAGTTGGCGCTCTTTGTATACAATATTAATGTTTGTATATTTTGAACAGGATTACCCGCAAAATGTGGAGGATCTGCTGTTACCATCAGATGATACGAAAGACATTTATGTTATTGGCGTTCAGGAAGGATGTCCAAACAGGTAAGTCTTCTCAGGTTGTCTTACACCAGCCTATGACTGCAGATGGACAGCAGGGCGGCTGATACAAATTCTCTCTCAATGCTCTACTTATTGTATTATCACTCCTTAATTTTCAAAATGTATCCCCAGAGGTTATTATATGGAGTGTTGATACAGATGAGTTGAGTATCTTAATCTTGTGTCATTTATTAATATGTAAATCTGAAATTGTGTCTTCTTGTAGACGGGAATGGGAGATAAAATTACAGGAGACCCTTGGACCACACTATGTATTATACCACTCCTCCGGGCTCGGAGTCCTGTATCTCACCATCTTTGTTCGACGGGAACTAATCTGGTTCTGCTCAGGTAAGATTCACATTCCTACGTCTACATAAGAAGTCTTGAATGTAGTCATTAGCTGGAACATCTTATTTAGTTATTAGAATTAGATGCCTAAGAGCTTGGCTCTCAGATTCTTGACTTCTGAGTATTGGAGATCTAAAAGTTCACACCACAGTTACAAAGTATGAAATTATGTTCTAGTAATATTTCCATAGTTTAATTGGAAATAATTTCTATTCCATTGTTGCATGTAGTACTCTTAACCACTGACCTGTCTTTTTGTGTTTAATTTCTTATACAGAGGTAGAGCACACCCATGTAACAACCAGGCTATTCCACCATGTGAAAACTAAAGGAGCCTTGGGTGTTGCCTTCACCGTCTTTGGAACATCTTTCCTTTTTATTAATTCACATCTGAGATGTAAGTATTTACAATATTAATATATGACCATGTACAGTTTTACTTTGTATAAAATTGCTGCTATTTAATAATTAACTGAAATATATGGGATGATATGAAGAGATCTGTACTAATAATGTTTTGGTAAAAATAAAAGGTTTGTTCCAGTTTGATCAAACTTTTTCTAATCTATCAATCTCATTCTATGTTGTGAGTGGCCAGTAATACAGATACACGCAGGTACAATTAGTGCAGGAGGGGGTGGCGGCGGCTGGTTTCAGTTGCGCCGCCTCCCCCTCAGAGAGGCAGCAGGGCGGACGGTGCGGCTGTATAATCCCTCACACCCACCCCTCCTCTCCATTAGCAGCGGTGGCACGCTGCAATGTGTTTTTTTGAAAATAATATGCGATTCGGGCCGCCCATATGATCATCTGCCACTGCTAATATGTATTTTTTTGTTGGCAGTTGGGGCAGTCAACAAGAGGATCCAGGACTATAAAACCATCACTGAGGGTCTCCGTCTGCCTCAAATTATTCCGGAAAGAATCAACTCCAATGCCTGTGAGTATTACTTATGTGGTTGAACCTATGGATCCTTTTATCTCTAAATTTGTCTCAGTTGAGTCTAATGCAGTCATGTGCTATAATTTTTTTATTTTTTTTTATTCTACAGTGGACGTCACCAGCCGCTTTGATCGGGTGTTTTGGTTTGGAGACCTCAATTTTCAGCTTAAAGAGGACAGAAAAAATGTGGAATCTCTTCTGCAGAAGATCGAAGGAAAAGATATATCCAGTCTCCTCAAACACGACCATCTGAATGAAGCCAAGAACAATGGTATATTTACTAGTAGACAGATCTCTATCACTCCTCAACCTTCATTAAAGGGGTTCTCCACCTTCTGACAACTGATGACCTATCCACCGGATAGCTCATCAGTATATCATCGGTGCGGGTCCGACACCTGGACGCTGCACCGTTAAGCTGCTCCAGTGGCCTGCGGGCACCGGATGTTATGGCACACAATGCTATTTACGGAGCCGGAAGCAGTTGGCTCCTTACATAGCATAGCTGCCATGATGCATAACTGCGGGTCTGCCTCCTATTCACTTGAATAGGAGCAGAGTTGCAGTACTGCAGCTCGGTAGCAATTCCGTGGCCGGTGCCAACTGCATCCGGCATGTACGTCCAGTGCTCAAAGGCACCGGACCAGCTGATTAGTGCAGGGTCCGGGTGTCGGACCACCACAGATCATGTACTGATGACCTATCTGGTGAGTATGTCATCAGTTGTCAGAAGTTGGAAAACCCCTTTAATACCACAACCACTTCCACAGATTAATACAAATCACTGACATGATGGTTGATATGTTCCCCAAATTCTTATATAGTGCTAAAATTATCAATTGCTCCTTTTTTTTTTTTAATACTGACAACTTTTTTTTCTTTCAACTTAAGGGTCCATATTTCTAGGGTTCAAGGAGCACACCATTGATTTCCTTCCTACATATAAGTTTGACATTGGCACAGACACCTATGATACATCAGCAAAGCAGAGAATTCCATCATATACGGTAAGATATCTTATTTCCAGGTCTACAGAGCTTGAGAGACAATAGAATCCATGGGCCAGAGCACCCATTATATAATGAATCCCCTCCCCCAATGTAATGAATTGTTATTATTATAGCTGGAAGAGTAATTTCTTATGAACAAAGCTTTCAGTTAATTTTACTTTTATGTAGTGAGTTTGTCATCACAGTTTCCCAGTGTAATATGTCGTTGCCCAGCATGGGTCAAGGATACTTATTTAATGAAATCTGTGTGACCAAGTCAAACCTAAAATACAATAAAGTCTCAATATTCTGCAATATAAATAAAGTAGGCCCAACATTTAGGTCTGTGTTGTTTTGCAGTTTAATAATATATTATAATATGATTTCACTAATGATATTTGTTATTTTCATGACCTCTACAGGACAGGGTGTTGTTTAAAAGCCAATGTGAGGGAGATGTGCGAGTCCTGAGATACGACTCTTGCCCTGTTTTGAAGACCTCAGACCACCGACCTGTTTTTGGCATCTTTGAAGTAAAGATCAGGCCCGGTTCAGATGAGTAAGTCATGTTTTCCTCCATATTGTTCGTATGATACTTTCAGTAGCCGTCATTGCTACATGGTCCTTATAGCCAGAGCTCACACTTTGGGGCAGGTGGCTGTACACCTTGGTGACAGTACTGGAGGATTATAGGATGTGAAACTAAGCAAAGTGTGGTTACCTGCTAACATTATCATATGTCTTACATAAATATATTTCTCATTCCAGCATCCCCTTGGCTGGTGGACGCTTTGATCGTAAAATCTATGTAACGGGCATTAGGAGGAAAGGACAAAAAAAGTAGCTGCATCTGTTCATGTCCTTACAGGTAAGAGCTTTGTAGTTGTCTATTATGTTTGCGGTGAAAATGTTCTTCCATCTCTTAGGTTTTCCTCTGTATCTGTAATTTATTTTATCAACTAATTTAACTAAAGTGTAAATAAGTATTTTCAATCTTAAAATTCCAACTCCTTGTATTCAGACACGTTTTCATTTCTGAATGAAGGTTGTGGGCTTTGGGGAACAACTTCCCCAACTGTAAGCATGTATGTAGTATAGTACAATGAGTTTCCTAAAGGAACCTGTCATCTGAATGGATGGAACAACTGGATTTTATGATGCATTAGCTTCTAAGCAAAAATGATGGATACAAGGAACATTGCTATTGATGGAAGAAGACATTACTTGGCATCTTGCAGGACTCCTAAGGAACAGTTACAATCTCCGGGGCATAAAACATCGGAACATTAGAAAGTTCCCGTAACATGCTGAAGAGCGCAGCTCTAGGTCAGACCCACTGCTTGCATCAACCATCTTCAAGGTTTGTAGTGTGACGCCAAGGATCAATTAAGAAATGTATTTACCTCAAATCACCTTAAAAAGTCTTCTAGATTTTGTGTCTGCTAAGAAACACACATTATAGAACATTAATAGCAAATATTTGTCTTGCAGCATAAACATCAATTCCGCAGTACATCTGGCGAGAATAGCGCTCCCTGTCACCGGAGGAGCCACCATCAATGCTGATAGAAAGGTAAGTTCCTCTGGATGTGTCCCCTCTCTATATTTATCAAGCAGCCTGAATGATCAATATTTAATAGGGTTGTGTGCTTCTCCCCCCAGAACAAGTCAGCAGATATCAACAGAACATCAACACCAATAACAACCAAGGGCAGAATCCGCCATCTTACAAGAATTCCAATGGCGAGACTTAACATTTCTACAACATCTGTCACAGAAGAGACATCAATGTGGTCACCAGGGCATCAATATCACGCAGAAGACCAGGTTCAGAACAGGACAATATGTCATCTCTTCTTGTGTCTGTGGAATCCAGATTTTCCACCCCTTACTGATACTACAGTATATACTGTGACATATTCCGTCGTTTTTGCTGGATCTTGTATTACCATCATCTTTACCATTATATATTTTGATCCACAAAAACCTTAAATAAATCTTTAACATCAATCCATAAGTGTGACTGGTAATTGTTATGTGCGCGGCTGCAACTTACCACAGTGTATACATTTCACCTAACCGACCCTTCACAGCGCTATTTGTGTGACATCGCGTTTAATCCAGTGGTAGGTGACAGGACATTGTATCATATGTACACAATACAGAGTGTATGGAACGTGCCGCCATATGTACTGGATTATATACTGTAGGACAAAGAGTGACAGGAGAAGTAAAACATTGATATATTTGATAGTTGCTTAACCCCTTAAGGACGCAGCCTAGTTTGGGCCTTAGGGCTCAGAGCTCATTTTTCAAATCTCATTGGTGTGCAAGAGCAGTAATGATCCCAATTTCCCAGCTGCTATTGAGTTGTTGAATTTATTAAAATGTAACTTTTATTATTTTAATTTAGAAATGAAGCGCAGCAGAGAGAAGAAAGACGTACAACATTGAGGTGAGTTAAAATGGTTCCAAGTCGGTTAGCGTAACGTTTGAGATCCAATGTGTATTAGGGTCTCATAAGAATAAAGTGGCAGGCGCAGTCAGCAGCTGCAGACTGCTAGAGAGCCTCTTTGTCACACAGAGAATTGAAAGAGAAAAGCACGGCGCCACATAGTGCGAGTAAGCCCAGGAAAAAACAAACTATGTTTGACAGATGGAGGCTTACCACAGGTGGAAAGGTCAGGAGCGTGTAGTAGGTAGATAAGTATTGGATGAGTGCTGCTGCCGAGATCCCAGCCGGTCAATCCTGAAGGACCACCGCAATAGATAATGTGTAAATTCTTTGAAAAAACGGGACCCCATACGGCGCTGCTACTCAGGAAGGATACAGTGGTAGTTATAAATGATACTTTATTGTAGGCTACGCGTTTCAATGCCGCACCGGCATCTTCCTCAGGCCACACACATTGCAGTCTGAACAACAGCCCTTTAAATACACCACGCGGGAGAAAAAAACGCCAATGTAAACAGGGTTAAAGTGCAAGGTGACGTAATCACCGGGAGAAGTTCAAACTTAACAGATACAAGAAAGACATTCAATTGTATATACTGCTAATTTAAACTAAAATCGGCAGAGTTGAATTAAAATGCGGTATGGGATCTTAACATAAAAAAGGGGACAATTGCAGACAATCTATAAAACATTAATATCCATATCGATGAATTTAAACAGTTGCTAAAACATAATAAAATATACAGAAGTTTAGCGATGTATCGTACTTGCAATATTTTGTGGTAATTCACCAATTAATTAAAATGAAAACGAATTAAAGGAAAATAAACTGAATGGGTGAAAATAATAAAAACTGCTATGGAACCCATATTACTGGGAACTCAACTGAACGTGACCCTTTGGCCAATTCAGGAGAGTGAGGAAGAATTGCTCGTCTGAAATTAATTTTTTAAGGGAATGTGAGATTTTAGAAAGTAGATTTAAGGTGAAAAATTTCCCTACACAACTGATTAAAGGTGCACGTTTAAAAGCAGCAGAATTGACCCAAAAGTCCTGTGTTAACCAAACAAAAAAGACAGAGGATACTACCGATTGCACTAATAAAAATGGAAAAACTAATACCAACAAGATTAAGTTTACAAATAATTTTATTACATCATATAACAGTGGACATAAATTGGTGAGATCTATTTTGTCCAAACATTGGCATATCTTGAAAAATGATCCTTTCCTCAAAAATTCTCTACCCGACAAACCAAATATCACCTTTAGACGGTCAGCTAATTTGAAGATTATATTGGCCCCTAGTCTTATCAATAACCTTAAACCTTCTATTCCAAGAGTTTTACCAGTTTTGAATGGATCCTATAAGTGTAGCCAAGGACGTTGTCTGTGTTGTAACAATATCTCACACAAAAAACTGACCTTCTGTTCCAATACAACCAAAGAAATTTTCCCAATTAAGGCTATGTTCACACGGAGTCTTTTGCCGAGTTTTTTGACGCGGAAACCGCGTCGCAAAACTCGGCAGAAACGGCCCGAGAACGCCTCCCATTGATTTCAATGGGAGGCGTCGGCGTCTTTTTCCCGCGAGCAGTAAAACTGCCTCGCGGGAAAAAGAAGCGACATGCCCTATCTTCGGGCGCTTCCGCCTCCGACCTCCCATTGACTTCAATGGGAGGCAGGAGAAAGCGTGTTTTCTGCCCGCGGCGCTCAATGGCCGCGGGCGAAAAACGGCGCGATCATTGCTATTCACACGGAGTATTTTGGGGGAGGAATATCTGCCTCAAAATTCCGTTTGGAGCTTTGAGGCAGATATTCCTCCCCCAAAATACTCCGTGTGAACATAGCCTAAGGCTTTCCTTAATTGTGGTAGTAATTTTGTAATTTACCTCCTTGAGTGTTCGTGCCGCTTACAGTACATTGGGAGGACCATCCAATGTTTGAGAAGCAGAATCAACAAACATAGATATAATGTTCTAAAGGGGTTTTTAAAACACAGTGTTTCGAGACACTGTGCTTCTTCCCATAACTGCCAGTTTAATAGAATTACCATTACGCCTATTGAACAAATTCCTTGTGACGTTCCCAACCGGTTCCAAAAACTCAAGCAAAGAGAAAATGTTTGGATTTTTAAACTATTGACCCTACATCCAAACGGTTTGAATGACATCACGGAAACTAGTCTTGATTAATGCTTCTTTTATTACAGATGAATTTGTGTTTTTTTAGCATATAGTACTCACTTTTGACTTATACATGTATACCTAATACTTATATATATTTGTTCATGTTAGAAATCTTTAGTGAATTTTCCACAATTTATTAAAAAGGTTAACCACTGTTAATAATATCAAGATCATCGTAAAGGATGAGCAGTGGTTCTATTAAAATCAACATCATTGGGTGGAATTTCCCTGATTAGTTGAGTTCTGGCCGTTATGGGTTTTATGGTATTTTTAATCATTTTCTCTTCCTGAATCCATTTTTCTCTAAATTCGTTTTGATTGCAAATCATTGGTGAATTACCGCAAAATATCGCTGTTTTGATACAGCATAAACTTCTGTATATTCTTTTGAGCTTTTAAACTTTTATCTTAATTCATAGATAAATATTTGAGATTGTCTTAAATAGTCCTCTCTTTTATTCAAATTAATTTTACTCAACACCCATACTCTTTTATGATGGAATGTCCTCACTTTATTCCAAAGGATAACTACTGAAAATAAAAATATAAATGACATTTAGATCAACTTAATGGTTGATTGTTGTTTTTTTACCAAAATATACATCATTTTATATGTTTTCCACGTTCAGTTGAGTTCCCAGTAATATGGGTTCCATAGCAGTTTTTATTATTTTCACCCATTCAGTTTATTTTCCTTTAATTCGTTTTCATTTTAATTAATTGGTGAATTACCGCAAAATATTGCAAGTACGATACATCGCTAAACTTCTGTATATTTTATTATGTTTTAGCAACTGTTTAAATTCATCGATATGGTTATTAATGTTTTATAGATTGTCTGCAATTGTCCCCTTTTTTATGTTAAGATCCCATACCCCATTTTAATTCAACTCTGCCGATTTTAGTTTAAATTAGCAGTATATACAATTGAATGTCTTTCTTGTATCTGTTAAGTTTGAACTTCTCCCGGTGATTACGTAACCTTGCACTTTAACCCTGTTTACATTGGCGGATTTTTCTCCCGCGTGGTGTATTTAAAGGGCTGTTGTTCAGACTGCAATGTGTGTGGCCTGAGGAAGATGCCGGTGCGGCATTGAAACGCGTAGCCTACAATAAAGTATCATTTATAACTACCACTGTATCCTTCCTGAGTAGCAGCGCCGTATGGGGTCCCGTCTTTGTCACACAGGGTAAGATGCAGTAGCTTGTGCCGACTAGGATTATTAAAAGAGCGCTAGCCCCCCCGACATGTTTCGCTGCTTCAGCAGCATCCTCAGGGGATAAATTCGGGGCTAATGGTCTGAAGCAGCGAAACATGTCGGGGGGGGGGGTAGCGCTCTTTTAATAATCCTTTTAACTCACCTCAATGTTGTACGTCTTTCTTCTCTCTGCTGCGCTTCATTTCTAAATTCAAATAATAAGGGTATGTGCACACACACTGATTACGTCCGTAATTGACGGACGTATTTCGGCCGCAAGTACAGGACCGAACACAGTGCAGGGAGCCGGGCTCCTAGCATCATACTTATGTACGATGCTAGGAGTCCCTGCCTCGCTGCAGGACAACTGTCCCGTACTGTAATCATGTTTTCAGTATGGGACAGTTGTCCTGCAGCGAGGCAGGGACTCCTAGCATCGTACATAAGTATGATGCTAGCAGCCCGGCTCCCTGCACTGCGTTCGGTCCGGTACTTGCGGCCGAAATACGTCCGTCAATTACGGACGTAATTAGTGTGTGTGCACATACCCTAAAAGTTACATTTTAATAAGTTCAACAACTTAATAGCAGCTGGGAAATTGGGATCATTACTGCTCTTGCACACCAATTTGCTTTTGTATATAATCCATTCCTGCCAGCTACTAGGGTCTGCGCTATTTCTTTTGACATTTTTCAACGTCGGAATGCTTAAACCTATCCAAGCGATTCTGAGACTGTTTTCTCGTGAGACATTGGGCTTTATATTAGCTGTAGAATTTTGTTGATATGTTCAATGTTTATTAGTGAAAAATTGCAAAATTTAGAGAAAATTTAGAAAAGATAGAATTTTTCTAAAGTAAAAAATGCATCTGCTTGTAAAACAGATGGTTATACCACCCAAAATAGTTACTAGTTCACATTTCCCATAATTCTACTTTAGATTGGCATCATTTTTTGAACATTCTTTGATTTTTCTTGGACGTTACAAGGCTTAGAACATAAACAGCAATTTCTCATATTTTTACGAAAATTTCAAAAGCCTTTTTTTTAAGGTACCTGTTCAGTTCTGAAGTGGCTTTGAGGCACCTATGTATTAGAAACACCCACAAAACTCCCCATTTTAAAAACTAGACCCCTCAAAGTATTCAAAACAGCATTTAGAAAGTTTTTTTTAACCCTTTAGGCATTTCACAGGAATTAAAGCAAAGTGGAGGTGAAATTTGCAAATTTCATTTTTCTTGCTGAATTTAACTTTATTCTATTTTTTTCTGTAACACAGAAGGTTTTACCAGAGAAACACTACTAAATATGTATTTTACAGATTCTGCCGTTTTTAGAAATGTCCCACATGTGGCTCTAGTGTGCTCTTGGACTAAAACTCAAGCCCCAGAAGCAAAGAAGCACCTAGTGCATTTTGGGGCCTCATTTTTATTAGAATATATTTTAGGCAGCATGCCAGGTTTGAAGAGGTGTTGAGGTGGCAAAAAAGTAGGAATCCCTTAAAAGTGACCCCATTTTGGAAACTGCACCCCTCAAGGAATTCACTAATGGTTGTTGTTACCATTTTCACCCCACAGTTTCTTCACAGAGCGTCTTTGAATTGGGCTGTGAAATTAAAAAGATGACATTTTTTCCAATAAGATGTCATTTTGATCAAAATTTCTTATTTTCGCATGGAACAAAATGCCCCATTTTGTTGCCCAATTTGTCCTGAGTGCGGTAATATCCCATTTGTGGTGATAAAATGCCGTTTGGGCCCATGGGAGGTCTCAGAAGGAAAGAAGCGCTATGTGTTCTTTGGAGTCCAGATTTTGCTGGATTGGTTTTCGGGTGCCATGTCAAGTTTGCAGAGCCCCAGACAGTGGCGTAGCTATAGGGTTTGCAGCGGTCGCAATTGCGACCGGGCCCCTAAGCCTGGGGGGCCCACGGGCCCCCGTTGCCATACAGCATGTTTTCTAACTGAATCTTCTGTCCGTGAAGCCGGCACTTCCTGGTTACGGTCACATGGTACACTTAGTGTACCATGTGACCGTGTTGTCACGTGACACGGCTTCCAGACAGAGCAGAAGAGGCGGTGCGGAGGACTCCAGGTAAGCTGCAGTGTAATGTAATGTATATTGTAATGTAATGTATTGTGTTGTAACGTTATGTATTGTAATGTAATGTGTTGTGATGCCTTGTAATGTATTGTGTTGTTTGCAGTGGAGAGGGGGGGGGCGTTAAATCACAGCCCCCCCCTCCTCCACCGCAAACTGCACAATACAACACAATACAGTATAGTACGAGTGTATGAGAGCGGGGCTGCGGCTGTGTAATACAGTCACTGCCCCGCTCCTGAGTCCTGACATCTGCGCGCCGTCAAGATGATGTGATGCGGCCGGCGCTGCACTAATGAGCGTCGGCACTGAAGACAGAACATGGTGGGCGCGCTACAAAACACCCCCATGTTCTGTCCTCAATGCCTGAACCGCCGCTCATTAGTAGGAGCAGGGGCAATGGCTGTATTACACAGCCGCAGCCCTGCTCTATAACGGCGGAGATCAGAGAAACCGCTCATCTCCGCCGCTATTCTCCTGAATGCTGCGATCAAAGCTGACAGCAGCATTCAGGGGAAAATGAGAAGGGGGGATGCCCCTGGATCGCGTCACAGGGAATTCCTGTGACGCGATTAAGGGACATCCCATATATGGGCAGACAGCCCAGGGTCTATTGAAGGACCCCAGGGCTGTCCTACCATATTTCCTGTTGTTAGGGCATACTGAGGTATGTCCTAACAACTGCCTGTGTACTATCAGTACACAGGCTAATGTACTAGCATATAGCTATATGCCAGTACATTGAAGTTTTAAAATAAAGTAAAAACAAAGTAATGTTAAATAAAAAAAATACACATACACCTTTTTTATAATAAACATTAAAATAAGTCTCAATACATAAAACATACACATAATCGGTATTGGCGCAGCCGTAATAACCTGCACAACAATTTTTTTGCATCATTTATGATGTGTACTCTGTAAAAAAATAAAATAAAAATTGCTTTCTATCACTTAGGCCCCATTCACACGACCGTGCCCGCAATCACGGCCCGCGATTGCGGGCACGGCCGGCCGCCCACTGCCACCCGCATTTTCGGGCCGTGCTCCCATACAAAGTATGTGAGAACGGCCCGCAAAATGCAAAAGGACGGACATCTTCCATAATTTTCGGAACATTTCTACGGCACGGACAACCATCCGTAGCGCTACGGAAATGTGTCCGCGCTCAATGAAAGTGAACGGAGGTTATTTACGGTCGTGTGCATGGGGCCTAATTATGAGGCACAAGGTGCGATGATGAATTTAACCTCCATGTGCCTCACATTAATAGTAATTAACTCCATCATGTACCTTACATATTAACCCATTATGACTGAGAAACATAATGGGGTTAATTACTATTAATGTGAGGCACATTCAAAATTCATAATCACACCTCCTGCCTCACATCAGAAAATGGAAGAACTTTTTTTTATTTTTATTACTGTTGGCAAAGTAAACGAAATATCGGTATCGAAGTTCAAATTTTGGTATCGTGACATCCCTACACTGTGGGTCGCGTCCCCCTGGGGGTTCGTGAGTCACTCACCGAGGTCCCGGTTCCAATCAATGCTGGAGCAAGGAGCTGACATCTCCTTGATCCAGCATTCCCTGTGCCGTGAGCGGCTCGACACAGGCAGGCGGGATGTAGCGACATCATCGCGCCTGCCTGCGCTGAGTCACTCATAGTACACACCGGAGGAGGCGAAGGATCCTCCACTCAACGTGGGAATGGGGATAGGTAAGTAATTATGCACATATGGGGGCATTATACTGTATGGGGGGGCTGATATTGTGGGGGGGCATTATACTGTATGGGGGGCTGATATGGGGAGCATTATACGGTATGGGGCTATTATGGGGGGGCAGTATACGTTATGGGGCATTATACTGTGTGGGGGCAGCTATGGGAGCATTAACTGTGTGGGGGCATTATACTATGGGGGCTGTTGGGCAAGGCATCTGGGCATAGGAGCGCGCAGGGGTCTGATGATGATGGTGGTGCTGGGGAGGAGTAGGGGGGCCCAAGCTGAATTCTTGCACCCGGGCCCATGAGCCTTTAGCTACGCCCCTGGCCCCAGAGGTATCAAAGCAATGGAAACCCACCAGAGGTGACCCCATTTTGGAAACTAAACCCCTCAAGGAATTCATTTATGGGTTTTGTGACCATTTAGACCCCACAGTTTATTCTCTGAATTTATTTGAAATGGGCTGTGAATTAAAAAAAATGTGTGATAAACTGGGCCCATGGGAGGGCTAAGAAGGAAAGGACTACCATTTGGCCTACTGGGGATTCTCTGGTACTAAGTCATGTATGCAGAAGCCCCTGAGGTACCAGTACAGTTGAAACCCCCGAGAAGTGACCCCGTTTTAAAAACGACACCCCTTAAGGCATTCATCTAGAGGTGTAGTGAGCATTTTGACCCCACAGGTATTGTGTAAAAGATAATGCGCAGCAGATAGTGCAGAGTGAGATTTGCAATTTTCTATACATATATGCCATTTCAGTGTCCGATATATTGTGCCCAGCATGCGCCACCGGAGACATACATCCCATAAACTGTAATGTGGGTTCTCACGGGTACGGCAATACCCTACATGTGGATGTTAACAACTGCCTGGGCACACAGCAGGGCCCAGAGTGTAAAGATGAGGGGGATAAGCTGTGCGGCGTGCATCATGGTAAGTAAAACTGGGGTAGATTGAAAATCAAGGGATGTATGATAAATTTTAAAACACTTTCATACAGAGCCCTGGTTTTTCGGGACACGTGTCATATTGATATATTGTGTCTTACCTTATCCCCCTCTTATAGCAGACTTTGCACTTCTTTTGACTTTTTCCCTTCTTGCCAGTTTGGGGAACTTCTCCTGGAAAGTGTTGCCCTGGTACGATGCGTGTGGGCTCGCTTCCAGAAGTACTTGGTGCCCCCCCTTCATGGTCCCTAAAGATTAGGTTCTTGATAACCACCTCTTGAAATTCCAGGAAAGTTCCCGTCTGGCCTTTACATCGATGTAATACGTACGCATTGTACAATGCAATCTGAATGATGTGCGCGGCCAGCTTCTTATACCACACCGCATGGCACTGTAGGGCTTCAGGACTTGACCTGACAAGTCCACCCCTCCCATGTACCTATTGTAGTCCAGGATGCAGTCTGGTTTGGGGTTCTCTGTACTGGTACCTCGTACAGGTACATGGGCACTGGTGTGGCCATGTATTGTTGTCAATACAACGACATCTCTCTTGTCCTTGTACTTAACACACAATATGTTGCTGCTAGAATGTGCCCTGCTTCCACCCCTTCTTGTTTGCCCAAGCAGTGTCTTAGGGAGTTGTAATGTCAGGATAGGGAGACAGACAGGTGAGCCCTAATCTACCCGCCACTCAGACCCTGCCTACTTTCACAGCCCGTCCTAGGCGACGGCGTACAAATGGGCGACGGTCCATACGCTCAATATATGCACGACAGACAAACAAGACAAGGGTACACAAAAGCAAAGGGAAGTGGGGCAGTTGCCCACGGCAAAACCGTGAGCAACAGAGTAGTGGATGAGCCGAGTCAAACCAGGAGGGTACGTGGTAACAATTGCAGAGCAGGAGAATAGTCAGTCAAGCCAGGGTCAATATGAAGCAGAGGTCAATGGTAACAGCAGGAACAGCAGAGCCAGGAAACAAGAGAATCACAGGCAAAGGACAAGCATCAAATGAAGTTATAAGTAGACCAAGGGCGGGAGCTAGAACCGTCTGGCCAGGCTGCGATAGGCTCTCCCACTCCTCAGCCTACCAGCCAGAGTTGTAGCAGATCGAGTCACTCTAGCAGACCTAGACACAGATGCAGGCTTATTAACCACGGGCGTCGACACAGAAGCTGTGTCAGGCAAATCCTTCACAGGAGGCCTCTGCGATTTCTTCTAGCAGTGCCGCATGCCACAGTACTTCTGGAAGCGAGGCACTTGAAGAGTAGGATGCTGGTATAAAAATTATCCAGTTAGAGGTGGTAAACCTGGTCCAGCAGTGGGTGCACCAAATCCCACCCAATTTTTGCGTTAACTCCCAGTAAGGGGGGGGCATTCTAAGGGCTGAATACTGCTGTCCTTGTAAGTATACCCTGATGCACTCTCGCACAACTTATACATCTTCACGCCATACCTTGCCCTCTTACACGGCAGGTACTGGTGGAATTGAAGCCTCCCTTTAAAATGGACCAGGGACTCATCAATAGAAATACAATTCTCGGGGGTGTATGCTTTGGAAAACCGGGCACTAAAATGGTCTAATAGGGGTCTCCGTTTATACAAACGGTCAAAACTGGGGTCATCTCAGGGTGGGCGCTGCTCATTATCAGTATAATGTAAGAAGCGAAGTATTGCCTCATAACGCATCCTGGACACGGCCATACGGTACATCGGGGTGTGGTATAAGAAAAAGCCTCTTTTTTTTTTAGTTACCAGTTTAGTTCTGAAGTGGCTTTGGGGGGGCCTATATATTAGAAACCCCTATAAAACACCCCATTTTAGAAACTAGGCCCCTCAAAATATTCAAAACAGCATTCAGAAAGTTTATTAACCTTTTAGGTGTTTCACAGGAATTTAAAGCAAAGTAGAGGTGCAATTTACATATTTCAGTTTTTTTGTAAGAAAATTGTTTTTATTCCTTTTTTTTTTCTGTAAAACAGAAGGTTTTACCCCGAGAAACACTACTCAATACTTATTGCCCAGATTCTCCAGTTTTGAGAAATATCCCAGATGTGGTCCTAGTGTGGTAATGGACTGAAGCACCGGCCTCCGAAGCAAAGGAGCACCTAGAGGATTATGAGGCCTCCTTTTTATTAGGCACCATGTCCGGTTTGAAGAGGTCTTGTGGTGCCAAAACAGTGGAAAGCCCCCAAAAGTGACACTATTTTGGAAACTAGACCCCTTGAGGAATTCATTGTAGTTTTCATGGGGTGCATGTGACTTTTTGATCAGTTTTTGTTCTACTTTTAAGAGGCGTGGAGACTAAAAAACAGCAATTCTTCTATTGTTTTTTATTCTATTTTTTTTACAGCGTTCACCGTGCGCTATAAACGACATATTCACTTTATTCAGCATGGCGATACGATTACGGCGATACCAAATGTTTATAGGTTTTTTTTATGCCTTATGGTGTTTGCACAATAAAATAATTTTTATTAACAATCATTTACTTTTTGTGTTGCCTTATTCTAGGAGCCATACAGTCTTTGTCTTTTTTTCCATCAGGAAAGCCGTGTGAGGACTTGTTTTTGCGTAACGAACTGTAGTTTCGATCAGTACCATTTTTAGGTACATGCGACTTTTTGATCTCTTTTTATTCCATTTTTTGAGAAGTGAAGTGACCAAAAAACTGTGATTCTGGTATGGTTTATTATTATTTTCTTTTACGGCGTTCACCGCGCGGGATAAATAACTAAATACTTTTGTAGTTCAGGCCGTTACGGATGCGGCGATATCAATTATGTATAGTTTATTTGTTTATTTATTTATTTTTATTAATAATAAAAGACTGATAAGGGAAAAAGGGGGATTTTTACTTTTGTTACTTTTAAAACGTTTATTTTCTTATTTTTACAAAACCTTTTTTTAACTTTTTTTAACTTTATTACTTTGTCCCACTAGTGTACTTGAGGGCAGGAGGCCCTGATCCCTATTCTAATACACTGCACTATATGCGTAGTTCAGTGTATTACAGCTGTCAGCTACTCACTGACAGCAAGGCTTCCATAAATGGCATAGCTGGATGCCATTGTTAGGCGTCCGGTTGCTATAGCCACCATCGCCGGCCGCTATCGTGTAGCGGGCCGATGTAGCAGCTTAACCCCTAAGAAGCCGCTATCGCTATTGAAAGCGGCTTTCAAGGGGTTAATCAGCGGGGACACAGCGATCAGTCTCCGCAGAAGGAGCTGCGGCGACTGCTGTACGAGAAAGCAGCTGTTACAGCTCCTGTATGTGTCGGGAAGACGGCCGAAATGGCCGTTCCTCCCGTGACATACTATTCCAGCGCTGAGCGCGAACGATGCACTTAGCACGAAGGAATAGTACGTCGCTGAGCGCGAAGGGGTTAAGCATCAGTTTCCTAAAATGTAATATTAGACTCCCTTTACAAGCGGAGACAATACGATTAAGCAAATATTTTCTTTACGTTTCCCAGTATATAATATGGTACAATAAATGGTGCCGTGAAAAAGTACAACTTGTCCTTCAAAAAACAATCCCTCATACGTTTTTTTTGGACCAAAAATTAAAAACTTATGGCTTCTGGAAGTTGGGGAGGAAAGAGCGAAAATGAAAAACCAAAAATAACTGTAAAAGTCAGGGGTTAAATATGAGGTTATAGGTAACATAAGTAATAATTCATGGCGTGATATATTTAGTAAAGTCCAGTTCATCTCATTCCACTATTGGACAGGAATAGTTGGTACACTGAAACTTGTAGAATTTCTAATTCTCTTGATGTAGGGATATGAATCTTGGACAATATGGGTGTAAGTATTAAAGGGGTTCTCTGCAAATAAACCTTGATCACTGTAAAATAAAAAATGTTATACAACTTTATAATATCCTTTGTGCTAAAAATTCTGTTTTAACTTTTGCTGTAATGGGATGAAAACACGGAGTGAAAACCCAAAGAAGCCAAATACTTCTCATGGATAGTAATATGCTACAATTGTATCCAGCCTAAGCAATTGTCTGTAAACTAAACAGCATGGACTCTAAGGCCTCATGCACACGACTGTAATGGCTTTTATTCTACTCAAATACGGATCCCTAGTCATCCAAACTCATCTGCGACTCATTCGCATATAGGCACGCTGTCCGCAAATACGTACCGTCATGCATCCTTAGTTCATCCGCATTTACGGATCCGCAAAAAAAAGAAATGGGAGTCTACAAATGATGTCACCACTATGTCGCAACCCCTTGAAAAGGTCACATGATCGCTCTGGCACCATTTTCTCTGGCATTTGTGCTTTGTGAGAGCTCTGTTGGAATCCTCGGCTGATATAACTTTGGTTTCTGGCATTTCTTTCGTTGCAAGGATGCACTACCCACGTGTGGTTCATGCTCTCATGCTCTTCTGGACTGGCTCGTCTCTCGGCGATTCGGACAGTAAGCTATGCTGGAAGAAGAACCGAAGAGGAGGAGGAGGTACTGGGTTCACCCCATTGTCTCCCAACAGCCCAGAAAGGTGCATTTCCATACCCTGTATGCAGACCTGCGGCAGCACCCGGACAAGTTTCACAACTTCTGCTACATGTCGATTTCCAGCTTTGACCGACGGTGCATCTCGGAGGAACGGCTCATCGTTTCTCTCAGGTAAGAACACCAAATGTCCCTTTTGTCCATTGCTGCCATGTCACCTTGCTACAGGTAGTATAACCGTAGTTGTCCCCTGTGCCCATTGCCGCCATGTCTCCCTGCTACAAGTAGTATGTATATAATTGTAGTTGTCCCCTGTGCACATTGCCGCCATGTCATAATGCTACAAGTAGTATATAACCGTAGTTGCCCCTGTGCCCATTGCCGCCATGTCACTCTGCTACAAGTACTATATAACCCTGGTTGTAGCCTTTGCCCATTGCCACCATGTCACCCTGGTACTGCTAGCACTAATTATTCGAAATATTTTTTTCACAGATTCCTGGCAACAGGGAACTCATTTGCATCACTGCATTTTGAATTTCTACTGGGGTGTTCCACCATTTCACAGATCATCTGTCTGACCCTGCGAAGTCATCTGGCAGCGACTGAGAGCGACGATGATGCCACAGCCCAAGGCACAAGACTGGTTTCGGATTGCCGTGGGCTTTTACCAACAATCACAGTTTGCCAACTGTGTTGGCGCACTGGATGGTAAACACATTAGTGTGAAGAAGCCACCTCACTCATGGTACCTAGATTTCAATTACAAGCAGTATTTATTGGTGATGCTGTTCGCCTTGGCTGACAGCAACTACCAGTTTGTAATTGTAGATATAGGGGCCTATGGGAGCTCTACAGATGCTGGCATCTTCAGGGCTTCCAGAATGGGTGAACGGCTTCAGTCCAAACAGCTCTCCGTTCCAGAACCGAGACAACTGCCTGGATCTACTGGACCTCCTGCCCCATTTCTCATCGTGGCAGATGAAGGATTTGGACCATAAATTCTACGTACAGCACACATCGAGCTGAGCCTGCACCATAACCAATGGGCTGAAACTCTCCTGTAGCGGCAGGGACCAGACTGAGGTCTGATCTCCGCCGATTAACTCCCTAAATGGTGCGGTCAATTGCAACCGCAGCATTTGGTTGGTTTGTACGCTATCTGGATCCCTGTGACGCAATTGCGGGGGTGGCGATGTTTGCTATGGCAACTGTAGGCCTAACAATAGCCTACTGCTTGCCAAGTACAGAAGCCTATTAGGACCAGCTTAGATGCGGGATCTAATAAGCTTGCTGTCAGTTTATGACGGACAGGTCTAATACACTGCACTATGTATGTAGTGCAGTGTATTAGAATAGCGATCAGGTCTTCAGGCTTTCAAGTCCCCTAGTAGAAAGAAATATTTGAAAAAGTTATTAAAAATGTTGAATAAAAAAAAAAATAGTTTCACGTTACATAAACAAAAAAAAGCCTTTTTCCCATAATAAAAGTTTTATTATAGGAAAAAATTTAATACATTAAAAAAGTACACGTATTTGGTATCGCCGCTTCCTTAACGTCCCCAACTATAAAGCTTTAACTTTAACTGATTGTGACTAGAGATGAGCGAACCGGGACAACCGAACCCGGTTTCCGTCCGAACTTCCCGAAAAGTTCGGTTCGCAGCGAATCCGAACTTCACCGGGTTCGGCCGAACCCGTTTTGACCGAACCCGGCTACGTTTTGGCGCCTGCCACATGTTACATCTAAAATGGAGGATTTCACAAGATCACCTGACATCAGGCTACCCCATAATGCCTTGCAAACGGCTCTCCCAGCAAATCGGGAGGCAGCATAGGGGCGGGCTCAAGCCTGCAATAAAAGTCTATGCACGGAGCTCAGCGGCCATTTTACAGACAGGAGCTGTAGGGATAGCATCTCTGTGCAGTAAGGGAAAGCTTTAGGAATCTAAAAGGCAGGAATCCAGAAATCTAAGGGGCTCATCCACTACTCACTACTCAGCCAGTGTGTGAATACGCTTTTATAAGGGGCTCATCCCCATTGCATCCAACTTGCAATACAGGCAGGCTTTGTAGTACTACAACACCCAGCATTCCCTGAGTCAGTGCACAGTGGCTAATAGAAATTCTCATTCATTGCCATTTGCCAAGCCAGTGTCAGTGTGTGAATACGCTTTTAGAAGGGACTCATCCCCGGCCGTTAACATAACAAACAATCCAACTTGCAATACAGGCAGCCTAGTAGTACTACAACGCCCAGCATTCCCTGAGTGCACTGCAGCGAGGCTGATAGAAATTCTCATTCATTGCCATTTGCCAAGCCAGTGTAAGTGTGTGAATACGCTTTTAGAAGGGGCTCATCCCCGGGCGTTAACATAACAAACAATCCAACTTGCAATACAGGCAGCCTAGTAGTACTACAAGGCCCAGCATTTCCTGAGTGCACTGCAGCGAGGCTGATAGAAATTCTCATTCATTGCCATTTGCCAAGCCAGTGTCAGTGTGTGAATACGCTTTTAGAAGGGGCTCATCCCCGGCCGTTAACATAACAAACAATCCAACTTGCAATACAGGCAGCCTAGTAGTACTACAAGGCCCAGCATTCCCTGAGTGCACTGCAGCGAGGCTGATAGAAATTCTCATTCATTGCCATTTGCCAAGCCAGTGTCAGTGTGTGAATACGCTTTTAGAAGGGGCTCTGATATGTCTGGGAAAAAAAAGGTTGTGAAAGGACGGGGTAGAGGAAAACACCCATGCCGTCTCCTCTTCCAGTTGTTGGATCTGTTGGTGCCAGACCCAGTACCAGCATTTGTGGCACAATACATGTGCCCAGTTCCACTAGTAGCAGCTGCCATGTGCCTGCTGGTAGTAGTAGCACCAAGTCAGACTTGTCCATCTCCTCCGGTGGGCGGGTTTCTTTAGACAATACGGCCATTGTGGACTGGTTGGCTGGCTCGCGGTCATCTCAGCAGGCAGACTCTGACGATCTGGCTTCAAGCCAGGTTTCGTTGGATTCCAGATCCTCTACAGTTCCTTGGCACAGTGACAGTAGTAATATAGGTATTTCTAGTGTTTCCATTCCATCATCTATGTCTTCGCTCCCCCTTCCTAGCGGGAAGCCATCTTTCCTGAGAGTCCTAAGAGACATCTCCTCGGGTGCGAAGGAAGATACTGAACAACATAGTGATGATGATGATTTGTTTTCCACGAGTCAGCCAACGGAGTGTGTTGCGGCGGTGGTGGAGGTGGAAGCGGTGTCCGAGACGCATAGCTGCTGTAGTGGGGGTGTTGGTGGTGGTAGCCGTGGTGGCAGACGCAGTAATGAGGGGGGGCATGGAGCCCGCCATGATGTCACATCACATTCACAACACAGTGACAGAAGTGGCGGGGATGATGAGGAAGGCTATGATGATGATGTTGTTTTAGACAGGACGTGGGAACCAGGTGACGAGGTGATGACGGCGTCAGAGGAGGAGGGTAGTAGCGGCGACACTGGCCATGATAAACAGCCAAGCCGAGGTAAGGGCAGAAGTCAATCTGCAAAACGTTGCAGCGGTAGGGTCAGCTCAGGAGCCGGTGACGGCGACACTGATGCTGGTGTAGGCTCCCGAAAAAAGCCTGCCAGACAAGGGGCAAGCTCGGGTGGTGGTGGTGGTTGTGGTGGTGGTGGTGGACATGGTACTACCTCTTTACGGTACTCTGCATTGTGGCAATTTTTCTGTACCTTCCCGGAGGACGAAAACATGGCACAGTGCCGTATCTGCAAGCAGAAAGTAAGGCGTGGGCAGGGCAGCAATGTAGGAACTACCGCTCTACGTAAACACATGGAGCGGCATCACAAGGCCATGTGGGACAATCGACATGCCCCACCATTATCATGTACATCTAATGAAGACCCCTCTGCCGCTGCTGCTCCGAGTCCCTGTCATCTAAGTAGCAGCCAGGCCTTATCCACCATGTCGTTGTCATCATCATCATCACTGTCATCTAGTGCTCCTCCTACGTCCCGTCAGTTATCCATTACGGAATCGTTGTCCAATAAGCAACAATATATACCCAGTCATCCACTTGTCGTGTGGCTTAATTCACACCTGGCTAAGTTGTTGGTGGTGCAGTCGCTGCCATACCACCTGGTCGACTCCACCGGCTTCAAGCAATTGATGGCGTGCGCTCAGCCTAGGTGGCGAATACCTAGCCGACATTACTTCTCCAAAACAGCTGTCCCTGCCTTGCACAAGCATGTGGAGGAAAAGGTGTGCCAGTCCTTCCAATTATCTGTGTGCAGCAGGGTACATGCCACCGTCGACACGTGGAGCAGCAACTATGCACAGGGACAGTACATGTCTTTCACGGCCCACTGGGTCAATATTTTGCAGTCCGATGCACCACCGCAGCAATGCCAGGCATTACCACCTCCACGCTTGTATCTTTCTGGTTCAACTCCGGACACCAGGCGCCTACCATCCTCCTCCTCCTACTCCTCCTCCTTGCCTTCCTCCTTGGAGGTCTTCCCGTCCCCGACAGGACACAGCGTATCTTCCACTCCTCCTCCCTCCTCTTTTCATAGGTGCAAGGTGAAGCGCCACAACGCTGTCTTACACCTGCTGAGCCTGGGCGAGAAAAGCCACACAGGGCAGGAGCTGCTGCTGTGCATCAAGGAGGAAATCGCACGCTGGCTGTCTCCTCTGAAACTCACAATGGGCAATGTTGTCTCTGATAACGGCAAGAACGTTGTGGCTGCACTGCGTCTAGGTCACCTGACACACGCTCCTTGCATGGCACATGTGATCAATCTGGTCATAACACGCTTCTTAAAGTCATATGTTGGTTTGAAGGGTGTGCTGGCCATGTCCAGGAGGGTTTGCGTTCGCTTTAGATGTTCGTATGCATTTAAGCACGCCCTCCTGGACTTGCAGCGTCAAAACAATCTCCCAGAACACAGCCTGATTTGCGACGTTCCAACACGCTGGAATTCCACCCTGCACATGTTGGACCGTCTGTACGAACAGCGGAAAGCCGTGAATGATTTCCTGATGCAGCAGACGGGCAGCGTTTGGAGCCAGTGTAATTTCGAGCTCAGGCACTGGCAGCTGGTTAGAGACGCATGTCGCGTTTTGAGGCCCTTTGAAGAGGCCACACGATTTGTGAGCCGCGACGCTAGCGGAATGAACGATGTTATGCCGCTGATATTCATTATGGAGCAAACGCTCACAGCGATGATTCAGCAAAGGATGGAGGAAGGATCACATCTGGCTATGGATGTTGAGGAGGAGGAGGAGGAGGATGAGGATGAGGAAACAGGACCTGAAGAGGAGCTGGATTTGGAGATGGAATCACAGGAAGGGATAGGGGACGAGGCAGCCGCACAACATGACAGTGATGGTGGTGATGACGAGTCTGATGACGACCTTGATGATGGACAACCATGGCAGTATGGGGCGGAGATGGAACCAACCGGGCCCTCTGAAACGCTGGCCAGGATGGCGAGCTGTATGCTTCGTTACTTGTGCGCTGACTGTCGTATTGTTAGCATGAAGCAAAGAGATGAGTACTGGATAGGCACACTTTTAGACCCTTGTTATAATCCAGAATGGGGGAGTTTTTTGCGCCTTCCGAGAGGGAGGCAAAATTGGCTTATTATCGAGAGAAGCTATGCAGCCAGCTTGTCACGGCTTTCAAACGGCAAACACCTGCTGCAAGCATGTCTGACCGGGGGGCCACTCTCCGCTCCCCACTGTCTCATCGTTCCACCGCCTCTGGCAGAGCTACCTCTGCAATAGGCGGCAGCCGCGGCAGCAGCGGCAGCAGCAGCAGCAGTAGCAGCCAATTCAGTTTGGAAAATATGATGACAACATTTTTACATCCAATACCCCGACCTGACACACATCGTAGTCACCAAAGGGATGTTCACCATCACCAGGTGCAGCACCTAAACAACCAGGTTCACTTGTACCTGGACTGTGCCCTTTCTCCGTCAGAAATGCTGATCCCAGACCCCATGGACTTCTGGGTCAGCAGATTGGATCATTGGCAAGAACTGGCCCAGTTTGCCATGGGTGTACTGTCTTGTCCACACTCTATTGTAGCGTCAGAGAGGGTATTCAGCGCGGCAGGGGGCTTCGTCACCCCTAAGCGAACATGACTTGGATAAGTAGAGTCGAGTGCTCCATAAAACTTCCTTACTCTTTTAGGGATAAACACACCACACCAGATTGGATTTTAATGGCCACAGCAGCTGTTTATTAATACAAATTTTATGAAAATAAAATTTTATAACCAAACATTAAATAACCCAGAATTCCCCAAAATTGGAATTCTTCCGAAATACACATAACAGACCCTTAACAGGGTCAATATAAATAACATCAATAACATGATGAGGGGAAGCCCTTGAGGTTACCGCCACTTAGAAAAATAGCCATCTGCCACCACCACTTGCTTTTACCTCCAGCCGTAACTCGGCTCGAAGGCACCGCTCTCTCCTGCAGATGGCTTTGCCCATAAAGCGCTTCAAAGGGGTAACACCCTAAGAAGCCTTCCACATATTTTGGGGGACGCATACCCCTGATGCGACCCCCCCACCAGTTTTACTGACCAACCTCAAGGACTCCCCCCCGCCACTGCGACATGTGCCTTGACCACCTCAAGCCCATGAGCTCCTCCACACCAACACATCTCTTTCAATCCCGTCTGCCAGGGCCAAACTCCACAAATCCATCCCCACCTCATTCAAATGCACCCCATCCTGCCTCCAGTAACACCCCACACCCGATTCCAGGTCCCTGTGCCTGACCACCACACCTCCATTTTTTGCCACAAATGCCGACACCGCCCTATTGACCTTTATCCTGGCTTTATTCAGCCTCTCCACGGATCGGGCCAAACGCCAGGTCCTTCTGGGCACAATATCCGACCAAACTATAAGAATCCTCGGGTGTAATGCCCATAAGCACAACAAATCGTGCTTAATGTCCCTAACTAAATCCCGAAAAGGGCGAACACCTAAATCGTTCCCCCCAACATGCAACACTAATATCTCAGGAACCCTATCTAGCTGTGTGTACACCTGAAATTCCTGCAACACCCTAGACCAAACCATCCCTCGAAAACCTAACCAATGCAGCACAGCATCATCCCGCGGAATCCTCAGTTGGCGTCCATCCGGGCGAACGTCCGCCCTCAGTGCGCCCCAATAAACAAAGGAATGCCCCAAGATCCAAACCAGACACGGGCGTGAACCTGTAAAAGAAAACACATACCACTTACCACCACCTATCACACTTCATCAACCCAGGCAGAACATACCCAAGCCATCTTCTAACAGACTTACAGCAATTGAGGCCGAACGTAAGAGCGGAAACGGTTAGACTCCCATCTCCCAATGCGCCTAACCCCCGCCTCATCCAACTCCCATCTCACCGCTTCAGTCGCTGCGCCAATGCGAAAAGAATGGGAAGAGTAATCCGTCGCCCGTATCCCACTTGCCAGTAGACAGCGCTTGAACACCGCCCCAAACTGAAACCTAGATAAAAAAGACCCATCCTCATGTCTCAATAAGGGAACCCCCGGTACCCCCACCCGTATCCCCAAGGCAGAAATGCAAAGTACCGGACACATCACCGAACCCTCAGTTGCAAACAAGACCACCCGCCTTCCCCTGCCTGTCTGGTCAGTTTTAGACCTGCGCAGCACGATCTCCGCAAAAAGCTCCACATCATCCTGACAAATGCCTCCCGCACGCGACACGCTCGGCGACACAAATTCACCCACTCTGAAAGCCCCAAAAAAAGCTAACGAAAAAGCTAAGCGAAACAATCGAGCCTCGAAACCCGAAGTAGACACCCCCTCCACCGCCGTACCCAACAAACAAAGAATCCGGAACGAAACTGGCCGCCGCCTGTCAACCGACGCTCTCCCCCTTCGCAACCCTTTTAACGCTTGCACCGCTAGAAATTCTTTTGTCACATCCGAGAACCCATTCAACTTCAGACCGAACGCCACTGCAGACACAAACTTGTTCACTTTAGCCACTGACACACCTGAGTCATACGCGTCCCCCAGCCAATACAACAAAGCCACCAATCTGTCCCAGTCAGACCGGACGTCACCTAGTGCCCCCAACCAACGCTCCCATTGAGCCCAGCCAGCCCGATATGCTGCCCACGTAGAACTCGTCAAAGATCGCTCAATCAATGTTTCGGCTGCAGAGAGACCAAATCCCACAGATGATCCGGGCACACCTTGCCGATCCGATCTGCTGCCGGCGCCAGCTGGCGAAAACGATCCCACTGCGAGCGAGAAAGGGCATCAGCAACACAATTGTCCACCCCCGGCACATGCACCGCCACCACCCAAGCATTCAATGATAAACAAACGAACACAAAATGCCGCAACAGTTGAACCACCGGAGGAGACGACGCCGAGATATTATTGATAGCCAAAACAACCCCCATATTATCACAGTGGAAACGGATGTTCTTGTCCCTGAGCCTATCCCCCCAAATGGTCACAGCGACCACGATGGGAAATAGCTTTTTGTCAGACCGTGCTCCACCCAGCTATCAGGCCACCCCCTAGCACACCACTGTCCTCCACAATAGGCCCCAAAGCCGCCCCCTCCCGCGGCGTCCGTAAACAAATCCAAGTCCACGGAATCCAGAGCCCCAGCCATCCAAAGAGACCGACCGTTGTATTGCCCCAAAAACCGATGCCATACTAACAAATAAGCCCGATGTTCACCGCTCAACCTCACAAAATGATGTGGGGCCACAACCCCCGCAGTTGCCGCCGCCAAACGCCTACTAAAAACCCTGCCCATGGGCAATATCCGGCACACGAAATTCAACTTCCCCAAAACCGACTGCAAACTGCGTAACGTAACCTTCTTAAGCCGAGACAACGCCTGAACCTCCGCCCGCAGAGCCGTCAATTTGTCCTCCGGGAGCCTACATTCCATCAACACCAAGTCAATTTCAATGCCCAAAAAACGAATAACCGTGACCGGCCCCTCTGTTTTTTCCGGAGCCAAAGGGACACCAAACTCTCGCATCACGCCCTGCAAAGCATACAAAACATTAGCGCACACACCAGAATCACCCGGGCCAACACACAGAAAATCATCCAGGTAATGAATGACAGATCGTACACCTGCAACTTCCCGAACTACCCACTCTAAAAACGAACTGAAAGCCTCAAAATAGGCGCAAGATAGGGAGCAACCCATAGGCAGACAACGATCCACAAAAAATTCCCCTTCCCAAAAACAGCCCAACAACCTTTGACTCTTGGCATGAACCGGCAATAGCCGAAACGCTGCCTCAATGTCTGTTTTAGCTAACAAGGCACCTTCCCCCGCCTCCCGAACCAAAAGTACCGCCTTATCAAACGACGCATACACATCTGAACACAACTCCGGATCAATCCCATCGTTCACTGAAGCCCCCCGGGGAAAAGAAAGATGATGTATTAAGCGAAACTTGTTCGGCTCACGCTTAGCCACCACACCCAACTGGGAAACAACAAGATCCAGTACCGGGAGTTCTACAAAAGGTCCCGCCATGCGGCCCAAAATCACTTCTTTACGCAGCTTATCCGACACCACCCTAGAGTGTTGATAAGCAGACCGAAGATTGCGACGAGTGACCGGAACAACATAAGGAGGGGGAGGAATCACAAAACCCACACTAAAACCGTCTGCAAGCAACTGCGCCCCAGCCCTATCCGGATACCTACTTAGAAAGGGGGCCAGCTTTTCCAACTTCACCGGCATCACCCCCTTGACCAGCTGTACCCCCTGTTCCACTTCCCTTTTTTCCTTTTCGCATACATTTTGACGCGCCACGGGACGACCCGCTGCAATGGGAACACACGTGTTTAAACTTGCATGTTGCCCCAAATTTACATTGGCCGTCGTTGAACTGCCAGCAAAAACCGAGCTTAGAACCAGCCCCTTGACCGGACTGACCGACCTGCCCTGCAGACCCCCCGCTCCCTGGAAAGGATTGTCCCGTCTTAACTGGAGCCGTCACCCTTAACCACAAACGCAATGTCTTTTTGATCCCATCTAATGCTGGGCCGCACCGCCTTCCTCTGCCGGAATTGCTCATCATACCGCAGCCAAGCCACCCCGCCGTACACCCGATGCGCCTCACCGATGGCATCCATATAGCAAAAAAGAGCAGGACAATGCTCCGTAGCCTTCTCCCCCACAACGCTAGCCAATATTGCAAAAGCCTGCAACCAATTCACAAACGTTTGCGGAATGAGCCTATATCGCCGCCGTTCCTCCTCCTCTTTCTTACTCTCATCCCTTTTTCCTTTATCCAAATTAAATTTTGCCAAAGGAAGAAGAGAAAAAATCTCCACATATTCATCCTTCCATATACGCTCGAGGCACCTCCTGTTTCAAATGCGCCCCCAACGGGCCCTCAAAGCATACATAAACCTCCCCCCTTGCCCTATCATCCAACCGCACCCTGTCACCCTCTTGCGACCCATCCGTTTGCACCGACACCGCCACAGCCCCCCCTGAACTACCTACAGGCACCCTGTCTTGAGGCTGTCCGATAACCGCCGGCGCCGCCACCCCCCCCAAACCGCGACCGGAGCCACTCCCGCCGCCCCCGGGGCCCGCGACCCGTACAATTTATTTACCAGCTCGCGCAAGCAACCCACTAGATCCCTGAAACTACTACCACTTACCCCGGCCGACCCGCCGACATCCCTATTGCCCGACGCACCCCCCGCCATGTAAGTATTAGCAAAAGAGACAGAAGAGAAACACCCACCTGGCTGCTCAGGCGCTGTGATCCCGCCAGCCGGACGAACTTGAACACGCTGAAGCTCCTCCACCGCTCCTTCTTCAAACGCAACCACCGTCTGCGACCGCTGCCCACATCCACAATTTGAGCACGGAGATCCTTGCACAGATTGTCACGAAGGGCCGTCTTCCCTCTAGGCCCTGTTGCTGAAAGGGCCAGCCGCCTGCTGCCCGGTCCACGGTATCCAAACTTCGGACTGCACGCCACGGCCCACCGGACTCACCGTCCCCCTTGTAGAAGACCCAGCAACAGCCAGCCCCCTGATTGGCGCATCACCAGGCGGGGCTGCCGACATCCCAGGTACCTGCAATACGCCAGACGGCGGGGGGTATTTGGGAAGCCAGGAGCCAACCCCCCCTTACCGCCAAGCACCGCCGCGGCTGGGGATTTCTGCCAGACCGGGGTCCTTTAGGGGATGCAGCTCTCCCTGGAGACCGGCCTGCAGTGACCCTGGAGGGGCTTCCCCTGCGGCGCCGTGCCCGCCGGATTTCCTCAGGGCTTAATCTAGCTGGAGGGCGGGCATGCCGTGACCTGTGAGCAGGCACGGCATCAGACTGACCAGACTCAGGGATAATCCCCCCACTAGCCGGGGGGCTGAACAGCAGAGGGCTGCCCAGTGCTAACTCTATCACAGCAGGGGATGACATTGCAGGGGACGACAGTGCAGAAGCCACCCCTCCCCTCTCCCCGGACACCGCGCTATGTGAGCGCCGGAGCCCAGATGTCGGCGGCACAGCCATCCCTAATAGGCTCATCACTGCCTCTTCAAACCACCCTGCCTCCTGACCATCAGCCGCCACCCGGAGCCGCTCCACGAGTCCCTCAAAGGAAGACATCAGCCAGGTAAGATTGCAGCCGACTTCTGCTGCTGTTGCTTCCTACGCTGTCTGTCTCGATCTGAGGAAAACAGCTGGAAGCCGCGCTACTCACTCCCCCCTCCCCTCCCAGTCACTCCTCTTCCCTCCCCTAACAACCGTTTACTACCACCTATTAACTCCTTCCTGACACTCCCTCCTATCCCGTCATGGCGGCCTCCCTTTAGTCTTTCAGGGCGGCAGTGCGGCCGCTCCTAGATTGTCCGCCAACAGCTTGGAAAATCTCACGTTTCTGAAAATGAATCAAGCGTGGATTGGTGAGGATTTTAAAACCCCTGTGCCTGATGCCACTGATTAGATCTGACATTGCTGCTGCTGCCGCTGCCGCCTATTACTGCCGCCTGCTACTACGGGATTCTGTCCTGTCCACTCTTTTTTTAATGTTTCGCTGTTGGTGCTGCTACTACTTCTACCACCAATCCACCCCCAGTGCCGTCTGCTACAAGCAGGCCTGCCCCACCACAGGGCTTTGTCCTGTGACTGTTGTCCAGTCTCTTTTTTTAATGTGCTGCTACTACTACTACCACCCTTGCTGTCTGTGTTGGCTACCTCTACTTCCACCAATACACCTCCACTGCCGTCTGCTACAAGCAGGCCTGAGGCCTGCCCCACCACAGGGCTTTGTCCTCCTGTGACTGTCCAGTCTCTTTTTTTAATGTGCTGCTGCTACTACCAGTCTACCACCCTTGCTGTCTGTGTTGGCTACCTCTACTACCACCAATACACCTCCACTGCCGCCCGTCTGCTACAAGCAGGCCTGCCCCACCACAGGGCTTTGTCCTGTGACTGTTGTCCAGTGTCTTTTAATGTGCTGCTACTACTCACCCTTGCCAATAAAAAGGGTCAATTTTTGGAGGGCTTGTGAAAAGCCATTGCTTGTTGCTTTTACATTCATGTATGGAAGAACCCCGGCAGGCATCTGCCAATAAAAAGGGTCAAGTTTTGGAGGGCTTGTCAAAAGCCATTGCTTGTTGCTTTTACATTCATGTATGGAAGAACACCGGCAGGCATCTGCCAATAAAAAGGGTCAATTTTTGAAGGGCTTGTCAAAAGCCATTGCTTGTTGCTTTTACATCTATGTATGGAAGAACCCCGGCAGGCATCTGCCAAAAAAAAGGATCAATTTTTGGAGGGCTTGTCAAAAGCCATTGCTTGTTGCTTTTACATCTATGTATGGAAGAACTCCGGCAGGCATCTGCCAATAAAAAGGGTAAATTTTTGGAGGGCTTGTCAAAAGCCATTGCTTGTTGCTTTTACATTCATGTATGGAAGAACCCCGGCAGGCATCTGCCAATAAAAAGGGTAAATTTTTGGAGGGCTTGTCAAAAGCCATTGCTTGTTGCTTTTACATCTATGTATGGAAGAACCCCGGCAGGCATCTGCCAATAAAAAGGGTCAATTTTTGGAGGGCTTGTCAAAAGCCATTGCTTTTTGCTTTTACATCTATGTATGGAAGAACCCCGGCAGGCATCTGCCAAAAAAAAGGGTACATTTTTGGAGGGCTTGTCAAAAGCCATTGCTTGTTGCTTTTACATCCATGTATGGAAGAACCCCGGCAGGCATCTGCCACTAAAAAGGGTCAATTTTTGGAGGGCTTGTCAAAAGTCATTGCTTGTTGCTTTTACATCTATGTATGGAAGAACCCCGGCAGGCATCTGCCAAAAAAAGGGTCAATTTTTGGAGGGCTTGTCAAAAGCCATTGCTTGTTGCTTTTACATCTATGTATGGAAGAACCCCGGCAGGCATCTGCCAAAAAAAGGGTCAATTTTTGGAGAGCTTGTCAAAAGCCATTGCTTGTTGCTTTTACATTCATGTATGGAAGAACCCCGGCAGGCATCTGGCAAAAAAAAGGGTCAATTTTTGGAGGGCTTGTGAAAAGCCATTGCTTGTTGCTTTTACATTCATGTATGGAAGAACCCCGGCAGGCATCTGCCAATAAAAAGGGTCAAGTTTTGGAGGGCTTGTCAAAAGCCATTGCTTGTTGCTTTTACATTCATGTATGGAAGAACACCGGCAGGCATCTGCCAATAAAAAGGGTCAATTTTTGAAGGGCTTGTCAAAAGCCATTGCTTGTTGCTTTTACATCTATGTATGGAAGAACCCCGGCAGGCATCTGCCAAAAAAAAGGATCAATTTTTGGAGGGCTTGTCAAAAGCCATTGCTTGTTGCTTTTACATCTATGTATGGAAGAACTCCGGCAGGCATCTGCCAATAAAAAGGGTAAATTTTTGGAGGGCTTGTCAAAAGCCATTGCTTGTTGCTTTTACATTCATGTATGGAAGAACCCCGGCAGGCATCTGCCAATAAAAAGGGTAAATTTTTGGAGGGCTTGTCAAAAGCCATTGCTTGTTGCTTTTACATCTATGTATGGAAGAACCCCGGCAGGCATCTGCCAATAAAAAGGGTCAATTTTTGGAGGGCTTGTCAAAAGCCATTGCTTTTTGCTTTTACATCTATGTATGGAAGAACCCCGGCAGGCATCTGCCAAAAAAAAGGGTACATTTTTGGAGGGCTTGTCAAAAGCCATTGCTTGTTGCTTTTACATCCATGTATGGAAGAACCCCGGCAGGCATCTGCCACTAAAAAGGGTCAATTTTTGGAGGGCTTGTCAAAAGTCATTGCTTGTTGCTTTTACATCTATGTATGGAAGAACCCCGGCAGGCATCTGCCAAAAAAAGGGTCAATTTTTGGAGGGCTTGTCAAAAGCCATTGCTTGTTGCTTTTACATCTATGTATGGAAGAACCCCGGCAGGCATCTGCCAAAAAAAGGGTCAATTTTTGGAGAGCTTGTCAAAAGCCATTGCTTGTTGCTTTTACATTCATGTATGGAAGAACCCCGGCAGGCATCTGGCAAAAAAAAGGGTCAATTTTTGGAGGGCTTGTCAAAAGCCATTGCTTGTTGCTTTTACATCTATGTATGGAAGAACCCCGGCAGGCATCTGCCAAAAAAAAGGGTCAATTTTTGGATGGCTTGTCAAAAGCAATTGCTTGTTGCTTTTACATCCATGTATGAAAGAACCCCGGCAGGCATCTGCCAATAAAAAGGGTAAATTTTTGGAGGGCTTGTCAAAAGCCATTGCTTTTTGCTTTTACATCTATGTATGGAAGAACCCCGGCAGGCATCTGCCAAAAAAAAGGATACATTTTTGGAGGGCTTGTCAAAAGCCATTGCTTGTTGCTTTTACATCCATGTATGGAAGAACCCCGGCAGGCATCTGCCACTAAAAAGGGTCAATTTTTGGAGGGCTTGTCAAAAGTCATTGCTTGTTGCTTTTACATCTATGTATGGAAGAACCCCGGCAGGCATCTGCCAAAAAAAGGGTCAATTTTTGGAGGGCTTGTCAAAAGCCATTGCTTGTTGCTTTTACATCCATGTATGGAAGAACCCCGGCAGGCATCTGCCAATAAAAAGGGTCAATTTTTGGAGGGCTTGTCAAAAGCCATTGCTTGTTGCTTTTACATCCATGTATGGAAGAACCCCGGCAGGCATCTGCCAATAAAAAGGGTCAATTTTTGGAGGGCTTGTCAAAAGCCATTGCTTGTTGCTTTTACATCCATGTATGGAAGGACCCCGGCAGGCATCTGCCAATAAAAAGGGTCAATTTTTGGAGGGCTTGTCAAAAGCCATTGCTTGTTGCTTTTACATTCATGTATGGAAGAACCCCGGCAGGCATCTGCCATTAAAAAGGGTCAATTTTTGGAGGGCTTGTCAAAAGCCATTGCTTGTTGCTTTTACATCCATGTATGGAAGAACCCCGGCAGGCATATGCCAATAAAAAGGGTCAATTTTTGGAGGGCTTGTCAAAAGCCATTGCTTGTTGCTTTTACATCCATGTATGGAAGAACCCCGGCAGGCATCTGCCAAAAAAAAGGGTCAATTTTTGGAGGGCTTGTCAAAAGCCATTGCTTGTTGCTTTTACATTCATGTATGGAAGAACCCCGGCAGGCATCTGCCAAAAAAAGGGTCAATTTTTGGAGGGCTTGTCAAAAGCCATTGCTTGTTGCTTTTACATCTATGTATGGAAGAACCCCGGCAGGCATCTGCCAATAAAAAGGGTCAATTTTTGGAGGGCTTGTCAAAAGCCATTGCTTGTTGCTTTTACATCTATGTATGGAAGAACCCCGGCAGGCATCTGCCAATAAAAAGGGTCAATTTTTGGAGGGCTTGTCAAAAGCCATTGCTTGTTGCTTTTACATCCATGTATGGAAGAACCCCGGCAGGCATCTGCCAATAAAAAGGGTCAATTTTTGGAGGGCTTGTCAAAAGCCATTGCTTGTTGCTTTTACATCCATGTATGGAAGAACCCCGGCAGGCATCTGCCAATAAAAAGGGTCAATTTTTGGAGGGCTTGTCAAAAGCCATTGCTTGTTGCTTTTACATCCATGTATGGAAGAACCCCGGCAGGCATCTGCCAATAAAAAGGGTCAATTTTTGGAGGGCTTGTCAAAAGCCATTGCTTGTTGCTTTTACATTCATGTATGGAAGAACCCCGGCAGGCATCTGCCATTAAAAAGGGTCAATTTTTGGAGGGCTTGTCAAAAGCCATTGCTTGTTGCTTTTACATCCATGTATGGAAGTACCCCGGCAGGCATATGCCAATAAAAAGGGTCAATTTTTGGAGGGCTTGTCAAAAGCCATTGCTTGTTGCTTTTACATCCATGTATGGAAGAACCCCGGCAGGCATCTGCCAATAAAAAGGGTCAATTTTTGGAGGGCTTGTCAAAAGCCATTGCTTGTTGCTTTTACATCCATGTATGGAAGAACCCCGGCAGGCATCTGCCAAAAACAGGGTAAATTTTTGGAGGGCTTGTCAAAAGCCATTGCTTGTTGCTTTTACATCCATGTATGGAGGAACCCCGGCAGGCATCTGCCAAAAAAAGGGTCAATTTTTGGAAGGCTTGTCAAAAGCCATTGCTTGTTGCTTTTACATTCATGTATGGAAGAACCCCGGCAGGCATCTGCCAATAAAAAGGGTACATTTTTGGAGGGCTTGTCAAAAGCCATTGCTTGTGGCTTTTACATTCATGTATGGAAGAACCCCGGCAGGCATCTGCCACTAAAAAGGGTACATTTTTGGAGGGCTTGTCAAAAGCCATTGCTTGTTGCTTTTACATCTATGTATGGAAGAACCCCGGCAGGCATCTACCAATAAAAAGGGTAAATTTTTGGAGGGCTTGTGAAAAGCCATTGCTTGTTGCTTTTACATCCATGTATGGAAGAACCCCGGCAGGCATCTGCCAATAAAAAGGGTAAATTTTTGGAGGGCTTATCAAAAGCCATTGCTTGTTGCTTTTACATCTATGTATGGAAGAACCCCGGCAGGCATCTGCCAATAAAAAGGGTCAATTTTTGGAGGGCTTGTCAAAAGCCATTGCTTGTTGCTTTTACATCTATGTATGGAAGAACCCCGGCAGGCATCTGCCAAAAAAAGGGTCAATTTTTGGGGGGCTTGTCAAAAGCCATTGCTTGTTGCTTTTACATCCATGTATGGAAGAACCCCGGCAGGCATCTGCCAATAAAAAGGGTCAATTTTTGGAGGGCTTGTCAAAAGCCATTGCTTGTTGCTTTTACATCCATGTATGGAAGAACCCCGGCAGGCATCTGCCAATAAAAAGGGTCAATTTTTGGAGGGCTTGTCAAAAGCCATTGCTTGTTGCTTTTACATCCATGTATGGAAGAACCCCGGCAGGCATCTGCCAATAAAAAGGGTCAATTTTTGGAGGGCTTGTCAAAAGCCATTGCTTGTTGCTTTTACATTCATGTATGGAAGAACCCCGGCAGGCATCTGCCATTAAAAAGGGTCAAATTTTGGAGGGCTTGTCAAAAGCCATTGCTTGTTGCTTTTACATCCATGTATGGAAGAACCCCGGCAGGCATATGCCAATAAAAAGGGTCAATTTTTGGAGGGCTTGTCAAAAGCCATTGCTTGTTGCTTTTACATCCATGTATGGAAGAACCCCGGCAGGCATCTGCTAATAAAAAGGGTCAATTTTTGGAGGGCTTGTCAAAAGCCATTGCTTGTTGCTTTTACATCCATGTATGGAAGAACCCCGGCAGGCATCTGCCAAAAACAGGGTACATTTTTGGAGGGCTTGTCAAAAGCCATTGCTAGTTGCTTTTACATTCATGTATGGAAGAACCCCGGCAGGCATCTGCCAATAAAAAGGGTACATTTTTGGAGGGCTTGTCAAAAGCCATTGCTTGTTGCTTTTACATCTATGTATGGAAGAACCCCGGCACACATCTGCCAAAAAAAGGGTCAATTTTTGGAAGGCTTGTCAAAAGCCATTGCTTGTTGCTTTTACATCTATGTATGGAAGAACCCCGGCAGGCATCTGCCAAAAAAAAGGGTCAATTTTTGGAGGGCTTGTCAAAAGCCATTGCTTGTTGCTTTTACATTACATCCATGTATGGAAGAACCCCGGCAGGCATCTGCCAAAAAAAAGGGTACATTTTTGGAGGGCTTGTCAAAAGCCATTGCTTGTTGCTTTTACCTCCATGTATGGAAGAACCCCGGCAGGCATCTACCAATAAAAAGGGTAAATTTTTGGAGGGCTTGTCAAAAGCCATTGCTTTTTGCTTTTACATCCATGTATGGAAGAACCCCGGCAGGCATCTGCCAAAAAAAAGGGTCAATTTTTGGAGGGCTTGTCAAAAGCCATTGCTTGTTGCTTTTACCTCCATGTATGGAAGAACCCCGGCAGGCATCTACCAATAAAAAGGGTAAATTTTTGGAGGGCTTGTGAAAAGCCATTGCTTGTTGCTTTTACATCCATGTATGGAAGAACCCCGGCAGGCATCTGCCAATAAAAAGGGTCAATTTTTTGGAGGGCTTGTCAAAAGCCATTGCTTGTTGCTTTTACATCCATGTATGGAAGAACCCCGGCAGGCATCTGCCAAAAAAAGGGTCAATTTTTGGAGGGCTTGTCAAAAGCCATTGCTTGTTGCTTTTACATCCATGTATGGAAGAACCCCGGCAGGCATCTGCCAATAAAAAGGGTCAATATTTGGAGGGCTTGTCAAAAGCCATTGCTTGTTGCTTTTACATCCATGTATGGGAAGAACCCCGGCAGGCATCTGCCAATAAAAAGGGTCAATTTTTGGAGGGCTTGTGAAAAGCCATTGCTTGTTGCTTTTACATCCATGTATGGAAGAACCCCGGCAGGCATCTGCCAAAAAAAAGGGTCCAATTTTTGGAGGGCTTTCAAAAGCCATTGCTTGTTGCTTTTACATCTATGTATGGAAGAACCCCGGCAGGCATCTGCCAATAAAAAGGGTCAATTTTTGGAGTGCTTGTCAAAAGCCATTGCTAGTTGCTTTTACATTCATGTATGGAAGAACCCCGGCAGGCATCTGCCAATAAAAAGGGTCAATTTTTGGAGTGCTTGTCAAAAGCCATTGCTTTTTGCTTTTACATCCATGTATGGAAGAACCCCGGCAGGCATCTGCCAATAAAAAGGGTACATTTTGGAGGGCTTGTCAAAAGCCATTGCTTGTTGCTTTTTACATCCATGTATGGAAGAACCCCGGCAGGCATCTGCCAATAAAAGGGTACATTTTTGGAGGGCTTGTCAAAAGCCATTGCTTTGTTGCTTTTACATCCATGTATGGAAGAACCCCGGCAGGCATCTGCCAATAAAAAGGGGTAAATTTTTGGAGGGCTTTGTGAAAAGCCATTGCTTGTTGCTTTTACATCCATGTATGGAAGAACCCCGCAGGCATCTGCCAAAAAAAAGGGTCAATTTTTGGAGGCTTGTCAAAAGCCATTGCTTGTTGCTTTTACATCTATGTATGGAGAAACCCGGCACACATCTGCCAAAAAAAGGGTCAATTTTTGGAGGCTTGTCAAAAGCCATTGCTTGTTGCTTTTACATCTATGTATGGAAGAACCCCGGCAGGCATCTGCCAATAAAAAGGGTCAATTTTTGGAGGGCTTGTCAAAAGCCATTGCTAGTTGCTTTTACATTCATGTATGGAAGAACCCCGGCAGGCATCTGCCACTAAAAAGGGTACATTTTTGGAGGGCTTGTCAAAAGCCATTGCTTGTTGCTTTTACCTCTATGTATGGAAGAACCCCGGCAGGCATCTACCAATAAAAAGGGTAAATTTTTGGAGGGCTTGTGAAAAGCCATTGCTTGTTGCTTTTACATCCATGTATGGAAGAACCCCGGCAGGCATCTGCCAATAAAAAGGGTCAATTTTTGGAGGGCTTGTCAAAAGCCATTGCTTGTTGCTTTTACATCTATGTATGGAAGAACCCCGGCAGGCATCTGCAAAAAAAGGGTCAATTTTGGGGGGCTTGTCAAAAGCCATTGCTTGTTGCTTTTTACATCTATGTATGGAAGAACCCCGGCAGGCATCTGCCAATAAAAAGGGTCAATTTTTGGAGGGCTTGTCAAAAGCCATTGCTTGTTGCTTTTACATCCATGTATGGAAGAACCCCGGCAGCATCTGCCAATAAAAAGGGTAAATTTTTGGAGGGCTTTGTCAAAAGCCATTGCTTGTTGCTTTTACATTCATGTATGGAAGAACCCCGGCAGGCATCTGCCATTAAAAAGGGTCAATTTTTGGAGGCCTTGTCAAAAGCCATTGCTTGTTGCTTTTACATCCATGTATGGAAGAACCCCGGCAGGCATATGCCAATAAAAAGGGTCAAATTTTGGAGGGCTTGTCAAAAGCCATTGCTTTTGCTTTTACATCTATGTATGGAAGAACCCGGCAGGCATCTGCCAAAAACAGGGTCAATTTTTTGGAGGCTTGTCAAAAGCCATTGCTTGTTGCTTTTACATCCATGTATGGAAGAACCCCGGCAGGCATCTGCCAAAAAAAAGGGTCAATTTTTTGGAGGGCTTGTCAAAGCCATTGCTTGTTGCTTTTACATCTATGTATGGAAGAACCCCGGCACACATCTGCCAAAAAAAGGGTCAATTTTTGGAGGGCTTGTCAAAAGCCATTGCTTGTTGCTTTTACATCTATGTATGGAAGAACCCCCGGCAGGCATCTGCCAATAAAAGGGTCAATTTTTGGAGGCTTGTCAAAAGCCATTGCTAGTTGCTTTTACATTCATGTATGGAAGAACCCCGCAGGCATCTGCCACTAAAAAGGGTACATTTTTGGAGGGCTTGTCAAAAGCCATTGCTTGTTGCTTTTACCTCTATGTATGGAAGAACCCCGGCAGGCATCTACCAATAAAAAGGGTAAATTTTTGGAGGGCTTGTGAAAAGCCATTGCTTGTTGCTTTTACATCCATGTATGGAAGAACCCCGGCAGGCATCTGCCAATAAAAAGGGTCAATTTTTGGAGGGCTTGTCAAAAGCCATTGCTTGTTGCTTTTACATCTATGGTATGGAAGAACCCCGGCAGGCATCTGCCAAAAAAAGGGTCAATTTTTGGGGGGCTTGTCAAAAGCCATTGCCTTGTTGCTTTTACATCTATGTATGGAAGAACCCCGCAGGCATCTGCCAATAAAAAGGGTCAATTTTTGGAGGGCTTGTCAAAAGCCATTGCTTGTTGCTTTTACATCCATGTATGGAAGAACCCCGCAGGCATCTGCCAATAAAAAGGGTAAATTTTTGGAGGGCTTGTCAAAAGCCATTGCTTGTTGCTTTTACATTCATGTATGGAAGAACCCCGGCAGGCATCTGCCATTAAAAAGGGTCAATTTTTGGAGGCCTTGTCAAAAGCCATTGCTTGTTGGCTTTTACATCCATGTATGGAAGAACCCCGGCAGGCATATGCCAATAAAAAGGGTCAAAATTTTGGAGGGCTTGTCAAAAGCCATTGCTTGTTGCTTTTACATCTATGTATGGAAGAACCCCGGCAGGCATCTGCCAAAAACAGGGTAAATTTTTGGAGGGCTTGTCAAAAGCCATTGCTTGTTGCTTTTACATCTATGTATGGTAGAACCCGGCAGGCATCTGCCAATAAAAAGGGTCAATTTTTGGAGGGCTTGTCAAAAGCCATTGCTTGTTGCTTTTACATCTATGTATGGAAGAACCCCGGCAGGCATCTGCCAATAAAAAGGGTACATTTTTGGAGGGCTTGTCAAAAGCCATTGCTTGTGGCTTTTACATTCATGTATGGAAGAACCCCGGCAGGCATCTGCCAAAAAAAAAGGGTCAATTTTTGGAGGGCTTGTCAAAAGCCATTGCTTGTTGCTTTTACATCTATGTATGGAAGAACCCCGGCACACATCTGCCAAAAAAAGGGTCAATTTTTGGAGGGCTTGTCAAAAGCCATTGCTTGTTGCTTTTACATCTATGTATGGAAGAACCCCGGCAGGCATCTGCCAAAAAAAAGGGTCAATTTTTGGAGGGCTTGTCAAAAGCCATTGCTTGTTGCTTTTACCTCCATGTATGGAAGAACCCCGGCAGGCATCTACCAATAAAAAGGGTAAATTTTTGGAGGGCTTGTCAAAAGCCATTGCTTTTTGCTTTTACATCTATGTATGGAAGAACCCGGCAGGCATCTGCCAATAAAAAGGGTCAATTTTTGGAGGGCTTGTCAAAAGCCATTGCTTGTTGCTTTTACCTCCATGTATGGAAGAACCCCGGCATGCATCTGCCAAAAAAAAGTGTAAATTTTTGGAGGGCTTGTCAAAAGCCATTGCTTGTTGCTTTTACCTCCATGTATGGAAGAACCCCGGCATGCATCTGCCAAAAAAAAGTGTAAATTTTTGGAGGGCTTGTCAAAAGCCATTGCTTGTTGCTTTTACATCTATGTATGGAAGAACCCCGGCAGGCATCTACCAAAAAAAGGGTCAATTTTGGAGGCTTGTCAAATGCCATTGCTTGTTGCTTTTACATCCATGTATGGAAGAACCCCGGCAGGCATCTGCCAATAAAAAGGGTCAAATTTTTGGAGGGCTTGTCAAAAGCCATTGCTTCTTCTTTTACCACCTTATATGTATGAACCCTGGCAGGCATCAGCCGCCTAAAATGGTAAATTTTTGTACCTTTTTTAACAATGCATTAAGCATACAACATGCACAAGTGCAGTGGTTTTCTGTTAGTTATCTCCGTGTCCCATCCGTTTTCCTAGAGCCATACATGTTGGCGTAACTTTGACACCAACTTTGCATTAAAGACAGCTCAAAAGTACTTGGATACACTCATGGGTGACCTAAGAGTGTTATACAGGGCTTCTAGGGCTTTAAAACAGTGTTATACACGATTTTTAGGGGCTTTCTTGTATTACAGGTTCGGTCAGAACTAGTTCGGTCCGAATCGAACTTTTGCACGAAATTCGGCGAACTTGCCGAACCGAACTTTTCATAAGTTCGCTCATCTCTACTTGTAAGATCTCTTTTCTCATTGCTTAACTGCTTAGGGTCTGCGTGCCTTATCTTAACTCAACAACTTTTTGTTGCTTAATAAAAAGAGATTTGCAAAAAAAAGTTATGGAAACGGTGGAGAGGGACCCCACATGTACAGTTACCATTTAAAGAGGCTCTGTCACCAGATTTTGCAACCCCTATCTGCTATTGCAGCAGATCGGCGCTGCAATGTAGATTACAGTAACGTTTTTATTTTTAAAAAACGAGCATTTTTGGCCAAGTTATGACCATTTTCGTATTTATGCAAATGAGGCTTGCAAAAGTACAACTGGGCGTGTTACAGTAAAAGTACAACTGGGCGTGTATTATGTGCGTACATCGGGGCGTGTTTACTACTTTTACTA